>NC_067489.1:34019492-34346634 GCF_947179515.1 Apodemus sylvaticus
TATTGCTATATTATTTCTGATACCAGGTCTCACTGTGTAGCCTTGGTCTGGACTTACTCTGTAGACCAGAATAGACTGGAACTCACAGAGATGCTCCTGCCTCTGTCTCCTGAGTGGTGGGATTAAACTGGCCTACTTGTCACTTATTTTTAATAGTTTATCACCTGCCCTTTACACTTGTTAAGTTTTGAAATTTTAAGCCTTTCATTAAAAAAATGAAAATGTCACAGAAAATCCAAAGGTCTTAGTTATTATTTCTTTTAATTATGACTGGGAATTTTTCTTGGGTCGTTAATATGGATTGAAACAGGAAATGCTAAGATATAAAATCAGTTTATAAAATAAAGTTTACAATGCCTGGGATTTTTCCCCCCTCTTCATTTTATACATTCATGATTTTTTTTTTAAACTTTTGTGATTCTAGGCATTAGGCCTAGGGTTTGCATTTTTGAGGAAAGTGCTATACTACTGAACCACAGCTTCAGTCTTCTTTTGACCTTTTGTTTTGTTACTACTTACAACTTTTGTTCAGGCTAGTCTTGTGATTCTCCTGCCTCAGCTTCTGAAATAGCTGGGATTATAAGCCTGTGCCACCAGGCCCTGTTAATTTTTCTTGCATTTAGATGCTGTGGTGGTTTGAAAAAGAAATGCCCCCTCACCCGCATAAGCTCAGTTATCTGCAATCTTGCTCCTAATTGATGGCACTGTGGGAGGAGGGATTGGAAGGCTGGTAGCCTCACCAAAGCTCCAGTCACTTTTTTCTGCTTCCAGTTTGTAGCTGGTGATGTGTTCTCTCAACTCCCTCACTTGCTGTCTTAGTCAGGGTTTCTATTCCTGAACAAACATCATGACCAAGAAGCAAGTTGGGGAATAAAGGGTTTATTCCGCTTACACTTCCACATTGCTGTTCATCACCAAAAGAAGTCAGAACTCAAACTCAAGCAGGTCAGGAAGCAGCAGCTGATGCAGAGGCCATGGAGAGATGTTCCTTACTGGCTTGCTTCCCCTAGCTTGCTCAGCTTGTTTTCTTATAGAACCTAGGACTACCAGTCCAGGGATGGTACCACCCATAAGGGGCCCTCCCACCTTGATCACTAATGGAGATAATGCCTCACAGCTGGATCTCATGGAGGCATTTCCTCAAGGGAGGCTTCTTTCTCTGTGATAACTCCAGTTTGTGTCAAGTTGACACACACACACACACACACACACACACACACACACACACACACACACACACACAAACTAGCCAGTACAAACAAACGTTTCTTCTCTAAGTCTCTTTTAGTGATGATGTTTTATCACAAAAGTAACTCATGCAGGTGGCTTGCATAAAGTGAAGCCTCCATACTAAACAGCTCTGAGAGACAGGGAATAAATCCAAGACCAACAGCATGGTATAGTTTTGAGAAACTCTGATTTTCATATTTTCCATAAGTGCTAAGAAAGTATGTATGTTCATATGCACCTTGTAATAAATGAGTCCTAGAACATGTATGTTTCCAATAACCAAATATAATGCTAATAATTTCAGGTTTAACCTCTTATCACCTTATGTGAAGAACTATTTGTATGTTTGCCTCTAAATGTTCACTATTAAAATCAATATTAAAATATTTTCTGGACCATCTACAAAATAAAACTGTCCGCCAAAATTCTAAAAGTCTGAAGGGGAACCCTCTTGTGTTTGTTTCTGCTGTGAAGTGTTTTATATCCACTGGAATTATAATATGCTGGCCTTTCTTCCTGATCGATTGATCATACAATAAGGTTGTTGTGCAGTCGGTGGGGCAGTGCCATGAAAGATAATGAAGAGTACTGCCTTCGATGATCACTGTAGCATGTTGGCCCTAAACATGGTGCTGGAAACCCTCCGTAGCTCCGGGTCATTAACTTACTTTAATAGTCAATAGTCGGGCTATAGCGGGCCCACAGCTTGGCTCTTCATGCGTAACTAACTCCCTTAATTATCTCTTACTGATGCAGTTGAATTAAGCTGGATTAAGCTGCATTTTGGGAAACTGCAAGGCAGCAAACTATCCATTTTCAAAAGGAGATCTGGTAACAGGACTCAAGAACTGTGAAAGACTGACATTTGAGAATTGCTCAGTAGAGAAAGAACTAGATTGTGCCCCTTCTGTGTTTATATTCTGACTCTGAACAAATAGCTACTTCCCTGTTACTTTTTGACATCATTTTGATGGGTTAACAAAGTAAATATAGAAAAGACAATAATAAATACACAAATGCAATCAATTTAAAATCGACTATATCTCATGACTGAATTCTCTAGATATTATTTCCAGTGACAATAAAGATAAACCTAGCTATACAGTGACTTGAGTTACACCAAAAGATGTCTATCCAGAAGATACATCAAGATTATAGAAAGAAAAAAATTAGGCTATTATATACATCTCAGAAATAAAAAGCTTTAAGAACTGTAAATAGTAAAGAGTTATAGACCACTACTAAATTTCTTATGCAAGATAATAAAATGATCTGAACCTGGGTGTTCATAATAAAATAGCCTCAAGTTTCTCAAAGCAAAATTAGCAGAATTAGCAGAAATGGGTAAATATCACAGGAGTGGGAGATTTCACACAGTTCTAGATAGCTCGAGTAGACAAAAGAAATAGTGATGTTTTAATGACCACATGCAGGTATTTGTACACATCAGTCAGAACATACATTGATTAGACACATAGCCTCAATCAATTATAACATTCTGGATGCTGTTATATTAGGAACAAATAAAGGGAGATAAAATAGAATAGTAAGTGTGGGCTATAAAGTATGCTATAAAGCTAATCCTGACAAAGTTCAAAGACACAATATTAAATCAACAACAAACAGACCACAAAGCCTTTGGCAATTCTCTCATCAATAGACAGAATGCTATTCTTTGCTCCTCCTGACCCTGGATCCTTCTTTATGACCTTCAAAGAGCTTTTACTTGCAAGGTAGTTTAGCAAATGTCTTCATATAATTACTACATAAGTATGGTAGCCCCATGGACCTACTATGAAGAGATAAAATGAGAAGGCCACAGAAATTCCAGAAAGCTCTAGCTGCTTCAGCCCACAGCAGTTAGGAGACATTGTTCTGGGTCTAGGCACATGTGAATGGGGAAGGCTGAAAGACCCCGACCCAGCTACCATTACAGTCAGCTGACCAAGAGTCTTGGCATATGTAAGGTGAGGGGTTCACGTGACTGGGTTAGGGGTTGACCAGATGGCCAGTAAAACATTCCTTGGCATGTTTATGACATTGCTTTAGGAAAAGATGACATCTGAAACAGTGGAGTGATTTTACCATCCAACCAAATGAGTGCTCTGACAACCAAAAGACAGAATGATGAAAGTTTTACTCTCTCCTGAAGCAGGAGAAAGTATGGGGACTCTGGAATTTGCAACAACAGTCCTTGGGTTCTTGTCTTTAGCCTTGGAGTGAGAACTACACCTTTGGTTTCCTTGGTCCAGAAGACTTTGATTTGGGACCAAGCAATACTAACAGTTTACCTGATTTTCCAGCTTGTTACTAGTATATTATGAGACTTCTCAGCCTCTGTAGAGTCAGAGGTTCCTGTGTTAAATTCCTGTCTATGTGTCTGTCTGTCTGTCTTCTGTCTCCCTTTCTAGCTATATGTGATCTATCTTTTTATCATCCCTCCAACTACCCACCCTATCAATTTTTTCTAGAGAACCCTAAATTATTAGACCGTAAAAAAAGGTGGCCAGCTGTGTTATGTCAAGGCTCCATAAGAAAAAGAGTAATAACAGATAGGTTTTTATGCCACTGTACTGAGGTAGTTATGCACTGATAGATAACTCAAAACAGCCATATTATCTGACCAAAATGAACCAAAATTAGAAATCAATAACAGTATAATGATAAATGTTTTATCATTTGAGTCACTATTAAATATCTAATGAAAACGTAAATACCAAAGGATAGTAAATATCAAGCTTGTATCTTATGATGAAAGATGATATTTGATGAAATATGTAACTGGGATTGCTTCTACTAGCCAAAAGATATGGTAAAAAATTAAGTAAGCACAAAGTTTGGAAAAGGAGCAGGATAATAAACTTTAAGAAGGGAAAACTGAGGAATCAATAGAAAAAATATAAAAGAATAATTTTAGAAAACTCCCTATTCAGTACTTAATTACTTCAAAAGACTTTTTAAAATTTTTTATTGTTACTTAAGAAATCATTTCTAGTTCTGTTCTGTTGCAGTGCTATTATTACAGTGTTGCAAAACTGTGAGCAGTGGTTAAGAGTCTGCTCTTCTAGAGGAACCAGGTTCAGTTCCCAGCACAGACATGACAGCTCACAACATTCTGTACCTCCAGTTCCAGAATCTGATGCCCTCTTCTGGCCTTTGTGGGCACTGCACACACCCAATGCACAGTCATATGTGTGGGCAAAACATCCATAGACATTACAAAAATAAAAAGGTGTCAGAACCAGCAGACTAGAAGTGCTTAGAGTAATGACTATCAATATGTAAATCTGTGTTATAATTTTGATATTGTTGAACTAATATTACTAATGATGATGATAGCAATAACCACAGGAACTTCTTTCGTGGACAGGTACACACTCTCCCACACTGGAGGATGATAGACTCATCCTCCCCCCACCATTTGACACGTGGGAATTATGTACTTATTTCGGTTCTGTTGCTTTTTAAATTGTTGTATTATTATTGCTTAGGCCATAAGGCTGCATAGAGTTGAGAAAGGAAGTCCAAAAGAGTCTTTACTGTGCTCCTCAGCCAGAGAGGAAAGCAAACAGGAACTTTTCTTCAGAATCTAGACATTTCGGGTGACTTTGGACTTGACACTGAGACAGGTCTGCTTCTGAACAGTGTTATGGAATCTCCATGGGATTTAGGAAGAAGGGGGGAAATGCTGATTATAGAGAAAAATGAAGTCATTTAGAGTGATCAGTCTACTACAGGCAAGATAATGAAAAAAAAAACCATACATTCGTGTCCTGTAAAGAGTATTAAAAAAAAAATAACAACAACTCGAACAAAAGACCAAAACCACCCTTCATTCCCTCACTTGGCTATCACAGGAGCTGGAGGGACCAGCTACACCATCTAGATTTTTCCGCAGATGATACTGCTGGTCTCTTGGGAATCTAAGCCAAAAGTGACCTAAATGGAAGATCCGACAGAAAGCTGAAGAACAGCAGAGAAATTGCTGCCAGTTCCCCTAAAGGGGAACACGTGACCTTCATTTGTCCTTCTGTTCTCCACACTAATAGCTTTGGGACCCAAATTATTCTGTACCAGGCACCATTGCATCAGCACCAATCTCAGGTCTTCAGGCAGACAAGGATTGTACATACTTGGCTGGCCCTAGGTCCAGGGAGAACAACTGTGCTAAGAAAGGATGAGCTCTAAACTCCAGGGGCCCTCCCCCAACCCCCAAACTAGGTCTGGAACAAACCAGGTCTTCTGGAGACAATAGCTACCTTTGCAAACGAAAGAGAAGTTCTTTCATCTGGATTTCCAGGCCAGGCCTACGAGTGATACTGGACGTGGTCATTTGAGTAATCTGTAGTTATGGAGGGGCAGGGGCGTCCATCTGAAAATGTAGTGCATGACAGGGCTGGTCTGCTGCAAGCAGGGCTACGGCTTGAATCTGGCTGTGTACTCACAGACTGTGTCTCCGGAGAGACAGCTAAGCAGGGCCTGGACGAAGAAGATCAATCAAATTGTGTGCTTGTGCATGTGTCTTGTTTGAGCGTTTAAGGCTTTTTTCTCCCAAGGCCCCAACTGAAGCATCATGTTCCTCCTTATCCAAGGGGTTTCCTTGACAACCATCACCTAGCTGGGAAGGAATGAGATGATGCTACTTTTTTTGTGATACTAACTGGAAATCTCCCAGCAGAATCCCAACAGAGAAGGTCTGTTTATCTTAGGGTGTAACTCAGTCCTCTTTCAACTATGCTCCACTGTGCTTCTGCCTTACAATTCCATCCTGGACTCAAGCTCCTCTGGGCTGCTGGTTCACACTGCAGATGGGTCTTAGGCCTCCCCTCCATGGCCCCAAGATGCCAGCAACTGATATCTCACTGTGTTCTAAGTGTTAATGATCCCTTCAGTCCCTTCTCCCAAGTCACCTTCAGAATCTATTTCTTTCTTAGGAATAAGTGATGACTCAAATCTCATGCTCTTCAGCCTTTTCCTAAGACAACATCATAGTCATGTAGAACAGAAAATACTTTCTCTTTTTTATCTGTGCACCTGGCTGCCATCAGCCTGGGTTCTTCCTTCTGTCTTTATACAGGTTCGTCCACCACACTTACTCCTGGCCAAGCATGGACCTGATGAGGTGGGTTTTTTGTTTTATTATTATTATTGTTGTTGTTGTTGTTATCATTGTCGTTTTCACCATCATCATCCATATTACATCCTGACTGTAGTTTCCCCTCCCCCCACTCCTCCCATTCCTTCCCCTACCTAACCTCTCCCCCAGATCGACACCCTCTCCGTTTCCCTGCAGAAAAGTGCAGCCCCCCCCCCCCCAGGGATATCAACCTAACACAGCATAACAAGTTACAATAAAACTAGCCACATACCCTCACATCAAGACTGAACAAGGCAACCCAGTAGGAAGGAAGGGATCCCAAAAGTAGGTAAAGTGCCAGAGACAACCTCCCTCTGACTGATGAATATATTTTAAGCTCTCTGCTACTGCTGGTTACTGTCTTCTCATCTTCAGAGTGACAGTGGCCCTGTCTACCTGGATGGTCTGTGTACGGGCTGGTTTTATGTGTCAAATTGTTACAAGCTGCTGTCATCAGAGAGGATGGAGCCTCAATTGAGGAGATGCCTCAATGAGATCCAGCGGTAAGGCCTTAGTGATCAGTGGGGGAAGGCCCAGCTCATGGTGGGTGGGGTCATCCCTGAGCTGGTGGTCCTGGGTTCTATAAGAAAGCAGGATGAACAAGCCAGAAAGCAGTGGGCCTCCAGAGCCTCTGCATCAGCTCCTGCCTCCAGGCTTCTTCCCTGTTCGAGTTCCTACCTGAAGTCCTTCAATGGTGAACAGCATATGGAAGGGCAAGCTGATAAACCCTTTCCTCCCCAACTTGCTTTTGGGTTGTGGTGTTTGCTTGCAGCAATAGAAACCCTAAGACAGTCTAACAGCTGGAAGGAAGGCTATGCTACTAAGATGGGATATAAGTTCTAGCCTTCTCCCAGCTTAAAGCAAAGCAGGTAATTTGAAGATGAAAGACTTCATCTGCTAATAATCCCTGGGGTCATTGGGCCTCTTGTTTGTACTTTTTTTTTTTTTTTTTTGGAAAGACTTGCCTAAGTGAATTACTCTCAGCATCCAGAATGGAGTCTTTCGTTCTGCTGGGTAACCACATCGCCTATTTAAATAACATTTCCTAAGGCTATAATAAGCATCTCTCAAGATCTGTTAGCTTGAGGCCAGTATTAAATTAGCCATTTGTCTCTGAAGGGTGTTGGATTGACCATAAAACCAACACTACCCAAATATCTATAGTATGGTGTGTGGGTATATGTGTGTGCGTGTGCACACACATACACACACACACACACACACAAACACACACACACACACACTTAGCTTTTCCAGACAGATGAAAAAATGGTAAAAAAAAAAAAAAGACTTATATTGGGTTAAGGGAAGCTTTATGAGTTCTCGAACCACATCTTTGTATTACAAAAAAAAATAATAATTGTAAGAGGCGGGCTCTTGCTTCTTTGCCCAGGTCCTGAACTCATGGGCTTAGATGGCCCTTCTCTTCATCTTCCTGAGCAGCTTTGAATACAGATGTGCACAGCTGTATTTATCAGGCACCCTGTATTTATCAGGGCCATATCTGCATATTTATTTAGAAACAAATCTTTTATCAGAAAAATAAAACCAACTAAAGTTAATGTGTGTTTCATTTAAAATTCATTCACTGTCACCAAAGAACCATGACCAAAGGTAACTTTTGGAGGACAAGAAGAAGAAGGCAGGGATGGAGAGATGGTATCTCATACAAGGGGTTCACTGTTTCTTTCTGTCTTTGGCACCAATACTCTAATTGATCACTCTATTGCAGTTAACAGGAGCTCAGGAGGAGCATGGGTGTCACCCTGATCATGTGACTTCCTGGCACAGATGGGGATTGTGAGAAAGACACATGACTGGCTATAAACACAGAAGCCCGGGGATGGCCTTAATATCCTCTCAGAAGCATGACAGATGAGTGGGGGGCACTGCTTCCTTCTCAGGAAACCAGGCCTCTGGCTATAGCTTTGTCTTAACTGTGCCTTAGATCTCATGAACTCTTTCCCCCTGAACTTTAAAGGACCTACACTTTCCAGTAACACTTTAATGTGCGTGAAACAAAACCTCAGATGAAGGCTAAGAGAATAAAGTCTCATTGAAGGGTCTGATTTCGGAGATGTTTTCCTACAAACAGACTTCACTCCCAGTATAATACTTTATCAGGACGCTACTTCTCTGAAGAACAATGGCTGTAAAGACGAGGGAGTCTTTGTAAGCACCATTGATTTTCAATTCTTTTTAAGGAAGACACAAAACATTAAAAAAAAAAAAAGAAAAAAGAAAAAGAAAAAAGAAAAAAAAAAAAAAGTTGAGATTTTTCCATTTAGTGTTTCCGGTAAGACACGAGCAAAGATAGACGGAGGAACTAGCAATCAGAGATTACGGGAGTTGGGGGTGAGATGATGGTGAACTGTATGAGGAAGATGAAGTTGGGGAGAACACTGTGAACCCTTTTGAAACATGAACAACCATGTAGGACAGGTGCATGAAGAAAAGTGGGCCCCAAAACTTCAGAATGGGAAAAAAACACAAATAAGCCTGAGATATATGGAAAAGCACACGGTATTAGCATGGACAAGCCTCCTAATTGTAGACGTTGGGTCTGTCCTGGTGAGTCTGTCAATCGGATAGAAAACCAATAAAGACACCGGCAGTCTGTCTGTCTTCAGGACAGTTGTCATGGATACATGTAGAGTGTTATCTATAACATGTTTCTGAGTTCTTTCGTCTACAATGTGGATGAATCCCCTAAACACTCATAGGCTCATTAGCATCCTCATCGTATGAGCAATTTCAGAAAACTAAACATCTCACTGTAGGCACTAGATTCAAACCCATGGCTTCCAGCTACAGGGTCTATGTGGAACGTAAGCCGTATGTGTTATTTCAAGTCAGAGAAAATGAAGAGCGAGTCTAGAAATGGACACAGATCAAAGGATTTAGATTGTCAGGTAAAATTAAGGAGATACAGGGATCTGGGATTGCTATTGGAAAACAAAGAGCCCTGGCTTATGCTTTATACCAAGGTGTTTTTAAAATGGTTCAAGACGTAAAGCACAAAACATAACAATTGTGACTCTATTAGAACATGGGCAAGTGACAAACGGGATGAGGGGACGTTACCTTTCAGCCTATACATACAGTATTTGTGACTGTCAGATCCTACAGTCAGGTTTACCGGCTGTTAAAACTGATTTACAAGAGAGCGGCAAAGCTTCCGCCTCTCTTCACGAGCAGAAATGTGTGAGTGGTGGATGTGTGTTATGCACGATCATAACTGATCCTAACAAGCACGTCTATCGGAGTTTTAGTCCACATGTGATATTTCTGTGTGATACTACTCATAACATTCTTAAGAAACAACACACTTAAAGAGTATATTTCACTAAGAACTCATATTCAAAACAATGGACAGTTTGCTGTAAGCCCAGGTTAAGAAGTTAAACCTCATTTTAAAATAAAAGAAGCAGACATATACTTCACCGACATAACAGTGGCTTACTTTATGATGCATCTATGATGCTGCTGATGTATATAGTATTTCTTGTTATTGCTTATTGGTATTCAATTAAAAAATCTATTCTGAAATTAGATTTGTTCCCAGTTGGGCTATTATAAAAAGGGATGATGTGAGCATAGATAGCATTGTCATAGGCATCTTTTTTTTTTTTTGTCTTTTTCAATTCTGGCCAAGAATGTAAAACTTTTTAAGGGCCAGTTGCCTGCACAGCCAGGTCAAGGGTTCTACCAGTGGTTGCCATGAGCAACAACTAGGGGCAGAGATGCACTGCCTGTGTTTTATAGCTTCCTATTAGTTGAAGAGTCTGACCTTTTGCTCCACATTTGCTAAATATAAGCTCAGGACCGCTTTGAGTACAGGAATTTGCTAGACTCTAAGGTATGCCTTACGAGCCAGGAGCTGATTCCACAGAGAAGTACTGGTGTTTAGAGAGAGAGACAACGGTGCGATATTTTCTGAACTCTGAGTGTTCTGAAAGGGTGTAGGACAGGAACAGCTGGCCAGCATGACAGACACTGTCAAGGTTAGGTGCCACTTGGTAATAACAGCAAAGAGTTTGGTGGGAAGGGCTCATCTGCAAGGTTTTCAGATACAATTCAATTCTGAGTTTTAAATGTATAATATATATATATATATATATATATGAGTGTGTGTGTGTATGTGTGTGTGTGTGTGTGTATCCTCACTTTCAAGAGTACCTGATTTAAAGTTAATAGAGCATCTTTGTTTAATGAAATTACTCTTCTCGGTAAATTATGTGATAGTTTTAATTCCCATGATAACCCGAAGGAATGACTGAAAATAGGTTGAAGTTATCCTTCAAAATCTGATTGTAAGCAGCATTACTGTGAAGCACTGCTGTATCTCTATTATGTCTACCAAGTGGATATAGATACATGAATCGGGTTATCAATTATCTCAAAAGATGCTGCTTTTTTTTTTTTTTTTTTTTTTTTTGTGTGTGTGTGTGTGTGTGCTGGGAAATCAGTTGCTAAGAGAAGCTACTTATTCTGAGCTTATGCCCCAATAAAGCTTGGTAACTCCTTTTTAAAGCAGCACACACTTTTCCTGGGATTTGAACTCAGTCCTTTTGGAAGAGCAGTCATTGCTCCTAACCGCTGAGCCATCTTTCCAGCCCCTGAAGCAGCACACTCTAGCACATGTTCCTCCCTAGGCTCTTCCCTTTCCTGAAAATGCTCTTACCCTCACTTTGAAAAACCGAGATACATTCTTTACTGTACAGATCCATATATTCCGTGTAGACAATGGCAGCTAGTAGAGATGTCTGAGACCGAGAAGAAAAACACTTGGATCTTTTACCCAGCAATCACTTTCTTTTCACAAATAATAATAATAATAAACCATAAAAATGTAATGCATACATTATCAAATCAATGTAAAATCAAATGAAACCAAAAAAGAAATATCAGCATTCTGTGCGGGTAAGTTTGAGATTATTCAAATCATATCTTGGCAGGTATCTAAACATGTATATTTTCTTTTTGGTTGTGTGGACATATATGTATATGTATAGGTATGCATTACTTTTTCTTCACTAATTTTTAGGAAAACTTGCCGACAAATTCCTTTTTTTAAGAAACATGATTATAGGTTATCATGTCACTACAATAGAGATTTATCAAATTTCTGCTGTTTGTATAGAATTCTGTTGCATGGCTATATCATACTTACTTAACATATTATATATATATATATATATATATATATATATATATATATATATATATATATATATATATATATATATAGGTTTTTCGAGACAAGGTTTCTCTGTATAGACCTGGCTATCCTGGAACTTACTCTGTAGACCAGGCTGGTCTTGAACTCAGAAATCCACCTGCCTTTGCCTCCCAAGTGCTGGGATTAAAGGTGTGCTCCACCACCGCCCAGCCTTAACTTATATTTTGGTGGGCATCTAAGTGTCACAGTTTTTTGATTTTCGTTCTTCCTATAATCCTTCCGTGGTGAATACCCTGCTGCCTACAGGCTCTAAGGAGAAGTGAGCACATATCTGATTCTATCCACCAAAAACCACAAAAGAACAGGAGACTATTAGAAATCAGGAATCAACCTTTGTTGCCTTGAGTCCTAAGCACCGCAGTTTCCTTGACTGTCCTATCTTTATATTTTTAGGGTTAAAAAACAGATGCAAATCTATTTCTATTTTACAGGAAAAAATATGTTCAACAAAATTGGCATTTTTGATATCTTAGGACATTAGGGTAAATGCTTTTAGCTGAATAAAATAAGCAGGCTGCGGTTAGTAGTGTACATATAGTTATAAGCCATACTGTTTGCTTTATCGTTTATTATTTGAGATCTCAACATTTTGTTTAAAATCTTGCTAAGTGTGAATTAATGCCAAATATGAGCTCTCTCATAGGCATCACTCACTAATGGAAGTGTGTGGTAGGAATGGCAGGGTCACCGGTAACAGTTCACAGAGCCTTAGTTGGTTTTAACTTTACTGAACTGTATTCATTATAAACCTCGAACCTGTAAGATGACATGAGGCTAGTCCTACTTCACTTTCTATTGAGATTTCTTAATTTTTATGTGTCTTTAAAAGTAGCACGTTCAGCCAGGTGTTGGTGTATGCCTTTAATCCCAGCATTCAGAAGGCAGAGGGAGGCTGCTGTCTGTGAATTCAATGCCAGCCTGGTACAACAAAGTGAGTTCCAGGACAGTCAGGATGGTTACACCCAGAAACCCTGTCTCGAAAAACAAAACAACAACAAAAACCAAATAAACAAGTGACTCTCTAGATTTATCCTGAAGTGACCATCCTCCATTTCCAACTTACAAAGTTTGAGGGAAAATTGCAGTCTATCTTCTTGTTGTTCAACCAAAACGGAATAGCATTGCAACCTAGCAACAGTGTCAGGTTATTGAAGATTAATAATCTCTAAAGCACGGCACAGCTCCATTGGGAAGCTAGTTTCCATTAATAACCATTACATTGAATCTCCCAACCCTTACCCTAAGTTATGGTTTATGGTAACATCCTCAAATCCATCTGATGCCAGAGGGACCTCCTAAATGATGTGAGTTATAGACACATAAAGAACATAAAGATGAAGCCTTCCTTTAACCTTCTTCCTGCCATGTCAAATGACAAGGTGACAAGGCTAGAGTGCAGCAGACAAGCAGACGCTCTTCCTACACCAGCTCTGACCTCACATGGTCCCACCATGTGAAGAGCATGTCTTCCTTCCCACCAAGCCTTAGACAAACCCATCAAGTATTCTCTCTTGAGGACACCGACTCTTCATTCAGTGCTGGGTCACTTAGGACATTCTTCCCATCCCTTCCTTCCAGGGTTTATTCAGAGTTGTTGGTTAGAAGGAAAGGGTGGGTTCCCACTTTTATAAATTCTAGAACGAAAGGTTATGAAAAGGCCAAGTGTCCTCGTATCTGATCTGGCTAGTGAGAATGTTTGCAACTAAGAAACCAGGGGTTTGGTGGCCACTGCCTTGTTTGCCACAACCCTAGGAAGAACTTAGCTAGTGCATAGTAACTCTATAACCTACATCGGAGAAATCTTACTCTTTCGTACATTAAAGATGGAATGGTCACTGAGGTCAATGTCTATTTTCAGAGACTACATAAAGGAAGGGTCGCTGCCTTCTATTGTCTGTGCGTGTGAGCGTGTGTGTGTGTGTGTGTGTGTGTGTGTGTGTGTGAGAGAGAGAGAGAGAGAGAGAGAGAGAGAATGTGTGTGTATGTGTGTGAGAGTGTGTGTGTGTATGTGTGTGTGTGAGAGAGAGAATGTGTGTGTATGTGTGTGTGTGTGAGAGAGAGAGAATGTGTGTGTGTGTGTGTGTGTGTGTGTGTGTGTGTGTGTGAATGGGTATGAATGTAATACCAAGATTATCTGTAGAACTTGGAATGTGATTCCTAAATAGGAGGTATAAGCTGTGGCTTTTGCTCCCTCAGAACCCTGAGACAATTTAGCAGGGTCTTCTTGAAACTAGTCACACCAACGCTGCAAATTTAATTATCCATAGTACATAGGGCTGGATGCTTGCTAACTTCCTTGAACCATGGCATACAAATCAAAACCATTATCCAATGAAACTATTCCCCCATTTGGTAGAAATGATCAAGTGTGAAATACTCTACCTAATACACTGAGAACCCAAAGACCTTTTAATGGCATAAAGAAGCGGGGGACAGCAAATACCCTTAAATGCAAGTGGAAAGGAAATGCAAGAATAGAAGGTGAAACAGAACCATTAAGGGGTCTGGGAGGAGGAGGAAACCGATCTCAGGAAGAGCGTAGAACATGTTTTGAGATAACAGAGTACAATTAAGACAAAACAGAAGAGAGAGGTGTGAGGATCAGGGGGTGATTCTGCATTTGAAAAAATACACTATGCGGGTAATCACTGCATAGTGATCTATTAGTTTGGTAATCATAGTGAGGCAGCCTAATCTAAGAAGAGCAGAAAGGTCTGATTCTCTATGTCCTATGAAAACAATAAGTATACTCCTCCTGGTGATGGCAAAAAGATTTTTCAATAATCTTATTTTGAGCCCCCAAACATAACTGACAACCACATGACTATGTTCCAATTCTGTCAAAGTGTTCATTCTTGGAGACTCTCTGGCATTTGTTTTTTTCTGAATGAGAATTTTGATTTTATCATTTTTATTTCATTTGGGATTATACTTATATTCCTTTCCACCAGACCACTTTATATTTCCTCTTATTTTTTCAAACTCAAAAGTATGCTTTATTACAAAAATAAACAGTAAAGGGAAAAACTTCTCTTGGCTTTACAGTTTACCCACCCATTTACAGTAGGAGAATTGTTTGAAACTAGATATCATGGGAATATTTCAGAGCTTAGAACTAGTGCATACAGTCCAGCTGGGCTTTGTTTAAAATTAAAAGCCTCCAAATCCTCTTTAAAATACATTGCAAGAAGTCATATTTTTATTGGTTTATCAATGTGTCCTATAAAAGGTCCTTCATGTTTTTAACCATAGTAGGTCTCCAGGGTCCCCTACCCAATTGCCACATAACATCAAGAGGGAATTTAGCGTTTGTTACGTTCAACATTCATGGGCAACATGCTTAGCCAGATTTATTCATGGTTCTATTAAAAGGAAAGTAATAACCAACAGTAACAACAACAAAACACCATTTCCCCCAAATTCATTTCCTTTTCATGGAACAGCCAGCCATCTTACAGTTTAACAGAGGAACAGTTGCATGAAACAATGTGTGCACTTACTAGGGAAATGCTAGGTATTCAACAAAACCTGTATCTTCTTTATTCTCACTGAAAACCATGACTGTTACGGTCAGACAAGAAATAGGCAATTGAGGGAAAGTATAGGAGAAATGCATCTCATAATATCCTCCTCGGGTCAAACAATATTTGGGTAAGGTATTTACATTCTGTTGTCTTTTTAGTAGAGAAATCTGGAGCATTGGGGATGCATACATTTCCCTTCACCTTTCCCTCCAATATTCTCTCAATAAAGTTTCTCAGTTCCCTCTGATACCAGTGTTAGCCCTTACGGGGAACATGTGCACATGCGCTTGAACCACCCCCCTCCCCCACATCCCTCAATCCAGTGACTCTGTCACCCTCATTCCTCTGACACTTCGGATTGTGGGGGCAGCTGTTCAATTTCATATTCTGAAAAAGCGTAATAAATCAGGGTACCCAGCTTACCCAGCCTGTCCTAGCACTTGAAATTGATCAGAGTCATGGCCCACAAATGCCTGGACCTGTATTGTGAAGTACCTCTCTGAGAACCAGGGCTCTGGTTCATATAGACAGCTGCAGAAAGTAGCAAGGAAAATTTGTGTAATTAGCGAAGCAGGCACAGATAGGATTTTTGGCTTCAGATTCAAATTCCACTCCATGATTCCAAAGTGGAGAGTGTTCTGTGATCTGCCCATGTGCGGCTGATTTCCCTCCTAGGCCTCTTAATCAAATACCAGCACCGTGGCAGGAACCCAAAAGACTGTAAGGGGTGGAAGCAGAAAGTTCTCACGTGTGCATCGAGCTGTGGGTCCGCTGTTCTTACTAAGCCATAGAAACTCCAGGGTGAGCTCTGCCGTGGGCAGCAGCTGGGCATTCCAAGCAGTACCGTTGGTGAACTAGGGATGTTTGCTAGCTACCCAATAGACTCAAGACTTGGTCACATTCCCCATGCCCTGATGTTAGCCTCCCTGTAAGATGGCCAGAGGCCTGCATATTCTCGCTTTCAGGTCTTCCAGTGGGTGGAGAAGGGACTTAGTCGGCTGTCTGTGCTCTGTGCCCCAACATGAAGTCTAAGAACTCCCTCGCTTGAGGCACCACCTCATTCAACACCCCCTCTTTTGTTTACTTATTATGCAACCTATGGGTGTTGTGCCTCAATTATAAACCCAGACAGGGGCTTTCCTTCCTAGTCCATGACTCTAGCACATAATAACTTTCTTGGCTGAGCTGGCACCCAGCCTGTGCAACAGACCCCCCACACGGATTCCACTGTCTTCTCAGTGACACCCTGATACAATGTATGCCTTCCATAGGACCCTGAAAGGGGGGGATTGTTGATGCATGGGGATTACAAAGTTAGTCCAACTGGTGTGCGAATCTGAAGAAGAAATGACATGAAGGAAGAAGGGAATGGATGAAGGAGGGAATGGAGACCACCACCACCACTACCACCACCACCACCTCCAGGTAGATAGGCAATCACAACACCGTAATGCTAGCTTTAAGCCATAAACCTTTGAGTCATAAAGAGTGACTCTGATGAGTGGACCTTTTGACTCAGAGAATGTTCCAGGACCTGTCCCGGCTTGATTTAGAGCCTTGAAATGTTTCTCATCATCTCTGTGTGGTGTTCAGGGTGCTGTCACCCTGGAATGTTGGGCGGACCTGTCTCCAGTTTGTCTCACCATAGAGGGTAAGTGATGCCTCGTGGACTCCTCCCTGCATTCTCTCTCCTTACCTCTCTCATCAGTAAGACATTCAGAATGGTTGACTTGAAACCAGAGACAGCTTAACTTTGTTAGACTAGAGGGTTTTTAATCTGGGGCAGGGTGCAGAGGGTGCGGGGAAGGAACCATCGGTCATCAGCACCTTTTAATGTTTTGTGAAGGGTAGTAGATCTAGCGTGTTGGGGGGTAGGTGAAATGGGCCCCATCTAATCTGACATCTGTCTGTACTGACTTAGATGATGCAATTATTGAAAATGGTGGTATAGTGGCCATCCTGACAGTTAAGCCAAGAATTCCCAGAGCAGTTCTGAATGGAGCAGGGTCAGAAAGAACTCTTAGCACCCATGAGGCCTCTTCCAAAGAACCAACACCTTGTTCTTTAGTCTCACCCTAACCCACCATCCCTACCCATGAACCTCTTGACTTTGTGGCTGACTGGATTATGTGGCCAGGTTGCTATGGAAACAGTTTACATCTCTTAGTAAGTGTCTTCTGGCAGATATAAACTGAAGTAAAAGAACACACACGGCAATGCTATGCCTCTTAACCTGTGGGATGGGTTCTACATTGAGCCTCATGCTTCTTATGAAAGCTCTCTAAGTCAATACCCATCACATTTACAGATGGACGAAACCAAAGATCTCACCTATTTACATTGCTATTAATATGCATGTCAAAGTCCTGTGATGAGCAAAATACACATTACTTTCAAAGCATATAAAATTTACATTTTAGTATCGTGTTTCAAATACTATGGATAATAAAAATATAGGTATGGTCCTGTGGGCATTTTAAAAATGTTTCTGATTTAAGTAATTTATATCTAAGAGGCTGGAAGTGATTGCCAGGGTAGCTACATTGACATGAAGATCTTTTATCAAATACTGCAGTGTTTGTTATGGGCCAACTTCATACACAACAGAAACATCCTAAGGTGTCAGTCAATGGCCTAAGCAGAGGAGCTAAAACAATTTTGAAACTCGAGAAGAATATCACGGCAGTTGTCTTGATCACTAAGTAGCGGAGACTACAGTTTTTGAACATCAGGCTTTGTGGGGGTCTCTGGTCGTTATTAAACTGGTAGATCTTTCTCTAGCAACATTGTCCTTGCAGGCACTCTTTCATGAGACTGAATCTTGTACCTTGCCTGAGACTGACTCGAAGGGGTCTCTAGAGACAGATGCAGGAAGGTTGAGAGTTGAATAGTGAGTGACTTTAGTCTCAGCCAGCATTCCTATAAGATAGTCACACTTAGTAGCAATAGTTAAAAGTGAAATGTTACCAAGAATTTTAGTTCACACATTTACAATATATTTTACTATTTAGTTAACGTCAGATTGTTTGGTGAACAATCAAAACTGAGAAAAGAATGTAATTGACCTAGCGTTGGCTACTGCTTCTAAGATCTTCCAGAAAGCACTGAGGATCAAGAGATACTTGTGGAGACTCTGGGGATGTCCTTATACTAGGACTGCCTGTCTAAGCCAGTAGAGAATCTAGGAGGAAACCTTAAGTTAGCTGTATCAACTAAGAGCCTGTGAGAGCACAATCAGATGACTTTGCCCTGTGCCTATGGGGTAGGGTAGGGAGAGACAAGCAGCGATGCATTTTGGTGTACGGAAAGCAGAGGAGGGGATGATGTGTGTCACTTCTAGACCAAGGTGGCTATTGTTTATGAGGAAGCAGTCTTGGGAGAGAGCCAGCATGGTCATGACATGTGTATAGCTAGCTCAGTGTACAAGGACCGCATCCATCATTTAAGCCAGTTGGGTTGGTGTTGGGTAACATGACCGATTCATCTCTTCCTGTGGCTTCCTAGTATATTTATGGCTTTCCTTTTGGAAGTTAAATTCCTGTAGCATTGATTCTCACCAGATCTCATTCAGTTGAAGATATCTGGACACAGGACCACAGATATCCAGAAATGTGTTACTTAGTTGAAAAAAATTTACTGTCATAGAGGGCACAAGGGATAGGAAATGGAAGACATTCCTATTTCTCAGCAAAGAAGGAGCTCCTAGCTATTTTCAGAATTATCTTTCAACTCAAAGACATCTCTTCAGAGCTTTGGTATGTGTTATGCTCCCTAGGGATCTATTGGATTGACCAAGGGCAAAGTTGTTTATATGTTATTGTTGGTGGTGGTTGTTTGGTTAGTTGTTTTCTAAGACAAGGTTTCTCTAGTAGCCTCAACTGTCCAGGAACTTGTAGACCAGGCTGGTATCAAACTCAGAGATCTACCTGCCTCTGTCTCCCAAGCGCTAAGAGTAAACTTGGGCCGCCACCGCCCAGTTTGTTTATATGTTTTAATAATGTACTGGAATAGCCTGCAGCTAGAGCAGAGGAAGAACTGTTGCCAGGGGTAGAAAAGGAAATCTAGAGCAGTAGAGACTGAATCTGCACTGTTTACTATCGGATTGGTTTTGCAACATTCTGTGAGTGTGAGTGTAAGCTCATAGGAGAGCTGTAAGGACCAGTAAGGAGGGAAGTTATCAGAATAGGGAGTTGCAGAATGGATTCAGAGTATTCTGTGATTGGTTTTAAGTTGATCTCTTTGTTCTCCCTTCTCTTCTCTCTTTTCTTTTTCCTGAACTAGCTCAGGCCATCTCAACTTCTAACCTTTCTGTTTCAGCCTTTCAGGTGCTGGTATTATAGGTCTGTGCTGCCTCTTCCAGTTGGGTTCGCTTCCAGTACAGCTGTCAAATATAATGACATTTAAATTACAGATATGCTGAAAATGATGTTAGGTATTAATTATGTGTGACTAGGATGGAAATTTGCACACTTTTAAAATAAATGGTAAAAAAAAAAAAAAAAAAAACATTTGGAGTGAAAGAGAAAAGACCATTTCACCCTGTATCTGGAATTCAAATTTCACTGGTTATTCTGTATTTTTAACTATGGGTTTAGCCATCCTACTTTATACCATAGGCTAAGTATTAAATTTGAAAAAGACAAAAGATGAGTTCGAGGCCAGCCTGGTCTACAGAGTGAGTTCCAGGACATCCAGGGCTACACAGAGAAACCCTGTCTCAAAACAAACAAACAAAAAAAAAAAAAAAAAAAGGAAAAAGACAAAAGACAACTAAGTAAGAGAAAGACAAGCCCGATAACTTAGTATAATTTGGAATGGGGAAAGGGAATGAATGTGTAATGATCTGTATACAGCCAACTGAAAGGATGCACAGATGCTATATGGACTAAAAAGCCATCTTCTTGCATTTCCAGACATACAATGCTCTTACCAAGTGTGTCAGTGTGAACTTTTAGCAGCCACAGAATGATCTCTATCTGTGGGCTCTACTGCCATTACTAATAACACTGTTAGTGGGGAAGGTGGCTACCCGAGCAGGATTCTGTTTACTGTGGCTTTTTTGAGAGAGAGAGAGATTTGGCCAGCATATAGAGATCTTAAATACCTGCCACTTCAGCTACATTTCTCTAAAGATGACAGTCATAGCAAGTAAAAGGTCTGTGTGAAAGGCTAGCTTCTGCGCCATCTTGTATTCCATTACTTTTATGAAATTGGCTGATGGCTTGGGAGTGCTAATGGCTGACAATGTCTTGTGGCTTTGACTAGGTATGTGATTTTCTGCAATTCATTTCCCTGAGTGCTTGTATTTTTAGTGCCTCTCCCGGTCACATCACTTATCGGGTAAGAGGAGTCCAGAAATGCAAACCTGTGATAGGTGTCATTTAGGGTCGTTGACATCTCTTCCCTCAACAGTATGAAGGTCCAATATTGTGTCACAATATACCATTGGTCAGGACCATGCCTTAAAGACTCTAAGAGAGGGAACCACTGGGACTGGGGGAGGTCTAAATCTCTGAATCTAAGAGCATGTGGTACAAAAAGAATGCCCACCACCACCATAACCACTTTGATCACCAAACATAATGAAACAAAACAAAACAAAATAAAAAAAACCCCAAAACCCCCTTAACTAAACTTACCATTTCCTTCCCATGTTTCCTTTATATCCAGAAATTAGCGACTAGATCAGAACCCTGATCTTTTTCTTAACCACTATATCACTCTCTTTCCTAATGTTGATGAGATATGAGTCTTAGAATATCCCCCTCCCTTTGCAAGCGCATCTTCCAGTAGCCCCTACCACTGTTCACTGCCAGGTCTCTGTTGCATTTCATCAGGACCATTAGCCAGTGTCTAACTACTCTGTTCCTCAAGCCACTTTATACAAAACAACTAAATGAGACAATTTAACGTTCTGAACATGTTTTTCCTGGAAAATGTTTCTGATTATAGATTTTTGTCATTTAAGACCCTTCAAAGGCATGCCTTTATCCCAAGTCCAGCTATTGGGATAGCAGAAGATGGGATCCAGGTGAGGCCTGGCAGGGGAGTGCAGAGGCCTCTGGGAATTGGCCCTCTGGTGACTCATAGTTATGAGAGCCAGTAGAGAAGCAGATGGGCGGGCCATGAAGCCATCTCTATAAATGAAAATGAACAAGGTGGAGAAATTTGCTTACCTCCTTCCAGTGAAACCCATCCCGGAAAATGAATTGAATTCTGAGTGGATAAGAAAACGGGAAGGAGCTGAAGTCCACAACTAGAGGAAACAAACAAAAGACCTACCCAAGTGGAAGACCTCCTCTTCACGTCTGAGGGCAAATAGTCAATAAGAAGATAATACTGAAAAAAATGATTACAAAAGAAGCTAAGTGGGTTAAAAGCCAGGGAGGGCAGTTGAGTGGTCTTTGCCAAAGCCCCCCTTGTGTCTTAACATTTCCTATGTTCTTAAGTCTAATTGGGCAAGACTTTTTTTTTTGAAAGGTTGCAAAGGAATTTAATCCTCATATAAGGGATTTAGGGGACTCTTTAGTAAGAGACTCTGATTACAGGAGAGTTCGATATATTCTCTGTGTGACCCAGACCCCTTGCATTTAGCTGAGGCTCTTTATTCCAAGTTCCTGGAGGATTATGGATTACAGCTGAATGACTCCTCAATGGGGAAACCTGGGTAGCTTATCTTCCGAGTCTCTGGGGCTGACTGAGGACGCTTAAAGTCAGAGTAGAGATCTTTTAGAATGGCCACGATTCTACTTAGTTTGTAGCCATCAGGACAGACACAAAAATGAATTTCTAAAAGCAGTTGGAGTTGGACTAGTGACTGGTCTCTAGAGAAAGTCCCCTGAAATAGTATTAGCGTGCGTGACTTCCAGAGTCCTGAGTGGACTACTGTAAGCTGCAATGTGTAGCTTAGACGTGCCTTCCTCCAAATTGTGATCTTAAAATAAAAAGCAACCAGTTTTAGAGCACGTAAGTCAAACACTGTGGCCTTTAGCTGATGATGTTTGCAGTGGACTTTGTGCTTTTATTGTCTTGTAAATACAATTGTTTTTTTTTCCCATGTCTTAAGGGAAATTCCATGTTCAAAAGGGAACAATCGGACTAGAGACTACCTCAGATTCCTCAAATGACAGTGCTACACTATACCTCCCCCATATACTGTGCGTGTGTGTATGTGTGTGTGTGTTTTGTTTCATTATTTAATCTTATCATTTTCTGTTTGAGACAGACTGAGTATACAGCCCACCTTGATTGACACCAGACTCTCTGTTGATGGAGTGGGGTTGGGGGTGGTGTGGTGATGAGATTGGGGGTGGGATTGGGAGTCGGGGTGGGCAGGGGCTACCAGCCTCAGGTACTTGAACTCCCTTCTCTTTCTGTGAGACTACAGCTAAGACCTAAGAACTCTATTGATGAGAGTTTGAGTAGGCAAGTGGGCCTGAGATTAGAATGGCCTCTTGCTAAAGCTCTTATAACTTCCAAATGTAAACTTCAGGAGCGGTCCATAGTCTTTCCCAAGGTGAAGTTCTCCAAGTTCTGGGTCTACATGTCCATCCTGCCCTGATGCCTTCAGTTTACTGGACCTTTAGGTATCAGGAAGGAAACCTCAAGAGGTCCTTTAAGGTAGTTTTTAACCTTCAACGGCAAATGGAAGCTATTTCCATTTTTTCCTGTCGCGATATAAAGGAGACAAGTTCCAAAAATTGATTTTCATGCTTAAAATACACAGATTAATTGCCAGGCTATCGCTGCCAATCAGGAAAGGGAGGGGAAAGGACAGGAACTGCAAAGCAAGGAAAAGACCCCAAGATCTTTTGTCTTTTGTTCTGGAATGGAAATAAACTGTCTCTAGTCCATACAGATAAGCCTCCTTTTGATCCTCCTCGGTGGAGAGCTGAAGATAAACAACAGGCTGCTTCACATTTGTTTTTAAAACCGAAGTCAAGTCCTCAGCAAAGCCTCCCTGAATGGGCATTATTTCTGTCAGAGAGGCACAAGGATGACCCTCTCCCTGGCCATCTATCTGCTTCCGAAAATCCCCACAGCCCTCAGGAAATGAACTCAAGAGCCTTAGAGTTCTGTTTTTCCTGAGGGGTGGCCCTGTGGTTATGGCTGTTGATAGGAAAACCTAATTTATTATCATAATGTTGAGGGCAGCACAAACTCCTCTTTGCCTCATAGAGGTCATGGATATAGGAAGTGGGGTCTAGAATTTTCTGTGAAGTTTATTATTCAACTATGAATAGTACAGATACATATATCTGCATCTTCATTGTGTGATGGATCAGAAGGAATGGTGACATGTGGCATTGGAAAACCCAGGGGTTTTACTGCTCTGGAGCTCAGGGGTAAAAAACCTAGCAGCGTTTCCTGAGTTGAAGGTTTGGCTTGTTTGTTTCCCACAGAGGAATTGAATATGTTTCATGGGACATGCTAGTTTTCTAACGCTTATGTTTTAGAGCAAAAATAGAGGCACTGAAATGTAATATGGTTTGCTTTGGAGTTTGTATATACAGAGATTTAAATCTTGGCTCTGTTGTTGAATTATCCATGGGAACTTGGGGAAATGAATCCCTCAAAGGAGAGATTTTGTAAAAACAAGGAAATAATTCCTATGTGGTAATTCCTATATTCTGACTTTAAAAAAGGCATTAAGAGCTAATAGGCATAAAAATATCTTGGAATATTGCCTGGGTTGTAAGAGAAATTTAGCAAAGAACATGTGTCCCTTGCCTGCGGATTTAGGGTTCAGGTCGATTCCAGGACCTCAGAACTTCTGTTGTAGCTTTGCCCAAGTCTGAATTTTTTGAAACATGGATTGCTCTGTTTGAAACATGAATGAGACAGTCTAAATCAAGATTTCATTCTTCATCTTGTTAGTGTTCTCTTATCTCATTACATTATTAATTGGATTAAAAACCTAGAGGAAGATTTTTTTTTATGCTTTAGGTTTGATAAGGGGAACATAATGAAACCAGTCTTGGTCACTGAAAAGGGAATTCATCAACAGTCTTCCAGAGTAATTAGGAATGCACAGAACTTATGTGACCTGAGAATGAAATCTTACTGCACATGCATTATTGATGTCACAAGGCTGCCTTGCAGTGTATTTCTGGATGCGACAGTGAGCTAACACTGCATTGCTGATCTAATGCTGAAGGGAGGGAAGGACTCTCAGTCATTTTCACTGGGGTTAGCTTCAAGGTCTACCCTTACATATATTGCTTGCAATAATTAAAATTCAGAGGAAACAACTTCATGACTAAGGGTCTTGTGACCTGTGAGGGCAGAAAGACACTAATTTTTTGGGTTTATTGCAGGTTTTTAATTTCTCTCCTGCATCCTCTCTTCCAGAACATTCTGTGGATAGCTAGTTCTGATGTTGAAGCAGGGGGAAAAGATGAATTGCTAAGCTTATCAAAGATCTGAAAATCCTTCAGTGGGGTAGGATAGAGAAGGGAAATGCTTTTCCCCTTAAGTTATATAAGGATTCAGAAAAGAAACAAGAAAATAAAATGCCCAATAAACAAGAAAATAATATGTCTGATACAAAATAATTGTCTGATACAATATGCCAGGGAATTTTAAATTAGGATTAAGCAAAACTTTTAGAGATGGTTTTATGTTTAGGACCAACTGATCTAGTGTCATTTGTCTCTTTTCTCTTGTTTTTAGCTATGGTCTTACTATGTAGTAGGTCTAACCTACTCACTTTGTAGACCTGACTGGCTGACCTCAAATTCACAGAGATCAATCAGCCTGTCTCTCTCTCTCATAAGCTCCAGGATTTAAAGCTGTGCAGTGTCACGCTGAGCCTTACATGGAATCTGTGTGTGTGTGTGTGTGTGTGTGTGTGTGTGTGTGTGTGTTACACACGTAATGCTGTGTGCATGCACTCACTTGAGCACACTCAGAGGCTGAAGAACTTAAGTGTTTCCTTCTACTGCTCTCTGCATTGCCTTTATTTAAGGTCGCTCACTGGACCAGGAGCTCCCAGTTCTGGCTAAGCTGGTTGGCCAACCAGTGAGTTCTCTAATCTGCCCGTCTCCTTGGCCCAATGCTAGAGTCACAGGTGTGGACAGTCACTTCTAAGGGGATGCTGGAGATCTGAATTCTGGTCCTCAAGAGGGTGGGCAAGGCTCTTACCCACTGGACCATCTTTCTAGCTTTAAAACATGTCTAATAGACGTGAAGTGAGTAGGGATGAGGAAAGTTACCCAATCTCCTCAAACCCATCTACTTCCTCTCAAATGGAGGTTAACTACAGAAGAAAGCAGATGTCAATCTGAGGTCTAGGAAGGGACCACAAATCAAGGCTTTGTAGAGGGAATAGCAAGAGGTGACAAGGAAGGTCCAGTGGCTTGGAGGAAGCCAATGTGTCCTTAGGTGATATTGCAGGTAAGGACTCTGGAGAGGCAAAGGTGGAGATATTTCTTTCTGAAGAGAATTCCAAAGGAATCCTATGGTAGTATGTCCAGGAGCAAGCTGGCTTTCACCAGGAGAGAGTTTGGGAGTAGTGTTTGGTTCTAGTGCTGAGCCTAAGAGGATCACCGTGTCTCCACACATCACATCCACGAAAAGGTTGACCCTAATAACAACACCCCCCTTCCCCAGAACAAGCGTAGTGTTTCATCTATATGGCGCCATTCTTCTGGGAATAATGCATTTTATAGGCATCATTTGGGAGTAGCCGTTTTTATAACTAATTTATGGAGTCTGAGGAGTTAAAGAGGTAATTATTTTAAGAGTTAAGTCCCAGCCCTGTTAGGATGCTTACACAAACAGTCCAGTAATAAACCTGCAACCTGCCTCACTGCTCCTGGGTGGGGTGTAACCAAAAAAATCACTGGTAGGAAAGTTTTAGAGCATTTGTTCTCAACCGGTGGGTCACGGCCACATTGGGGGTCAAATGACCCTTTCAAAGGGGTTGCGTAAGACCATCAGAAGACATTTGCTTTATGATTTATAGCAATAGCTAAATTACAGCCATGAAGCGGCAACGAAAATAATCTTATGGTTGGGGTGGTCACCACAATGTGAAGAACTGTATTCAAGGGTTGCAATGCTAGGAAGGTTGAGAGCCACTGGTCTAGAATAACAGGAACCCGGGAAGGGAAGACAGTCATTGGAGCAGCCAGTATGTTGCAGACACAACGTGGTAGGGGCTAAGCTGCACACCACAGCGCCCCGACCCTCCACATTCACGAGTTTCTTGGGAGGTAGAAAGTGGGTTTCAGTAAAGGCTGCTAGAGTAGAACAGATGGAGTCTGTGCACCACAGACTGAATTTAGATCCAGCAACCCCTACTGCAATTCCTTCTCACAAATGACAGAAATAGACTCAGTACATCTTAGAGACCTCAAGCTTACATGGTCAGTAGGAAACTAGGGAGCTGAACTTGACAGAACTGGTTCTTGTTCCTGTCAGAATCTGTCTCTGTCTCTGTCTCTGCCTCTCTGTCTCTCTCTCTCTCTCCTTTTGCCTCTCCCCCTTCTGTCTTTG
Organism: Apodemus sylvaticus; assembly: GCF_947179515.1. NCBI lineage: Eukaryota > Metazoa > Chordata > Mammalia > Rodentia > Muridae > Apodemus > Apodemus sylvaticus. Next base: position 34,046,125 of record NC_067489.1, read on the forward strand.
TCTCTGCCCTCTCTCTGTCTCTCTACCTCCTCCTTCCCTCCCTCCTTTCCTACCTCCCCTCTCCCTTTGTCCCTCTCCCTCCCCACCAGAGTTTCATGGTTTACCCAGGCTAGCCTAGGCCTCTCCATTCTCCTGTGCAGCCTCCCTGAGTATTGGGATTATGGCTCAAACATGTTTATGAGGTAAATTTGTATGGTTATCTCTATTTCAAGTGCAAACACAAGCTTGTTCCTGGGTAGCATAGCTGGTCTAATAGGAACTTACTTCAGTGCTGCATTGGAAGGACACAGGGATCAAGTTGCAGAACCTTCCAGAACCTGCAAGGTTTATTTTCACTTCAGATTAACCTCACTTTGAACTTCTCACGTCTTGTTCATTTCTGCTGCACCTTTGACTTTCTAAAATGAGAAGCATTGCTTTTTGTTTTAATTTTTATTTTATGCTTTTAGAACCTTACCAGACAACCAAGAGCTCACCAATGTTATTTTCCCTATATGCTCAATGACAAGGGAGTCTATACTTCTGCTGGGCACAACCTCAAATTCAGACTAAACATGCATACTTCTTAAATCAGCTTCTTTTTCAAAGGTGCTTCATGGGAATTGTCTTGAGGATCTTAACAGAACACATGTTGGGGAGTCTTTGTAAGAAACTTGGCTTTTTGAAAACTGTCGACACACAGTATCTTCTGGATTCCCTTCACTCCCTGGGTGGCAGGTGGGGTACGGGTTCAAACTTTTCACATTTTCCTTTGCAGAACAAGTCAAGTACTTAGCTTTTAATTCTAAACATTGTATCACGATGACAACTTCTATTATTCTTCACATTTAACATTCATTTACTTTTTTGTGTGTTGTATGATGCGGTGCGCACATGAATGTGCATGGTACCCATGGTGTTCATGTGGAAACCAGAGGGCCAATTGCCAGGCTCAGCTTTTTTCTTCTACCTTTCGATTTCCTGGGTCTGAACTCAGGTCTTGGGGATTCGGGGCTGCTGTTTCTTTTCCTTTATTTCGTCTTTGTGGGTTTCTTCCTCAGATGTTGGATTAAGACATTGTTGGGAAGTTTAGTGCATTTAAAGTGTTTACGAATGAAGAGTATAGACTTGCAATGAATTAAGAACAATAATGAATTTTATTCATTTAGTGAATCAATCCTAGGCTGGCCTTAAACTCCCAAAGCTCCAGTCTTAGCCTCCCAATGCTGAGTTTGTAGGTGTAATATACTGTCTCAGCTACGTAGTGAGTCTGAGGCTAGTCGGCCTGAGAGAAAGAAGCATTTTTCTCAAAAACAAGCAGAAACAGAACAAAACCAACCAAGCAAACCAATGAAAATAAAATGCAAACCAAAACCAGAAAGAGGTGAATTTTAGGAATATGGTAGTTTCTCATCTTTCTCCTTACTTCTCTCAGGTTCTTACAAAAAGGCAGTCACTTGGGTTGCGGAGGGTCATCAATATGCACACTGGGAAAGAGTCATTCTTTCCTGTAGGATCTGAGAGGAGCAAAGCACTCCCACAGCAGCGATGGCGAAGACTCACCACTAATTTGTAATCTATGGCCCCAGAGTTCCAGGATCTCATTCACATCGCTATTTTCTATCTCAATTACTACTTCAGGCACCAGACACCAAAAATAGTTTTGGTTCTTGGACTGGGAAACATGTAGAATATAAGTCTCCTTTCTGGGCACAGCAGAATGAAACCACTCTGGTTTATTATCTGCTGGGTCTCTTAAAGTAGTGAAATGAACTACGTCCTTCCTGGTTTTGCTGAAATTTTGAGCTTATTGCAAAAGAAAAAAAGGAGTTGACAGAAACTGAAATTTTTTTTTTAAGCAGTGCAAAATAATTAGGATGATAGGACATTTTAGTCTTTTCCTTACACATGTTAAATGAACTAAAATAACTACCTGTTATAATAAAAATAGTTCTTGATCAATTCAATATCTAGAGAAGAAAATACCTTGATGTCATAAAATTGCAGACAATACAACTTTTAGGGAAGAAGTGGAGGAGGAGGAAGAGGAAGAGGAAGAGGAAGAAGAAGAAATAGAAGAAGAAGAAGAAGAAGAAGAAGAAGAAGAAGAAGAAGAAGAAGAAGAAGAAGAAGAAGAAGAAGGAGGAGGAGGAGGAGGAGGAGGAGGAGGAGGAGGAGGAGGAGGAGGAGGAGGGGGGAGGGGGAGGAGGAGGGGGAGGAGGAGGGGGGGGGACGAGGAGGAAGAGAAGAAGAAGAAGAAGAAGAAGAAGAAGAAGAAGAAGAAGAAGAAGAAGAAGAAGAAGAAGACGACGATGACTTATGCGCAGCTCAGAGACAATCCTCAGAAGAACTAATGGGGGAAAGAAAAAGAAAATGTTTTCTATGGTAACTCCTGTCCATCAAAAGGCAACATCAAAAGATGGGAGGGATCCTTGACAATGCATATATCCAGAAGATCTAAAGATCACCTACAAACCAGCGACAAACAGACCCACCAGCCTCCGCACACCCACGACAATGGCTAACATAAAGCAGGTGAGAAATGGGTTATGCAGAGAGCAAGTAGCTATCATCAGCTACTGGTAAGCTGTGCATTTGTGCACTTTGGCAAACTATTTGGTCACATCTGTCTACTACGATGCAGCCAACAAACACGTTACAAATACAAACGCATGAATTTGTTCAAGAAAACATATTCAAGTCTGCTCACAGCAGCACTGTTTTAAAGAGTCTAAGCTGAAAACACAAATGCATGTCAGAAGAAGATTAATGTAGAAATCACAGAGGCTGGAAAGATTGCTCAGCAGTTAAGAACATTGGCTGCTCTTGGAGAGAACCAGGTTCAATTCCAAGCACCTACACAGTGCCTCACAACTATCCCTGCTTATGATTTTAGAGGAACCAATGTTCTCTTCTGTTCTCTGGGGGGTTTTACATTCATGTGGCACATTGCCATGCATGCAAGCAAAACACACATGCACATATAAACATATAACATACATACACATATAACACACATACACATATAACTCTTACATAAATATAAGTTGTAGTGAAACAATATAATTGAATGGGCAACTGAATACTGAGAACAGACACTCCCCCCTTCTTACAGGTGGATGCATCTTGTGCTCATGCTGTTCAGCAAGGGAAGGTAGTGACAGATGCTGTGAGTGCTTGAATCCACGGGGATCTCACTTTAAAAGGGTTAAAAGCAATCTCTTGCCTACAGGAATATTCTGCGGCCAGGGGGTCTGATAGCACAGGGATGCCGATCGATGATTAACTATTATACACCCCAGCTCAAGCTAAGCGTTTTGAGGAGCTACTGTGCAGACTGAAACAAAGAGAAGTCATTGGATTTTGACAAAGGCTTTCATTTACACACGTCAAGTTCAATTCCGAAGGTTCCTAACAGGAGTGCTTTAGGACACTCGAAGTCATCAAGTTCTTCTCTCTCTCCTCTTTTCATCATAAACCCCATCTCAGCCCCCAACTGGCCTGAATCATGCTATACTGATCCAGTCTTTCATTAAGAATCTCATTAAAATCAAAATGATCACACAAATAGTTTCTTCTGAAAACACCTGCTTCATGTGTTGACTGTGGCTGAACCCAAGCTCCTGATAGAAATCTCAAAACTGTTACAATTTTATATTTATTATCTACAATTTCTACCTTTTACTTATTTTTCAATTACAATTTAGCCCTGACAGATAATACTTATTTTTGTTGTTGTTGGAAGAGACGTATTTAGAGTCAAATTGATCAGTGATTATAGACCTGTCTTAGTACATATGTCAAGTCTCAACTTCCATGCTGATATGAGTAACTAATCCAAATGTTGGGATGTTTTCCAGGTTAAGATGTAAAGTTAATTATATTATTATTATTATTATTAATTATTAGTGTGAATTGTGCAAATAGGGAAAGAGGTCAGGAACATGATGTTATCCTGATTTCAGCTCTCTTTAGTTATGTTGTTCCCAGGTTTCTCCTAATCTCCCTCTTATATTCATGAAAATAAAACAAGGTCACGGTCCCACCTCCAGACACACAGTTCAAGACCTGAAAACCTTCGGCTGTCTGTCTGTCTGTCTGTCTGTCTCTGTCTCTCTGTCTCTCTCTTTCTGTTGCTCATGTCATCCAATTTTCTTTCTCTGAAATCCTGGGTTCACAGCATAAAATCCCTTTCTGATTTTCTGTCTCCCCCTCAGACACCACAAACCCACCCACTGGCTTTCCTTTATTGTAAAAATCCTTGAAAGTCGACACTCCTCGCCTTAAAGTCTATGCCTCCTTCTTTCTTTAGACCCACCTCAAACTGTTGCAGCTTCTGTTTCTCCAGCAAAAATTTGCTCACCTGGAAGTAAGTGCTGAGTCTCATTAGCAGAACAGCTTTGGGCTTTCAGGCCATCTTGACTGGTCAGCATTCTTTGATAAGTGACTCATTTCTTTCTTTCTTTCTTTCTTTTTGGATTCTACACCCAGGGCAGTCCTAGTTTTCCTCTTACCTCACTGTGTTCTCTACTTAGGCTCTACCATCCCCCGCCTTCAAGGCAGCATGCCCTTGGGCTCAGGCACCTTTGACATCTCTTCTAATTAAACTCTCCCTTTGATGAGCTCATCCACCGCTCAGGCTTTATGACTATCTACATGGTAATGAATCCCGCATGTATATATATGTATATATCTCTAGCCTAAACATCTCCCTGAATTCTAGACCAGATTACCCAACGGTACATACACTTAGATGTCTAATAGGCATTCAAAACTTAATTACTGAACCAATAATAAAGCCTGGCTCTCCCTCTCAGACCTGCTTCTTCCTTACTCTTTATTATATCTTGGTACTTGGCAACTATGGCAACTTCTGATAATTCTCCCTCTAATCACCACTGCCTTTTCCTAAGGCTCCCATGCCCTTTGTCAGTAAATAGTCTAGGTTTCGCCTTCGGGTTAGATCTGCAACTGGATCCTTTCTCACCATCTCCACTGGCACCAACCTGATCCAAGCTTGGATCATCTCTTGCCTAGATGACGCCAAGAGCTTCCTGGGTTCACTGATGACTCTAGTCTCTCTTGAGTCTGTAACTGCGGTGACAGTCTGAGGGACGCTATTGAAACTCCCATAGTACCACTCCTCTGCTCACTCTGGCCTGCCTTTTTGTTTTACTCAAGAGCAAAATCCAAAGTCCTAATAGAATCCTACCATTTTCTTCCTTGTGTCAGTGTACCCACCTTTTCTTCTGAGACCTTTTCCTTGGTCCCTCAACATTAGCCTCTTTGATGTTTCATAAAAAGGCAACTTGGAAAGTCAACCAGAATCTCAGCGCTTGGGGAGCTGAGGTAGACTTGAGTTCAAGGATGCTGTGGGTTACAAAATGAGTGAGAGTCTAGCCTGGGCTACGGAAGGAGGTCCTCTTTCAAAACAAATGAATAAATAGGTCGTGTGGAGAGACCATTGTTTTCACTGCTGAGATGCTTTAGGCGGAGAAAGCCGCTGGGATAAAGTACTCAGCCACAAAGCAATTTAGGACAGAAAGGGGATTATTCACTTTAAAATTCTAGGCTATTGTCCATCATGTGGGAGGGAGGTCACAGTGACGGGAGTTTGAAGCAGCCAATCAGTCAAGAGCAAAGGGAAATGATGCATGGATACTTCCTTGCTCCCTTGCTTGGCACTTCCTGGTGCTTAGCTTAGTTTCTGCACACTTAAATAGTTCAAGGCCACCACTTGCTTAGGGAATGGTGGTACCCACAGGCTACGTCTTCCCTCATCAATTAACTAAGTCAATCTCCCACAGACCTGGCCAAAAGGTCAACCCAATGCAGAGAATTCCGCTTAGAGACTTCTCAGGTGAGTCTAGGTTGTGTCAAATTGCCCAGTAAAGGTAACTAATACACTATCTTACTTAACCAGAACCTTCTCTACAGCTTACTTCAGATACCACTCCTATTATCGGTCTACCAACCCTTCACTGTCCTTTTCCTTCTTAGCTTGTCCTCTCATCATGTTTGTAACCTTCCAACTGAATGACAATACACAATGTATAATTAAGTCATTTTCTGTTGTCTGCTCGTTCTGGGAGGATGCAAACCCCTTAGTAGCAGACACTTAGTCTCTTCCCATGCTTGATGCTTTCCTGAAGCGTATGAATACTTGGCACATAATAGGTGCTTAATAAACATTTGTTTAACAAAAGGGACTTTTTAACCTCTCTCCTTTTCTTGTTCTTACAGTCTTACTACACTGCACGTCCCATTGGGGCACAGATCTGTTACATTCATCTTCAGAATTCAGTGTGGTATCTGGCAAAGTGCAGGAGGTTATGAATGTTTGCTGACATAAACTCTGGAAGAAAAACACTGCCTGATCGTTTGTGTGCCTTCCAACGTGGGCAGGGGGGTGGCAGAGGGCTGTAGAGATAATGCAACAAGCAGCAAGATCGAGAAAAATAACTCCAGACTAAATAGCTACTAAGGTTTGCGTTCTATGAGCATGTAGATAGACTCTGAAAACACAGAGGTGGAAGACTCTGGAGTGATTTCTATCAAGAGAAGGAGCCTGGAAATGGATCAAAAATTGCCTGGGAATGTTTGAGGCATTCAACACGGCAGTCTCTTCAAGGGGGCCACTAACATGGGCAGAGTACTTATTATATGGCAGATTTTTAATGTGATTCCCAGTGGCTGTTCCCCGATGCTTGCCCGGCCTTTCATCCCTGACTTCAGTCATGCTGCCCTAGGTGGCTTTGTTTTCTGCTACCTGAAGGCAGCCAACCAAGTTCGTGGTCATTTCTTCTTTTACTCCTTTTCCTACTTCCTCTTTCCCTTTAATGGGAAAACACCTGCCAAACCGAATAGTCATTTTGGGATTAACTGTTACGTGGACTAGAGTTGTTATTTCAAGATGATCTAAGTATTACTGTCAATTTTAAACGGGCAAACTAGCTGTTTACTGTGGTGGGTTTGTTTTGGGTTTGTTTTAAGACAAGAGTTTTGCTTTGCAACTCAGGCTGGTCTCAAATTCGTGATGGCTTCGTTCTCTCTAATGCTTGGATTATAGACATACACCACCATGGCCAGCTTAAACCAGCCTTAATCTTTAAAACTACATATAGGATACGTATACGTACACAGACATATGTATGTAATTGGGTGTGTGTGTGTGTGTTTGTGTGTGTAGGCATGGATGTGAAGGTCAGAGGACAACTATTGGGTATTGGTTCTCTCCTTCCATGTTATGATCCCTGGGGATTGAACCCCTGCCTTCAGCCTTGGTGACACACACGTTCACCTGCTGAGTCATATCACTTGTCCTAAACAAGCTTTTACAAGATTTCTTCCAGAGCAAAATCTTAGATGAACATAGTATAATAAGTTTAGCCTACCCAGTATCCTGGGGGGTTTTAAATGTGGTTTATACTAAGTTGCATATGTGGAGTAGGTCTCTTCTCGAACAATCAAAGGCCCCTTGAAGAGAGTAAAAATAGTTTCTCATGATAAAATAATTATAAGTATCTCAGCTCTTTCTGTGGAAAGCTTTTATAGAAAGGTCACCCAACAATAGAAGCCAAAACAACCCCTTCCTCTTAAAGTTCAATACAGATTCGTTTTATTTGTTTGTTTACAAACCATTTGTTTTAGACTGAAAATGTTCCTCTTTTAACCCTGGTGGGATTCAATCCAAGAAAAGACATGTCTACTTAACTCTAAATGATCTGTGATGATGATCAGACCCGAGTCAGCAAACAAAGCTATAACAAGTAAAGACACATTCATATCTGAACGAGGAATGTAATTATCATCAGGAGAAGACAGGACTCCTCCTCTGTGTTACCATAACAAAGCTCTAGGCTGGTACATGGTGGGAAATGGCACTTGGCCCGGGACAGACAATCTGGGAGAGGTTGCAGCAGTGCCCTCCACACAAACATAGTGACACTACCTTGTTAACTTTGCATTTTCTAGTACCACTTTCCAAAACACAAGAAGAAACAGATAGGATCAATTCCCAACACTAGGTTTTCGTACTAGATACAGGACCAGTATATTTCAGATGCTATTTTAGGAGGTAACATCAAGATTCACATTGTGTTTTGCAGTCTTTGCATCACAGTAAGCATCAGATGCCTGGGGTGTAACCTTAACCCATTCATTGGCCACACCTCTGGTGCTTCATGGCCATGTGTGGCTGGCTGCCAGATGAGATGACCTATATACACTTGCTGCACATTGGTATAAGCAGAAACTGGGTGCCCTGCTCCTGTGACACCTCCTAGTCCCAATTGCTGCTGAGGGATTCTCTCTCTCTTGCCTCTTTGGTTTAGTTCTCAGAATGGATTTTGTTAGAAGAAAGAATCCTGTCCTTGGTGGACCGTGTGATCACCATTTAGAACCAAGAACGGACTCACAGTGCTAAATAACACAGTAAGTTACATTTATAGAACCAGCCATTTAAAAAAAAATGTCTTTGAAATAGGCAACAGCCACAAATGGGGAGTAATTGATAAATCTGGGAGTACTCAAAAGAGCTAACCTGAGATTTAGTTACATTTAGAGAAGAATTAGGATGAGAAGTCGGGGTGGAGAAAGATCTAGATCACTGGTCAAGAAGAGGAGAAGGTAAGAGTGTAGTGAACACAAAAGTAGACCTGGTTAGGATAATTGAACAAATTGAAGATCAGACAAGTCAGGGGCAGAAGAAAAAGCAGCCTCAGGAGACCAGTCCTCTTCTTCCCAATGATTTATTCCCACTTACTGGTTTGGTGGAGGCTTAGGAGTCTGACAACTGTTAAGACAGCTTCAGACAACAGCCCGTCCATGTGGGAAGGTTGGGAGGAGGTGATATAGACATGGCAATAGGAGATGATAGAGTGGAAAAATAGACGTGGTTAGTTCTACTTAAGCGAGCTTCGGGTAAGCAAGGAAGTTATCGATGACTGTCAGGAAGAGAGGAAGTGGAATCCCCGCGGTCTCTTTGTAGACACATGATTTGCATGAAGACAGAGATGAACTGGGGATCACATATTGTTAAGAAGACTCTCACTGACTGGAAAGGCTGGGAAGAGAGAGGAAAGCATGAGCCAGGCCGCGTAGACCACAGAAGCTATTTTAAGATGCCACGAGAATTTGGTCACTAGAGGTTTCCGGCTCTAAGCCCGGAGGGTGAGTCAGAATGGTGGGTCCACCTTTGTGTTCTTGAACTCAGAAAAGCTAGACTCTTAGAAAACCACAGATGGGAGCTCAAAGTTTTGGGTCTAGTCCTTGTTTGTGTCTGGGCTATGTGCGTTCTTGGTCAGGTTGAGCCCCAGGAGCATCCCTTTCTTTATGTGTAAAACAAAGTGACTCCTATTGTCCTCTTAGCCTTTAAACATCTATGACTTGTGCTTTCAATCCTAGCACTCTGGAGACAGAGGCAGGCAAATCTCTGTGAATTTAAGGCCTGCTTGGTCTACATAGTGAATTACAAGCCTGCCAGGGCTATATAGAAAGACCCTGTCTCAAAAAAGTAAAAAAGAGAAAATAAATGCCCATGACTTTGAGTTAGCTCTATTCTGACTTATTAAAATTCCTTACAGTTCTCCCCTTGTTATCTACTAAAGAATAGGCTCTAAAAGCTGGGATCACAGATAGACAGACAGTTTGAGACCATACATAGTTCACATATATTTTGTTCTCTATACATGCATAATTACAGTGAAGTTTACCTTATAATTTAGGCACAGAAAGAGATTAGCAAAAATAACTAAGTGTAAAATAGAACATTTACATATAATATGCAAATATAACACAACTATGGATTATTATTACTAGTATACTAAGGTGACAACTATTAAGTAAGCTAAGAATCATTGAAACATAAACACTGTGACAGTGTCTGATAATCCAGATAGTTCCTAAGCAACTCATGAGCAGGTAGCATCTACAATGTGGATCCAAGGAAGGACACAGAGCCTCACTGAGAGATTTTTATCTTTCAAGAAAGGCATGCAGTTTAAAGTGATTAATGCTTGCTTCTGGATAGCTCCATTTAATACTTTCAAAATGCAGTGGTCTGTGAATAACTAAAACCTTAGCGAGTAAAACTGCAGTTAATGGAGGACCATTGTGCTTCAGGGAAGTCAGCCATATTATTCATTGACTCAGGATAGAACCAGGTTTGGGAAATTAGATGCCATGCAATTTTGGAAATTGCCCTCTTTAAGGCTACCCAGGAATTAGGAGATGGTTTAGCTGGTAAAGTGCTTGCTATGCAAGACATAAAGACCTGTGTTTGACCTTTGCCGGGAGGTAGGGATAGGTAGAATCCTGGAACTCACTAGTAAGGCAACCTAGCTTAACTGACTGGCTCCAGGAACCAGTCTCAAAATGTTGTACAAGGTGATATCTATGGAATGATCAATGGGGTTGACCTCTGACTTTCCACAGGAACTTGCAAATGTTCATGTATGCTTATACAGCTCTATTGACAACTCCCAGGCATGATCTTACAGAAATGCTTCTTCAGTTCAGCCAGACCTCCCCTCTTTACCTGGTATAACACAGTCCAGGTACTGTCAAGAGTCTAGCTCGTTTTAGGGTCTGTGCATGTTAAGGTTCATTATGGATAAAACGTCAAAATTCATGTTAAAGTTCTACCCCCACCTGAACAGTCAGAATACAGCCTTATTTGGAGATAAACTCCTTAAAAGGGTGATTGGTGAGGCTGTTAGGGGAGAGACTCCCTTCTTTCCTGCTTCATGTCTTTGCTTATGCTTTCTCCAGCTGTTCCAATCCAACCTATCCTAGCCTTCCTTGTAGGGAAGCCTCCCAGGCTTGGTGTATACTAACAGCCTATTGGCTGTTATTCATTTTGCTACAGACAGCCACATTTCCTCATGGCTACACATGCTATTATCCTGTAGTATTACTTTGGATTTTGATCCTACAGCCTCTTCTTTATTGGGTAAGTCTTCAGGAGACCGCTAGGATGGTATCTCAGATCAAATTCAAATGTTAGAAAAATTCTTTGAATGATAATTTTTGAGCTAGGGGGATGGAGACTCATTTAATTTTTTTGAAGTCTTTTATATGCTAGTTTTGAAGTTAAAAGATAGTGGAATCCACTATACTTACTGAGAGTCTATTACAATATTGGCATTGTACACACAAAAGCTATGTCAGAGTGAAAGCTATTTCAGCGGTAAAGCTGAAACCCCCTCCTGCCTCCCACCACTTCCCACTAATTCACTTATCTCTTCTTTTGTTGTGGCAACCCGATCCTGGTTATTGCCTTCTGTTTTCCTGCTGCTCACGCCAGCAACAGAAGTTCACAAGAATATCTTCCAAAACCCTTTGGCCAGAACTAAAGGAAGTAAGTACATTCAAGGGTAGAGGATGATTCAATCTCGTTGAGTGCTCAAGGCTTGGTACCCCTTTGGAAACCATTGAAAAGAACGCCAGCAAGCTGTAATTACTATGGTGCTTTCTGGGAGGTGGAGACCTGCCAGTACTCACTGGATCTCAACCAACAATTCATTTCAAGTGAGTCACTGAAGGAAATGAGTAGCTAGTTTAGCCATATTTTTAGGGAATATTTTACACCCTTAAAAATCCAAATGTGTGCTTGATACAAAGATTTATAAAACTATACTTATTATGACATATGATATATATTTGCTATATATACATACACACATATATACACATAATACATATATATGTATATACACATCTATGTACAAGTATATTATAATATACACACATATATTCATATTCATATTCATATTCACATTCACATTCACATTCACTTACACATACACATACACATTCACATTCACATACACATTCACATACACATACACATACACATACACATACACATACACATATACATACATATACATGGTCCTGGCAGGTCTGGAATATGCTAAGTAGGCCAGGCTGGATTTGCATCTGCCTCCTGAGAGCTGGGATTAAAGGCATGTGCTACCATGCCCTGGCCTCACCAGCATTTTACAATGGAGGCTTAAAAATGCACTAAAGTCAGTATTGCATTCGAGATTTATGATGGAGAAAAAAAGAAATAAGAATACACTTGGTTCACAAAAGTCTGCATCGAGAAATGAACTCTTATTTCCCTACTGAGAAACTAGACCTGTATTCAAGATTTTTCTCAAACGTCCCATTCTTCCAGCAAACAAGGATGTCTTGGGTAAGGGGATCCAGTCCTCTTCTCAGGAAAGCAAGACTGCTTTTGCAATCAGAACGGCTTCCAAGACTCTGATGCCAATAATGGCTTGGAATGATTTAACATAGGCTTCGGAAACTTCCATGGGAGCTGAGTGGGCAGCCATGAATCACCGCGCACCCTCTGCGCACATCATTACTGAGTTCCTCCGACTATTATAAGAAAATCATACTTCACATTTTTGGAGGGGTAAGAAATGCTTTTCCTGATGGCATCAGACTGTCTGGGCGTAAAAGCTGCGGCAGCCCCTGGTGAGCTGTGTGCCTTGGGCTTGGATGTGTTCCAGACGGAATCTGCAAATGCTGTTTTGAGTCTCAGTCAACACACCTGATTGGGAGCATTGCCCCAGGCAGAAGCCATGCCTCTGGCAACAAAGAGAGAGAGCTTCCTTCATTCTTGGTGATCTCAAAGAAAACAGTGAAATCATTTTTAACTCCTTCCTGGTTGATGAGAAGTAGTATTGGTGGCCTGAACTTATCTAGGAGAATCAACCTACATCCTATTGACTGAATTTGGGTCCCTGAGTTGCTATGACTGTTGCATATTAACTGGACCAAAGTTGACACCACAACACACTATCACAGGGGGAACGTGAGTGGGAAGCCCCAAATCGTTGTGTTTTAGCCCCACGTATATACTGCATTTTCTGTGTGGCTTCAGTGCTGGACAGGTTCCCCGAGCTATCTGTCGGGGCTGATGGATGCACTTTGTCAGCAACTGCAGATGACAATCATTCTGTGGTGAGATCAAAAGCTGTCGGGTTTCTCAATCGAACGTGTCCTTACAGGCAGACACGAAGCATGAGTCTGTATCAAGCCTGCATACAGACAAGTGAACAGCTCCAGTCAGTGGTGACTGCCCAGGCTAAAGGGGCTCTGAGGACCACGCTTTGATGCCTACATCTATAGTCTGTGAACCTTGATGGATGCAACTGACGGTGTCTAACTCATAGAAAAATATTTCAAGAACATTTATTGTCGTCGTCATCGGCGGCGGCAGCGGCGGCGGCGGCGGCGGCGGCGTAGTCATCATCATCATCATAGTTTGTGTAGATTAAATTCTTCTGTGAAGCAATTTGGTTTTTGCTGGTGTAGCTTAAAGAGTAGCTTATGACCAATAGGTTGAAGCCAATTGGAAACAAGTTTCAGACGAAACTAGAAGCTTTGTCCCTCCCCTCTCTCCTTTCTCCTGTTTTCCTCCCTCCCTCCTCCTCCTTCCTTTCTTCCCACTTTCTTTGTGTTCTCTCGAGCAGATGACACGATGTGCTTCAGGTAGGCCTTGAAAATTTGAGTTGCTTCTGCCTCAGTCTCCCAAATGCTAGGCTTACGGGCGAGCCTCTCATCGATCAACTGGAAGATTGTTCTCTAACTCTGCTCATTAGGGTAGATGCCAACTGATAGGCTCAACATTAATGGGGGATGCTTCACGACAGAGGTGTGAGCAAGGAGCAGCATGTTTGAATGACAGGAATTTGAGTTACTTTATTTGTCACTGATTATTATAACTAGTTAACAAATAAAAGATGCTGTCCATCCAGAAGAACAGAAAGGAACTAACGTGAGAGTGAAGAATAGTTTTGGAACAATATGGATATTCATCTTTATAAAACATATGCTATTTATGTAGACATTACAGAATAGAGCTATCGCATTCTTCATTAACACGTGTACACCATACAGGTGTGGTCTGGAAAGGGAAATATCAACTCATGAGATGGTTACTTGGGAGTTAGGGTGAAACGTGTGTTATATAAGTTATATACTATATTAAGTACTATTAAATATCAAGTTATTTACCATAACTTCAGTCATGGTATGTTATTTCCATATGTAAAACTGATAATGCAAATATTATATGATATTTTTATGTTTCAATTTTACACTAGATATTTGCTGTATTATTACTGTCTATAGGTGACTGCCCTCTCCCTGTTTGTGCTGGTCATTATTGCTATTGTCTATGTCTGTCAACTCAACAGTAAAATAGGGTCATCTGGGAAGAGGAAATTTCAGTTGACAAAATGCCATCCTGAGACTGGCCTGTAAGAAAGCCTGCGATAGTGTTTTTCTTGATTAATGGTTGAAGTGGAAAGGTCCGCATCACTGTGGAGAGTATCGCCTCTGGGCAGCTGGTCCTATGTTTTATAAGAAAGCAGGCTGAGAAAGGCACTGTGAACAGGCCAGTAGGCAGCGTCCTCCTTAAGGATGCACTTCAGCTGCCGCCTCTGGGTCCTACCTTGAGTTTCCTGCTTCTTTCCCTGATGGACCATGACCTGTGAGCTGAAATAAAGCCTTTCCGCCCTTGCTTGCCTTTGACCTGTTTATCACATGCTGTTTATCACAGTAGCAGGGAGAGCAAAACAGGACACAGTCAAATAGAAGAAAGCAAAGCCCTTATGTGGTTACAATCCTCTGGCTTTTCTCATCCCAGCATGCACCTCTCTATTGCCCGCCATTGCCGACCCATTGGCCATTTTCTGGGAAGCCTGAGGACCATTCACTTATCAAGGGCATCTTCCAACTGTACTATAACGAAGGACCGATATTCATGATTTCTTCAATGGACAGGAGCCTCTGCGGTTAGACCAGGAACCCCTGTGTTTCTATGGGTCTTCACTTTTACCTCTTACTCTCTTCAGTTTCTTCTGCACCCCTTATTTTCTCTGAAACCAGAAGAAAGCTCTTCTCATGGAAACTGGGCAGAAAAGCTGACCACCTTCCTGGGACAAGAGCATATCCCCTCCCTTCAGAGACCATTCAGATTGTGATAGCTCTCATCATTTTTTAACCGTCCCCTCCGCATATGCCGTTTGCTATTTACCTTCATAGCACACATATTTTGAATATTTTCAGCTGCAAAAGCAGATTTTCTAAGCAAATCATGACGTAAGTTCTGCCCATCTTGGCTTCTGCAAGAACACTCACAGGCCTGACTTGAAAGGTGATGAAAACGCTCTAGTGGCAAGGGAGGCTAGGGGCCAAGCACAATTTCAGTTTGATTCCACCACTTCTGCGGAATCGAACACCATCCTGGGATTTTCTCCAGCTCATGGATTTGGTCTTCTTTTTTTTCTTTTTCTTTTTTCTTTTCTTTTTTTGTTTTTCCCCCGAGACAGGGTTTCTCTGTGTAGCTCTGGCTGTCCTGGAACTCACTCTGTAGACCAGGCTGGCCTCGAATTCAGAAATCTGCTTGCCTCTGCCTCCCAAGTACTGGGATTAAAGGCATGCACCACCACCACCCAGCTAGATTTGGTCTTCTTAAATGTTTCCTCAAGTGTGTGTTTATATAAAACCAAAGATCCTAAGTCAAAGATATGAATGTAGATTTTTTTTAATGGGTGAAAAAATTTATCTATGAAATATTTAATTCCCATTTTATTTACTTCACAGTTTTAAATTAATTTCGGGAATTGTTTCCAACCTCAGGTTTTGGGGGAGTCTAATTGGCATAAAGGCAGCAATGTGTTATTGTTAGAGTTTTAACACTCCACGATAGTTCAGTAAATCTCACTTAAAATGTCCATGTTAGTTAAACTGGCAACAATTCTTCAATGTCACACACAGTGGCTTGCCTCTGTTTATTAAATTCCCCAGGCTCTTTGGGCTTTCATTTTATAAGAGAGAATGAGAATTGCTGCTTAATTAATGTATTTTGTGGCCAAAAATTCAGAATATGAGCTCTGTGGGTGGTGAATCACAAAAGGAATAATTTGGATTTTTAAAATGTGGTGGGAACTGAAATGATTTCAATATTGTAAATGGGAAACATAATCTGATTTGACTTCAGGCACAGCTAAAGGATGACCTTCTAGGGAGCCGATGACAAGGACATTTGAATTTCAAGCATCTTTTGTGGCCTATTGTGGCTCAGAATGATGATGTATTTCTCTGAAAACAGAGTGTTTATTTCACTTAAACTTAAAAAGGATTAAGTCAATTTAAGATTGGAATCTTCTGGAAGCTAAGGGTGACTTCAGAAGGAAGAGTGGGTGCAGGATCTGGGAAACTAATCTTTAAAATATGTGCTAAGATAAAAATCTGTGGGCCAGAGGACAGACACATCCACTGTCTGCATGAACTCCGCTCAGTTCTTCGTTCACGAACCTCTTTTCGCCTGTCACTTTGGACAGGGCCTGTCTTAGTGAGGGTTTCTATTCCTGCAAAAAACGTCACAACCAAGAAGCAAGTTGGGGAGGAAAGGATTTATTCAGCTTATACTTCCACATAGCTGTTCATCACCAAAGGAAGTCAAGACTGGAACTCAAGCAGGTCAGAAAGCAGGAGTTGATGCAGAGGCCATGGAGGGATGTTTCTTACTGGCTTGCTTCCCCTGGCTTGCTCAGCCTGCTCTCTTACAGAACCCAAGACTACCAGCTCAGAGGTGGTACCACCCTCAATGGGCCCTCCCTCCCAACTTGATTACTAGTTGAGAAAATGCCCCACAGCTGGATCTCATGGAGGCACTTCCCCAACTGAAGCTCCTTTCTCGGTGATAACTCCAGCCTGTGTCAAGTTGACACACAAAACCAGCCAGTACAGGGACCATCACACAGGTACACAGCTGGGTTCAGATGCAATGGCTTCAAACTGATCAGAATCTATACGATGTTTTTTACATTGAGTAGTGATAACAGGTTGGATAGTGCTTTTACAGACATCCATGTGCTACATGATTTGACCCTCATAGCTACTGTTTGTGCAATAGGGAGTGATGCCAAAGAGCCAAACATCTTTCTTGATGTCCCTTGGCTAGGAGTGACAGACCTGAACTTCATACACAGGAGTTTAGTTCAGAATTGCATACTCTTAGTAAAAGTAGACACAAACACGGATGCTCTCTCCCCGACATGGAACTTTGAACATGCACACTGTCTCAAAGACTAACTTCACCTTGGATACAGTGCATACTATGGAATCCAGACTTGACTCTGGGTCTCCATTTCCAGGCTTGAGACGTGGGAGGGAGAGGGGATAGTCAGATAATTGAGTGCATTGAGTTTCACATGCACAGTTATTATGAAACAGCCAGAATCTTTATTTTTTGGATTTCTCCCCCTCTTACTGTCCAAATAATAAAGCAAGCTGGCCATTGAAAAAGAGAAAAAAAAAGGGGTGGGGGTGGGGAACCCCAGCAATCTGTTTCTGATTTATTTGCATCCAAGCTTTAGTGAGCTACTTGGAACTGGATTTTCAGAATGTTCAAAGTGAATACTTTCTTAGTAAATAGCTTCGGGATGAAAATCTAAAATTACAAATTATGTTGTGTCAAACTTCTACATTAAAGATGTTTTCCACATTGTAATGAAGATTGAACAATTTCATTAGTTTATAAAGTCCATGAGTATAAAACCAAGTAAAAACTTGCAAACAAAATACCTTATAACCATTTTGAACTTTCTGATGATTAATAACTGGTTTGTTAGGAAGTCAAGTTGACGAAGATAATGTTTAATAGCAAGACTCTTAAAACATAGTCGTAGATGGGTCAAAGAAGTAAAGTTTGTAAATTATAATATTTTAGGCCCAAATCCACAATCCATATTTTAGTTATTGAAAAACCACCTGAGTTTAATGATTAAGAAGAAAATCAATTTCCATCAACAGAGACATTTGGCCCTCCCCTCCCCCCCTCGTTGTTTTCCTTTCTAATGGAGTCACTTTGGATCGACGGTTCTTGACCTGTGCCTCTTGATCCCATTGGGGGTTGAAGATCCTTTCACGTGTGTGTGTGTGTGTGTGTGTGTGTGTGTGTATGTGTGTGTGAGACCTAAGGCCATTGGAAAGCACATCTGCTTACATTATGATTTGTGACAGTAGCAAAATTACAGTTATGAAGTAGCAATCAAATAATTTTATGGCCGGGGTCATCACGATGTAAGGAACTGTATTAAAAGGGCGTGGCACCAGGAAGGTAGAGAGAGAACCAGTGCTATGGAGCTGTGTGTAGAGCTCATGGTCTTGGCTTTGGGGCCATGCGACCTGGTCTCTGTTCTCTGTATTCAGCATTTACCTCCCTCCCCACACAGTGATTTTACAACTATCCACACGGAAGCTCTCTGTTCATTTCCTTGCCCTTCTTTTCAAGGAGAGGTAGAAATTTTAAACATCAGTCCACAGGGGTCTCCTTTGGAACAGTCTCTTTACACACCACGCCTCAGCTTGCCCAGCCGTATACTTAAACTAAGGCTAACTCTGTAGCATATCAACTGCCTTCACTTACTGTAAAACACTTAATAGTTTTTAAAGGTCTTTAAGTTGTGCCATATTAGAGAGAACTCATACCAAATGTCAATAAGTACAGGGCATAGTATTTTTTTCTCAATAATTTATTGTGATGATTTCTTTTTTTCTGAAAGAATATGACTACAGTTCAGCAAGAATGTGGAACAGAGAATTTCATTGGGATATTAGAAATGCAAAGAGGGGTGGATGTAACAGGTGTATGGGTTCCTACCATTGTTTTTGGGTTCTGCTGAGGCAGCATTTCTAACCCAGGCCCTCTCAGGAGGTAAACAGGAGAAGCAAGAGGTAACAGGAGAAGCAGGAGGTAACAGGAGAAGCTGAAGCAGTTTTGTTGGCATTCCTTCTAGGCTCCGCCCAACAGTTACCTAGCAACAGCCAGGTAGACCTGGCTTATTGTAAAAGGGATGTTTGGTCCCTCCTTGTTCTCTCTGCCTCTCCTTCTCTGCCTCTACTACTCGCTTCTGAACTCCTCGCCCCATGTCCCAAATAAACTATTCTATACTCTACCCTATTCTCTATAAACTCTCTTCTGTACCCTCCAGGGGAAGCGTGGGCCCGCTGAGGCGCCCACCTCACCATACCGCGCACTAAAAAACATATCCTGGTTCTCTTTTTATAAAACAGTTAACAGGCTTCCCGAAGGCTGCTGTATCAATGGTTTGTTCCTCGGTTGCCAATGATATTTTGGGAAGTTTTGGAAACTTTGGGAGCTGGGCCTTGCTGAAGGAAATAGGTAGGTAGGTGTTTGAGGGCATGACTTTAGGCTGTACCACTTTACTAGCCTTCTCCCCTCCTGACCCTTCCCCTCCGCTCTGTTTCTTCTCGCCTGGGCTCACATGCCTCTCCCTCCCTTTCCCTCCCCTTCCCTCCTACTCCCTTCCCCTCTCCTCCTGTCCCTTCTCCTGCTTCTCTCCTGCTTTTCCAGGACTGCTTTTCTGTCTGTCTCTATGTGTGTCTCTATGGGGCTGCTCCGCCCTTCCCTTTCTTCCCGCTAGACTGAAATCTCTAAAACGAAGAGCCAGAATAAACCTGCCTTCCTATAAAGTGATTCTCTTAGGTGTTCTGTAACAGCGAAGGGGGAAAATAAATAATAGAGATCCTATTGTCAGTGGACATGAAGAAATTGAAACGGACAAAAAAGACCTGTGTCCAGGCCAAGCATGCTGTCTGTACAAACACAGCTTGATAGGGTTGATTGGTGTCCCTTCTTCTCTTCTTGCCAATTTTATTCTAAGAATATCTTTCTCTTCCTTCTAAACTTAGCTATAAACACAGGCTCCTACTTTTTAAGACAAAGGTTCAGAGTTATGGACAGAGAGGAAATTCCTTTTAAAATAGCTTTGCGATAGAACTTCTATCCTGTTCCTTAAGTGAAATGGATTTTTTTTTTTTTTTTGGTACAACAAAATAAAATGGATAGGAAATAACATGATAAGTAGGCAGCTTTGTAGTTTACATTGATTTTTAGACTAATCTCTTCACAAAGAAGGTAACTCACTTCAGAGTCACCTCCACTGCTGCTGCTGCGTACGAGAGACATCTGTAGGACCCGGAGTATAGCCACAACATTAGTGCTTCTTGGATCTTTGATGTGCATCAGGTCAACAGAACTGTTGTAATTGCAGTTTTGTCGTGGAAACAAAATTGCTCAGTGGAAAAAGGCTCTGATTAAGGAAAATCTTGCTATCTGAGCAAGAGATGTTCCAAGATGCATTTGGCATAGTGAATCCTCCAAGGTACCATCCAGAGGCATTGATATGCAAGTCTTTCAGGCTGAACTAACTAACCATTAAGAAGCTGGGGCAGCCCTGGGCTTGACAAGAGTAGCTGACTACCAAATCCACTCACTTTCAGTTATTTGCAGGTCAAGGTAATGAGAACTTCAAACCCAGGTTAAGGTTAAACACACTCTTTCCTGTAGACTTTCAAGTTAGCGTTAGCTTTCTGTTGATAAGCTCTGATAGGCAAAGCTCAAATTCCAGAGTTAAAAGAAAAAAAAAAACCACCCAACTTTTTAACCTAGAAATAAATACTTATGCACCATTTCGGGGTAACTCTTTTACACATTCCAAACACACACACAGACACACGTATGCTTGCAGGTTTTAGAAGCAATAAAGTCTTTTATGGAGCTGGAGTCATGGCTATTTCGTTTCATTATGAGCAGGGCATGTTACAAATAAAATAAATCACTGGCAAATAAAACGCTGCGCTTTAATGGTCTGAAAACATGACCTCTTTTTAAATAGTCGCTCGGTATTTTTGCCGATCCTAACCAATTGCCTGTCACACTCTGGCTGGAAATTCTGAACTGTTCCATTCCTTTATTAACTCGTCCAGAGACCTGTTTTTAACTTTTTTATGAGAATGCTTGTGGTCAAATTCCTCCGTTGCCTTTACAGATGACTAAGTGGAGAGAAGGCTTTTCAAATCAGTTAGTAGTAGAAGCACCTGTCTTGTATTTTGCACTGTAACTATAAAAGGGGAATACTAATTGGCTTGTTTCTTAACACCTTCTTGATCATACTGCCTGAATCCAGCCAGTCTCGCAATGGGGCATTTGTAATCACATGCTCCGCCGAAATGGTTATAGACCAGATGGCAAGACTGGGTGGGCAGAGGCCAGAGGGGAAAAAAAATCCCAAGTCCCCTATGCGCCCCCCCCAAAATGCATTGCAAATTCTAATTTCAGACAGGAAAATAAAGTTAATTTCAGTCTGAAGTTCTAGGCTGGTGTCGGTCCTTTGCCTTTTTGAGGACACCCACTATTTACTCTAAGGTAAGAGGGTCTTGGGAAGTATGGTCTGTGAACAGTGACTGTGCAGGGTCCACTGGAGAGAATATGATTAGCTTCCATTTTCTGATGTTTGATGTTTTGACAATAGAAGAAGGAAGCCAAGCTTTTCAAACATCTAATTTAGTTGGATCAGCACCTAAATCAAATGCACCTCATCCCGCAGGGCACATTGCACTTTACAAGAAGCCAAATCTGTTGGGGAAGACTGAATCCTGGACAAGCAGGCAGAGCTTTATGGCTACCCATTGCTTGCAGATGTGCTTCAAGCTGAGGAACTACCAGATATAATACTGTCCCACTTGCTAAATGATAACAAGACAGAGAGTAAGACGCTGCTGGTTCTTCTTTGTTTGAATCTGAGTTGTTGGCATGTGGACGGTCGATCTACCTATATTTGGCAAAATGCCTGTCCTCTACTCCTTCCACCTTAAAAGGATCAATAAGAGTCCCAAAATATGGATATACAATTACTATGTTCAAAGCAAGCCTTTCTCAGAGGTAAATTAGACTGTGATGTATCAGTTGAGTACGGGACAAAGTCATTATCATTAGCAAGAAATTCTACATGGATACATCTACACTATGTTTTAGATTTCTCCTGGGATGTTGATTTACGTGATACTGAATTTCATCTTCATTGCTGAGAGACCATAACTGAGATTTTTTTTTTCACTTAACTCCCAGTGACCTGAGGCGACATCAGGGAAATGAGGTTGTACCTTGGTTAAAAATGGCTGAAAAGCCATTGAAGTGTGGTAGTAACTTCAGACGAATTCCTTTGCTGGTCCACAACAGTGAGACATTGGGTAGGGGTCAGAAGGGGTGGGGTGTGTAAAGCACTGTGTAGTAAGGGGTTAGGAATAGGTTGCTAACCGATGTGCAGTGGATCTCACGGGTTTCAGCTCCTCACTAAAGGCTTTCTCAGTGGAGAATGAGTGAGTACATTCTCCTCTATGTTCCTCTCAAGGAACGGAATAGTCAATGAGGTAGTATTCTCAACAGTGAATGGCTCCTTTAATTCAAGTAATATTTTTTTGGCAAAGCTATAAATTTAACCACAGAATGAGCTCCAGGCTGGTTTATGGAGATAACTTTGCAAAATTAATATGTGAGTTATTTGGGCAAAGAAGTTCAAAGTGTACAAAATGAAATTAATGACCTGATATTTTAATTAAAAAAAAAAAACCAACTCGGTGAATTCTTCACAGCATTTGGAATGACGTATAGCAAGTGATCATAGAAACGCTTGGTGCTTATGTAGAGGGTTTTTTTTTTTTTAAGATTTATTTATTGAGTGCATGTATATGAGTATTGCTATTGCTGACACACCAGAAGAGGGCATCAGATCCCATTTCAAATGGTTGTGAGGCACCATGTGGTATGCTAGGAATTAAACTCATAGCCTCTGGAAGAACAGCAGAGTGAGTCATCTCTCAGGTCCCCTATGTAGAATTTTGATTGTTGTTTCATCATAAGGACTTGGAAAACACCTCAAGTGGCCATCACATTTGTGATGATAAGCAGCTGTCACTGTCATGGCTCAACGTGTATTTTTAAACAAAAATTAGAGAGTTCCAAGATAAAGATGGCATTCAAACAAGGAACCTGCTAACGACGGCGCTGGGGTATGATTAACAAATCGTTTCCTATGTAAAAGCTCTGATGGACAGAATGGAAGCAAATATCTGTCCTTGAGTGTGAATTCACTATTGAAAAATGATGTGAAGTCCCCATTGAAGTTCCCAAACTAGTTCAAGAAAGCAGTCAAATAGAGTCTGGAGAGATGGATCTTCAGCTAAGAGCACCAGCTACTCTTCCAGAAGACCTGAGTTCAATTCTCAGCACCCACACGGTGGCTCACAACTGACTGTGACTCTACTTCTAGAGGACCTGAAACCCTGTGGGTACCTGCACATACATGGTGCTCATAAACTCGTGCAAGCACATAGGCATACGTAAGTATAATACATATATCTTAAAAAAAGAAAAATCTAACATAGTTTTTGAGCCCACTAAGTAAAATAATTTTAAAAAGGACAGTTGTGTTAATTTTGAGCATATTTTTTAAAATGTAAATGTGCAATCTTGTGTTTGTAAGACTTTAAAGTGGAAATCTTTAAATTTTAGTAAAATCTTCAGAAAATGAATGGATTGCATGAGGAAACTTGTAAAATGGCTTGGTGTGTGGTTACTTCTCTCTCTCTCTTAAAAAAACTTCGATGGGCTTTAAAAGTGAATATTGAAATAGACCAGTTTGAATCAGGATGCTTCCCCTTGGTATGATTTAGAGAACAACATGATGGACCAAGAATAGAGCCAGTGGCCAAGGGTTTGCCTCACGTGTGGGACCTTCCTGGGTTCCATCTCTAATCCCTCTGAAAGCACACAGTCAAAACATTGATGCAAAGGGAACATCATGTTTTCACTAAATTTCTTTTTTAAAAGCCATCTCTCTCTCTCTCTCTCTCTCTCTGTGTGTGTGTGTGTGTGTGTGTGTGTATGTGTATGCATGCATGTATTATGGTATATTTTTATTTGTGTGTGTACATGAGTGTGTGCAAATGTGTGGTCATGTGTGTATCATGACATGTCTATTTCTGTGTGTATGTGCACAGCTGTGTGTGGATTCATATGTACTATGACATCTGTTTATTTGTGTGTGTATGCATGTGTGCATGTGTACAGTGTTGAGGTCAAAGGTTAATTTGTGGGAGTGTGATCTCTTCATCTTCCATCTATGACTGAACTTAGCTCATTGGGTTTGGTGACAGAAGCCTTGCCTTGCTGAGCCTTCTTATAGACCCCTAAAGATTCTCAATAAGATACATAAGAAAAAGCAGAAAACAACAAAAACAAAAAAAAATGTTTGTTTCATACTATTAAAAAAAAGCAGAATAAATGCAACCTTAAAAATGAGAAAGTCTTCATGTTTGCTTTGCATGAAGTAGTGCTACAGTGTCTCATGTAAATGACTTAGGATAGTGTTGTCATTGGGGTGTGTTTGCTCTCCAGGAGACCTTTAGCAGTGTCTTGTGAGCTGTGATAACTGGGGGCTGAGGGACTGGGTGCAGGAATGTTGACAAGCCCTCCCTGGAGGACTAGGGTGCTGCCTGGCATCAAACAGCACACAGGGCAGCCTCCGGACACAGCAGTGCTGAGCTCAGTATCTCAAGGTCAATAGTATGTGTGGTGAGAAGCTGTATTTTATGCACATAAAGATATTTTGTATTTTAAATATATACTGTGTACTTAAAAATATTTTAATTGTGTGTGTTTTAATTTAAAAAGTGTAGAGAGCACATTTCTGGGAATGTAAGCTATCAGATAAGACACTTTTCGTTCCAAGTATGTAACATGTGGTATTTGTTTCCATGCAACACTCGGTGTTTTGGTCACAGCTCCTCCCATGCACATTTTTACCTCACGTGAGAGAGATCACTGGCTGATAAGGGAAGGGCTTATCAATCAGCAATGCCCATTTGAAGGATGTCGCTGTGGTTGATTTATTATCTTATTAAGGAGAACATTAAAAAACTAAAAACCACATTTTATTTTATGAAGAGTCCTACGGTTAATATTTCAAATAACACTATAATGAAAGGATTTGATATCATTTTAAACAGAAGAGAAAGGGAGAAAATTTAGTTTGCTACCTCCCCATCCCCCAAAACATCCACAGATTTTAAAAAGAAAATCAACTTTTTCCAAGTGGATAAGGTGACTAATTGGTTTGTTATTTAAAAACAAACCATTGAAGTGTTTAATATAAGAATAAAATTTCTATAAATTGGTTTTCTTTCATATATATATGTATATGTATATGTATATGTATATGTATATGTATATGTATATGTATATATATATGTGATTCAATGATTAGTATTCCAATGTAGACATGAGAGTAAACATCAGGATACCTACATGCATCTTATTAACTCTAACTAATGTGCCACAATTAACAGAAACGTATAGGCTCATAATTCGAGGTGTAAGGGCTACCACAATGAGTTTCAGATCCTGCGCATGTTAACCTATAATGCTTCCATTGAGCTTCGAGCACAGACTTTACAGAGTCAGAATCTAGTCAGATTCCCTAGGCTAGCCTTGAGCTCACTATACATCCAGTCCTGGAATCAAATTTTTTACCTTTTAGGCTATGATAGTTTTGTAAGCATTTTCTTGAAACTGGGAAAGATGTTAGAAAAAGCTTGTATTGAAAAGTAACAACCATTTGCCCAAATTCATTATTTGCAAAGGAAATTTATTTACCATATCTATACTTATTATGTCCAATACAATGTGTTATTTTTAGTTGACGTTAAAGAATATGAAGAATGTTAAGATTATGGAAATGAAAAGAATGCTAATGGTCATGATGACTTTGCTTTTGGTAAGTCTATCCAAAAGCCTGTAAATTCCAGAAGAACCAAGGCTCTCCTACAAGACTTAAAAACTGGAGCAGAGACTTAGAAGCTCTTCAACTGAGTAGATACTGTATATGCATTATTGGGCAATTCAGTTTATCTATCTATCTATCTATCTATCTATCTATCTATCTATCTATCTATCAATCATCTCTATGCAGAGATAAAGATATATCTTTTAAGAATCCCTGCAGTCTTAATTTATATAATTTTATATAATTTTAACTATATTTAGTTATCTCAAGTAATCTTTATCTTTGTTGCCAGACAGTGTGCCAAGGCTACCTACAGTGACAGGATCTGGTACTATGGCTCAGAAATAGAAAAGAAAAGGACAAGTCCCACCAGTGTTAACTGTGGAGATGACAAGTCTAGGCCATCAGTTAAAGCAATGATGCTTTTCCTGTGTTAACCCTGTGGTTCCTGAACACTGGTGATTTGCAGTGAGAAGGAAGGGCATTACCTTGCAGTGACAGGAGACAGGGGTAGAAAGGAAGGCATTTTATTCTCTTCTATGCTTACACGCTGCAGAATAAAGACGACAAAGACGCTGTAACTTGTCACTTATCTGTCATTGCTATTGGATTGCTTTTATTCTTTTGCCTTTATTTTCTCCTTGAAATTGCCAGCAAATACCAACCACGCTTCTCTTGTCTGTTAGTGTGTGTGTGTGTGTGTGTGTGTGTGTGTTGTATCATATAAATGAAATAAAAACATGCCTTAAGATTTGGGAGGGTAACATGTCAGTTTCTTTTTCCAGATCCCTGAAATAGGAACCATGTGTTACAACATAATAATTACAAAGTAGAAATACAGGCTAGCATTAAAATGAACAATCACGAAGGCCCCAAACTGTGAGAGAGCTGGGGTAGGGTGGGGGAGTGGGGGCTTTTCTAAATTTATCTGAAGTCTTGGCAGGCAAAACCATCTAAAACTGCCTGATCCCACTTTCTCTGTCAGTCTTCTAGAAGGAAAATTTAACTCCTTTCACGTGTTGAATGTCGGCAACCTAAGGCTGGTCAACAATGAGGTTACATAAAATCGTAGACAGGACTGTACCACACCACAGACAAAGCACTTATGCAAACAGCTGGCTCTGCTCCCATAGACAAAAGATAACCATCGACTCCAGTTTAAACAAACCATGGTGTAAATATGTAAACACTCCATGCAGCATTTTGGCTAATATTACAAAGATTTCCACCCCTGATAACTAGCAGTATAAATGGCACTCTTTATGTTAAGAAGGTCAGACAGCCGTAATGGCCTTGTAAGCATCTATAGTTACCTCTAATCTTGCCCATATCCTGGGTCCTCTCCCAGACTAAACATGGTCACCCTCGATCCACAGTTCAAAGACACTGATTTTCTTTGGCTCACTGAATAATTGCAGCCTCCTCTGCTGCACTGTGGGTTCTTGAGGGCAGGGGATGGTGTCTGCATTTGCTTGACTGAATCTTCAGTGCCTGATGTGAATTAATGTTTGCTCCTAAGATGGTGTTTTCTGTTTGGCCTTGCGAGGTGGTAGTATAGCTTTTTGCATTTAAAAAATTGTGTGTGTGTGTGTGTGTGTGTGTGTGTGTGATATTTGTGTATAGTGTATCCTTATATGTGTGTGCAGGTGAGAGCACTCATGTGTACCAGAAGGGAGAGCACTGGGTGTCCTGATTTGCCACTGTCTGCTTTATTCTGTCAGGACAGAAACTCTCACCAAACTTGGAGCCTTGGCACTTTTGCCTCGGAGCTGGCCGGACAGCAAACCCCGGTGAGCCTCTTGTCTCTGTCTCCCACAGGGCTGCCGTTATAGTCATGGTTGGTCATGACTGCCTTTTAAATGAGTGGCCCGATCCAAATTCAGTTCTTGGGCTTGTGCGGTTAAGTATTGTTTTTACACGTTGAACCACCTTGCCAGACTCTCGGATTACTTTTGAAACTCATTTTTACCAAATGTTAATTATAATGGGATATTTTATTGTCAGAAAATGTCAGAGAAAGGCGAAATACACACATACACACATAAAATACATACATACATATATATATATATAAATATATGTATATATATATATACAGATACACACACACACACACACACACACTGCCTGTTTTGAATGCTGGACTGCACAGTCTTGTAGACACTGTTTGTGTTTTCTAGAGTGGCTTTCCTAGAATAGTTCCAAGAACTTCAAACATGCCTTTAATCCTCACGTTATCTCCATGATACGTGAAACATTTTCAGTATCACCCCATGACAGCTTTCTCGGCTGGCAGGTCTGAGAGGCAGAAAGGCAGACGTATTTTCCACAGGACTAAACGCTGGCCTCCGGCTCGGCCTTCACTCCGGTCCGATCTCCTTCAGGTTGGCCTTTCTCAAGGACACTGGCTAAACTATTATCTGTATTGCTTTCGTTTTGTTATCTCTCAGGGTTAAGATCTGCCTTTTCGTTGCTTATGTATCTTCAGATCTCAAGAAAAGGTGGTCAGCGTAGTGAGAACAGGATATGAATGTTAATGCATTCCTTCTCCTTTAGTCTCCCTCAGAAGAAAGTAAAAATCAAACGTGAAAAAATGTCTGCATATCAACCTTAACAAGATTTTGATGATGAATTTATAAGTACCCCCGAAATACTTTCCACAGAAATTATCATTGGCTGAGTGTAGGTCGTAAAGCACCACGAGCCTTCAGATGACCCACAATGCAAAGGGGCACAGCTGTGCACCACACACCTGTCACCACGCTCCAGTTCTCCAAACATGCAGAAGTGGCCACGGATCAGTGTTTTTGTGTTTCACAGAGACAGTGGAATGATGTATTCCTGATGTACTGGAACTTCTCAAATTTTTATAAAATATCCAAATTATAGCATGTTGAAAGATGTTGGCAAACTATTGGCACTCAATGCAAAGACGTATTTTGACTTTTGAAAGACATGATATTTAAAAACCGAAAAAATTAAGTTGTCCCCCCCACACACACACCCGCCCCCCCCCCCCCCCCGCAATGAATATGAACCGTATGGGACAGCCCCTGACAGCTACGAGGAGCCCGAGTCTCTTTCTGAGCTCTGAGCTCTTTCTGAGGTTCTGAGGCTGAAGGTGTTGAACCTTCATCTTGTAGGCGTCACAGCTTTGCCTGAAATGAGGCTATACCTGTGCCCCAAAACTTTGAACCAATGTTGAGTGGCATTTTTAATTTAATGCATTCCATATAAGTGCTTTTGATTGACTTTCTTCCAAGGATATATTCCGAATAAATTGTGCCTGGATTTTATTTCCTGTGCTAAATGAAGGTTTCAAGTATATGGAAAATAATCTGAGGATTAATCCAGGAAGTGAGGTGATGTTGTTAAAGCTGGACGTCCTCACCATTGTGGAAGTGAAGGAAAAATACTCAAATGGGGATCTTTCTAACTAGGGTGAATCCTCTTACAATCCATTTCGAGATCTTGCTTTGTTTGAACAATTCCAGGAAAGTTGCTCTTGTAATTTCCAGAACTCTGTTGGCAGGCTTTCAAGGTCACCCTGTCTTTTGCTTTGTGAGGAGGACCATGTGGGCTCCGCACTGGGAAATGCAGCCTGTGCTCATAGCGACTGCTGTGTCCCAGGCTGCTCTTATCACTGGTGGAATTGGCACCTTGTCAAGTGTGACTGAAGAGCCCTCCTTTCTGCACTGCCTTGCTTGAGGACACCGGGCTGGAAGAGTCCTGCCAGCCACACCCCTGTAAGGGCCAAGTGTCTTTTCTTCAGGAATGTGGAAATACTTCTCTTGGGGAAAGGTATAAGGAGACAAACCAATTGCTACCTTTGTGCTCCGAGAAGAGAATATTGACCCCTTTGGGCTCTTATCTTCATCCACTTTGAACTTACAGATTTACCTCTGCTGGGTTCCCGAGGAGGGAAAAGGGAGAAAACTACTGATCTGAGAGCCTGTGGTAACGAATGAGTGACAACAGATGGATTTTAGCAAGATGAACTTGTCAAGAGCTCAGTTCATGATGAGAGGTGAGTTATTGCCATACCCAACACCAGAGTAGACATAGCACTTGTCCAATCACTCAACTGCTTTGCAAGAGTGCACAGAGAATATATGCCTTTGTAAATCAAGGACTGGTCCATCCATGCATCCATCCATGCATCCATCCATCCATCCAACCATTCATCCATATAGTAAATATTGATTGTTGGCTATCATGTATTGGATATTATTGTCAACAGTTATAGCAATGAAGAAGAAGAACAAAAACAACAAACCAAATCAAACCACTGTGGTGGTTTGAATAGGCTTGGCACCTTAGACTCCTGTGTTTGAATGCTTGACTTGTAGGGAGTGGCACTATTAGGAAGTGTTGCCTTGTTGGAAGAGATGTGGCCTTTTTTAGAGGAAGTGCATCACTGTGGAGTTGGGCCTTTGAGGTCTTAATTGCTCTAGCTAGGCCAAGTAAATCTGTTCCTCCTTCGGCTTCTTTCAGATCAAGATGTAGAAGTCACTGCTCCCCCAGCACCATGTCTGCCTGGATCCTGTCATGCTTCCCGCCATGATGATAATGGATTAAACCTCTGAACCTGTGAGCCAGCCTCAAGTAGCTGGTGGAGTAGCCTGTTTACTTTTCTACTGCACTCTACAAAAGGTTACAAACGATTCCTCAGGGTGCCCAGGGTGCCCACTGGGCATGTCATTCTAGTCAATTCACTGTTAGCTAGGTTCCTGCTCTTGTCCTGGGGGACCACACAGTTACCTCTACCTGGAACTTTTGCATCTCTTATGCATTTTGGGAGAAAGGCTTTCTAGACGGCTTTCTTCCTGGCCCCCTTTTTCCTGCATATGAGGTCATGATGCTCCTCTTCCCTTGCCACGTTCCCATTGTGTTTCTACTCTAGACGACTTTAGACGATTTTAGTCCACCTGCTCTCCTCTCTGGCCCAGCTTTCAAGGCTTTTGCTCTACCCAGGGACCAACTCAATTTATTAGCCATCTCAGTGACCTTAAAAGCAACGCTTCAAAGTTGCAGTTAGAATGATTTCACCAGAGGGTCTCGTCTCATGCTAACTCTTAGGTGTCAAAGAGCTTCAAATGATTCCCATTTGGCAGAGAGCTTTCATTTAAGCAAAAGCCTCTGATTAGCTCTAAGCCACACCCCTACTGAGTGGAAAAGGCTCAGCTGGAGGCACGGTCTGAATTCTAAGCCACTTGTCTAGTTCCTGTTTTTTCACAGCACTATTTTTTGCTCTACTTGGCTCAAGTCCACCTTGGAGTTCTACCACTTGCTGGCATCTCCTCCCAGCACACCCCAGTGCTTTCACTACCCACACTGCCTCACGTTTCCATGCCAGGACTCAACGGTATGCTGAAGTACCCACTTGTTCACTTCACCTCCTAAAGGGTCTGCCACACAGCAGCCCCCTTCTCCTCTCTCCTCTCCTCTCCTCTCCTCTCCTCTCCTCTCCTCTCCCCTCCCCTCCTCTCCCCTCCTCTCCCCTCCCCTCCTTTACTCTCCTCTCTCCCCCTCTTCCCTCCCCTCCCCTCCCCTCCCCTCTTCTTTCCTCCCCTCCTCTCTCCTCTCTCTTCTCCTCTCCTCTCGACCCCCTCTCTCCTCCATCTCTCTCTTTCTCATCCCCTCCATCTCCCTTTCTCTTTCAATAGTTTTCCTAGCAAAGGGTTATATCTGAGTTTCTGAGCCTCATTTTGCATCAAATTATTCTTTGTCATGAAGGGCTGTCCTGTATTAAGCATCGTACATACCGCTAACTCCTTTGGTACTGAAAAAAAACACAAAACAGAACAAAAACCTTTGGACACTCTAAGATGTTCCCTGGGAAACAAATTGCTCCAGGCTGAGAACCTTTGGCTTAGTTTGTCATTGTTTTCTAGCTGTGTGGTGACTTGGGTCAGGTGTGTGTCCCATGAGATCTTTATTGAGGGCAGCATGCTGTACCATGACTATCCTTGAAGGTATTCTGCACAAAGACAAACCTCAACATAAGTTACAGACCCTACTTGTATCTCTCTTGGGCAGCCATTGTTTCAGAATGGAAACATCCCATATTCCCTACCCACCCAGAGGAGAGGAAGGATGCTCAAAAGACTCAGGAAGTAAACAAAACTTACAAGGCTGAGAAAACTTATGGCACTGAAGAGGATTCACACGGCCCCTCCTCAAGGGAAAACATCTGCTGCAGAGGTGGTGGTGTTTGTGATGAAGCCTCCAAGCTGCATGCAGAGCCTCTTAAAGCAGTTGGGCATGGATACAGATATAGCTAGCACTGAACCACTTCCTTAGCATGAACAGGGGCCATGGTTCTATTACCAAACACTACCACACACACACACACACACACACACACACACTAAAAATGGTTGTTCAAATAAAAACTTGCATAAAGTTTTCATATCAGCACTTCTCATAATAGAAGAAGTAGAAACATTTCTTTAAAAAGTAGAGACGTTTTAGATACCCATGGATGGACTAATGAATGAATGGATAAATGTCCATCCAAACTACTGAACACTATCCATTCTCAAAAAGAAGGAGTGGCCTAGGGGCTAAGGCAGGAGATCTTTGAGTTTCAGGCTAGCTTGATTTGCATTGAAAGTTCTAGGCCAGACAGGGACATATGGGGAGACCAGTCTCTCTTTCCACCCTCTAAGAAGTTAGACACGGAAGGCATGTACTAGTGTACTAGTGGCTTTGCTTCTTGGAAATCTCTGAAATAGATTATTATAGAGATAGAGAACAAATCAAATGTTTTCAGGAATAGAAGAAGAAGCTATGGAAGGTAACTTCTCAAGCATGAGGGTATTCTTACAGAAAGATGAAAATTTATTTTATTTTTTTTGTTTTTTTTTGTTTGTTTTGTTTTGTTTCTCTGTGTAGCCCTGGCTGTCCTGGAACTCACTCTGTAGACCAGGCTGGCCTCAAACTCAGAAATCTGCCTGCCTCTGCCTCCCAAGTGCTGGGATTAAAGGTGTGTGCCACCACCGCCTGGCAATTATTTTCTTTTTTAAATAGTAATTTTTTTAGTCTCTGAAAGTTCCATGTATTTATACATTGTTTACTGATCATATCCAGGAAAGATGATAATATTCTGGAAGTAGATACTGGTGGAAGGATGAAATATTGTGAGTATAGTAACTATTTCTCAAGTACAGTTTTTAGAGTGGATTAAATGGTGACATTTATGCTATGTGCATAATAAGAGGAGCATATGGGAGGGGCTCGAAGAACATGTAGAGCTAAGCCTCATGGTCAAAGGTAAAGGTGACCCCCACTCCCCCCATAAGGATGAAAGCCAAGCAGACTGGCGTGGCCAGGGAGGACAGCTGAAGAGTATCTCTATAATACTGATCTTGGAATAATTAATTAAAGCAAACAGTACATCTTTACTGGAGACAAAACATTCCCAAACCATTTCAGCTAATGATCAATAGCAACATATAAAGTAGAATATTATATTCTTTGAATATTACCACAAAATACTATTTTTTTCTTCTGTGACTTTAAGGTACATATTTATTCGGATAACCATCCTCATTTTTTTTTTAAAGTAACATACGATTTGCAAATACTGAGTCCTTGTGGAGAAGAAACATAGGGACCCACACGGCATATTTACTTTTCTTCGTATCTGAAGCGAATCCATTCATCATTACTTTAAGAACTAAATATGTGTAGCTTACTTTTGATTTATTATAGCAGTAAAATACAACTTTCAGGTCAGTTTGAAATAAGGATTATTCACAAGGAGATCAACAGCCTTGTGTGTGTCTGTGTGTGCGTGTGCATGTGCGTGTGTGTGTGTGTGTGTGTGTGTGTGTGTGTGTGCGCGCGCGCGCGCGCGCGCGCATGCTTCCTACAGAAGAGGCCGACTGACAGACAGTCACAGAGGGATCTGTCAGCAAGACAAGTCTGTGGAGTGATGAAGTGCAGCCCCACATAAGAGAGTGCTTGTTGATTGTGTTTTGGACTTTACCTTGCAGATTTCTGCAATGGCACGGTTAGAGGTTACCCGAGAATACCATCTTTCAGGTCTTCAGTTCTTGGCTACTTTACACTCCTTGAGTTTTCTCAGCCCCACACTAAGGCTGTACCACCTTTCACAGGTCTTCCTCACGAACTAAGCAAACGTACTACCATTCTCCAGTCAGACACAACTGCCCCAGATCATCACCACCTATGGTTCCCAAATAGATATTGTGTCTAGGTTTGGGAAAAGCTTCACAGCCTGGCTGACAACCGGAATCCTGACTCAGCAGTCCATTCCACGCAGTGGGAGAAAATGGCTTTCAATGGTTCTGCATTGTAAGGTCAAGGCCAGCACTGCTGAGAGAAGTTCAGCTCACCTCTTCTATGACAACAAAGGTGTAACCAAGGTGTCCAAGATGGCCTGGCATTATTTTCATCTGTTAACGGTGTGGAAAACTTTGTAGTACAATGCAGTACAATATGTTATGTAAATAGACAGCATCAAGAAATGTATAACAATTATCGACTCTTGCTATCATGAAATAAAAAGAGGATAAGACCCGTATCTTAAATTCTTTCTAATTATGGTAGGAAAGTTTAACCTAAGATGTTTAGAAGTATGGATTATTTTCTATATACTCTGTGTTCTAGATTTTTCTAGTATATACTATTCTGTTGGTAGATTTTGAGCTATATTTAAAGTGCTTAAGTCAAGAAGTGTGCATTCCAATTTAGAATTCAGTCTGATAAATAGACAGTATTTTTTTTTTAAGGTTTTATTTAGGCTTGACGCAGCTTTAAAAGTTTAAAAGTAACATATTAAACATTTTGCTTTTGACTTTGATCTGGGGTGTTGGCATCCAATTGTTTTGTTAGAAATTCCAAACTCTGTTTGCTAAAATTTCAAATCTGTCTCTCAGATTTAACTGGTACCTCGTGATTTCTCAACCACTGCTTTTCCTCCTCTGTTGGGGTTTTGGTGTTGAACTTTTTTTCTGTTTTCTGGGTACTAACTCTTACTTTCCCACTACAATAAGGGACACTTTGGATCTATAGTCCAACAGGTCTGAATAAAATTGAAGTCCTATCAATGACTAATTTATGCGAGCTTCTATGATATTCTCGACTATTTCTTCTTCAGTTTCTTCCTCTGCAAAGAAAGGGAAATGACACTATAGAATTTTTCATGGATAATTGAAACACTTAAACACATACACACACATAAATAGAGGATAGATAGGGAGATGATCTACAGATATATACCAGATGTCAGGTAGACAATGCAAAGATGCTCTATTAAACCATCAAACTGGAGCCTCCTCTGCCCCCACTCAAAGTCTGAAAGTTGGTGCCTAATACCTTGCACAGTATCACTGCATATAATCAATCTCTGATGTCTTCTCTAGCAAACAGAACACTCACTTTAAATAACACAATAATTGTTTTCTGTGATATTCTAAAGACTTCTTCTTGATTATCTGTATGTGTCTGTGTAAGTGTCCACACGTATGAATGAAGTGAGCTACTCAGCAGGTGATGGGAAGCAAACCCAGAGCCCCTGTGACAATCGTACCTGTTCTTAACGTCTAACCCATCTGTCCAGGCACTGTGATGTTTGTTTCTGATCATTCCTCGTGCCCTTATTTTGAAGGGGATTACAAACACAGTCCACTAGACTACCGATAATATTACTCAATTATGGTTAAAGGAGAACACATAGAATTAACTTCATTTCAACTTAAGTCTCAAAATGAACTTTGAATATTGATTAGTATAGAAGCATCTATTAATACTAATTTTCCCCTACAGGAAATGTAATAAAAGAATTAATTGGTATTCTAAAAACATTGGAATGGTGGTTCCAATAAACAATGAACGCTGTTTTATTGGTCTGTTAGCACTACACATATCTGAAAATAGAGGTTTATAATCTGAAAGCTTTACTTTGGTTTTCAGGTCTTGAAAACTGGCTTCAACTATTCCTACTGTTTTTAATTTTTCCCCCAGTGGTTAATATGCCTCAATAAAAGGTAGAGAGTTTTACATGACACATTAAAGCAGGAACAAATCAAAAGATTTCCAAAAAATGCAGGGAATGTCCGAAACCAACCCTAATAAAAATAAAAATACACTTACAGTATGTGCAAAAGCTATTTCTTCTCATAACTATGTACCTTAGACCACTAAAATTACTCTATTTTGGCATTATTTTGGATTTTGGAATTATTACACCTATTGAAGCATATAATAAAACAAAAAATATTTAATATACTGGGCAATATTTAATATATTGAGGTCCCCAAACAATCTGTTGGGCAAAAAAATTGAGATCTTATTATTACAAAAAATTACTTGGGCAAAGGTGAACAGAAAAATAGTCACTCCTATATCCTAGCATGGCTGGTGGGATTCTTTAAGGGAAGGAACATAAATTAAAACAGTTTGCAATGTAAAGTTGGAGATACTAGTTGTTTGAAACACGAACTATAACAAATCTGTTTTGCAGAAGGTTCCTGTTCAGTCCTGTGTCTTAGAAGTCTACCTCCCTAAAATAAATTGGCAATGAGACTTCATTAATGTTTTGATTCTTCGCTAGAACTAGATAGAATCTTCTAGCAAACGAGAGAACAAATGGTGCTGATTCGGGTGTATCTGACATCTACAAAGGACAAGGACATCAAATTCTGAAAAAGATTAAAGTGTATAGGCAAGGACAGGCTTAAATGGGCTTGTCCAAGTGCCTTCTGGCGCACCGGAACTTGGGCTCGAAGCAGGAAACTTGAAGAGATGGTCAAAGGTGAACTCTATTTTGGGAAGGTTCAGGTTTGTTCTTCCTGTTCTGCCTGCTTCCTTCCTTAAGAAGGCGTTTCCTTTTCAGCCATTTTCCCTCTCCTGTCAGGGCAAGCACGCACAGCCCATCAACTGTTAGATAGGGCCAGTTAATCAGCAGGAGTATGATCTCTCGCGCTTTCTACCCTCCAGTACTGCTACCTTCCCCATGGCCAAAGTTAATCCAGCCTGTAATAGTCTTTGGCATTAAGCCATGGAAGAAGACAAACAAAAATATGTAGAGCTGGAAACTTCTTTGGGAATTTTCTAGACACTAACTAATGAAGATGGGACATGGGACGCTTAGATGAGGCACTCAGTTCTTTATTCTCTGCTATTTCTGTTCCATGAGTTCCCCCTAGCTACACCAGGAAATGAAAGACAGTTGAGAATTCTTGGAGAGGCCTTCAGCTTAACCAATTAAAGTTTGTTGCGTAAGACGGAAATGTCTGTTCCTTCTGCACCCCGGTGCACACTCACTTAGAGAGTAGATATTCTGTAAAGGGGGGCGGGCTCTGCCTTTTGGAGTGTGACTCTTGATCAAGAGTAAGCTTCCCTTAGATTGCTGAAGTGGCTGCAGGGCACCTTCAAAAGGCTTCCCCCCTCCCCCACTTTTTCTCTTCTTTTAAACCTACTTCAGTTTATATTACCCCACTTGCATTTAGAGCAAAATCAAGAGATCTGTTAGAGTTTAGGAAAAAATGTGAAAAGCAGGCTGGCACCTACAGCCAGCAAGGGCAAATAACGTACCCACTTCTCCACACTCAAAGGTTTCTGCCTTCCATGCTGGCTAAAACAAGTCCAAGAAACACCTATGTCACTGGGATTGATGTGCCCACAGCCAAGAATCCATTTTGGCAAACAAGTGCAAGTTTTCCTCTCTGCACACAGATAGGTGTTGGGTTTTCATTTGTGGTTTGTTTGAACACCAGTGGATTTTTTAAGATATATTTTCTGATTAATTTAGTGCAGACTTACATTTTGAATTTTCTGGTGAAAACTCAAAGTACTTTCACATGCCGTTGCTGACTAAAGGATGCTCTGTACAATCCTTCCAGAAATAGCATAAACTAATCTTCTATGATGAAGAGCAACGCATGACAACATAAAACCTTATATAGACTTGCCCTGTTCTTCCAATTAATGTTACCAGTAGATGCTGGTAGACGGACTAACTGATGACTTTGTAAGTACCTATGCTTCCCTATCTTAAGTATTGGCCAGCATGCATGATCAGATTTAAAATGTGAAAGTGTGAACTTTCCTTTCAAGGGTTTGTGGGAGAGATGCTAATAGCATCTGATGGGTATAATATATCAGACTTACAGAACCTACATTTCCATAATGGTTTACACCGCTTTAAACTCCATTGTCTGCAGATGTGATCTGAATTTTGCTTCAGAAAGTAATACTCTCCATACAGGGATTGTTGTCTGTCTGTCTGTTTCTCTTCTCTTCTCTTCTCTCTCTCTCTCTCTCTCTCTCTCTCT
Organism: Apodemus sylvaticus; assembly: GCF_947179515.1. Classification (NCBI taxonomy): domain Eukaryota; kingdom Metazoa; phylum Chordata; class Mammalia; order Rodentia; family Muridae; genus Apodemus; species Apodemus sylvaticus. The sequence continues at coordinate 34,084,082 of NC_067489.1, forward strand.
CTCTCTCTCTCTGTTATTCATAATGAGTCTGAGTCAATGAGAGCTCTGTACACACTCAGGTTTATGGTCTACTTTGCTATATCAAAAGATTTAATTGGTTCTGCGTTTTTATCAATGATTCAATTCAAAGCTGTCTGAAAGACACAAACCAGAATCACACAAACTAATATGAGGAGGCTAAACATGATGAGCAGCTTTGACTAAAACCTAGAGCACAAATGTGAAGCGGCTCATTACCACCCTGCATAGACTACAGGGATTAGAGGTAGGATGGAGCACTGAATATATTCTGAATTCTCTGCTCAGAATGATCTTATTAATTAAAATGTATTGTTTTTTTATATCCAACCATTTATTTAATCCAAGTTGCAGATAATCTCAAAGGTCAGGAAAATCCTATACACCCAAGAGACCATGATTTGGAAACGCGATAGATTTCTAAATGGTGGGTCTGGGCTGAGAGGATCTCATGTCTGCGAGAGCTCCTGAAGTATATTAGCTGTAGGAAGCAGAATTGCTTTCTCAGATGCATCACTGGTATATTAAAAACTTGAGATGTAGGCTCTAATGTGATGCTGAATTCTCCAACATCAGTGTCACTTCTTGAAGACAGACTCACAACGACAAAACATGACAAGATGAACGAAGGCTTCAGGAGGTTAGGTGTGGACTATTTGTCAGAGCTGATTTCTTGTGGCAAATCTATTACTTTTCATTATCTTAACTTTAGGAGTCATATGCAAATGGACAGATCATAAAATGATCATTTGATATTATGAATTCATGACTTGTATTAGTACTTAATTTAGTACATTTTGAGTTGAATATGTTGGCATTTACATAGCTGGTGTTTGCACCAAAACTACTGTTCAGACAACAAACTGCTATATTGAATGTTTCCATCCTTTCATTCATATGTATATATGTATATATGTATATATATATGTATATATGTATATGTGTATATGTGTATATGTGTATATACGCATATATGCATATATGTATATATGCACATACAGATATAACATATACACACATATATGTATATATACATATATACACACATACATACACACATGTGTGTGTTTTCAAATATATGTATATATAAGCACATATACGTATATGTACATATATATATGCAAATAAAAATAATATTGCTGGAACAAGACTGAAGAAACTCTAAAAAGTATATTCTCTAGGCTTTTATTCTTGTATTATTGGAGTTTTGTTGGGAGGTTGTACATTTAGCACTGATGGGGTTCTGAAAAATGTTCTATGTTTTTTACTGTGACTCATGACCTCTTTTAAAAGAAGTCATGGTTGTTCAAACCAGGAAATACACTATTACCAGGGAATAGTTAAATGGAATTAGAGAAAATTTGAAAATCATATACTTGAGAGAGTACTTGCATTGAGAATACATGGAGAATTCATAATACAATAATAACATAACACCTACACCAGTTTAAAATGGACAAATGACAGGGACAGGCATTTCTTCAAGAAATGCTTACAAATATGAATGGTCTCTCTCTCTCTCTCTCTCTCTCTCTCTCTCACACACACACACACACACACACACACACACACACACACACAAACATGTTCAACATTATCAGCCATGCATACAGAATGGGCAACTGCAAATCAACCACAAATAGCTGGTTGCACATCTATTAGGATAGCTAATAACAAAAAAGCATGTTCGTGAGGATGTGGAGGAATTTGAAGTCTTATGTGCTGCCGAGGAGAGTGGAAAACTCAATTGCTGCCTGGGGAAATGGTTTGGCAGTCTCTCAAGAGGTTAAGGGCAGATTTAACATTCATGACCTAGGAATTCTGGCATATATCCCAGAACAAAGAAGATGTTTTTTTCACATATTTACATATATGCAAACACACAAGACAACATTACTCATACTGACATCTATTACAGAAACAACACAAATGTCCCTTAATTGATACAAAGATAAATATGGTAGGTGGCATACACATATAATGGACTATTTTGTGGCAATATAGAATAATAAAATATTGACACATGCTACATTGTTACGAACCTTGAAAATATTGCATAACCAGTAGAAGACAGCCAAAGAGGCCTTGGTAGGTTAGCATTCCACTTATATGGCATGGTCTGAATATTCAAAAATGGACAGCAGGCTAACAGTTGTCTAGGTTACATGTGCAATGAAGTATGATGATAACATGCTCAGATACTATCTTAGGTCACAGAACATATTAAATGTGTGCAATTCAGTTCTATTACAGGTTACTGAACTGTATGTCTTAAATAGGTGAATAGTGCACTGTGTAAATGATAACTCAATCAATAATCATGGCGAAGGGAGGGAGGGAGAGGAGAAGGAAGAGGTGGAAGAGGAGAAAAAGAACTTTTAAAATACATTTTATATGACATTTCCTCACCGCAACAAACTAAGGTGCTTCTTTACATCTCAGGTTGAGAAAGGAAACATGCATTAGAGCCTGAGAGTCTTCATTCCACTCCAGTTGGTGACCTGCAGCTATGGAAAACATTGCCATCTTAGACCAGACAGATTAGTAAAATGAATTTGGTCCCATGTGGACCTAAAAAGTAATGGCCAGAAGCTTTGATGTTGTCAAACAACTAACCAAATAACACTCTGGGTAAAAAGAAAACAGATGTCCAGCCCCCACCAAGGCTGGCTTTGATCTCGTCTGTGGCGGCTGCCCACTCATAAAGAACACCAGGAACTTTGTTGCTCTTCTTAACAAGCCTTACTTGATTAGGTTCACTGATTTCATGCACACCAAACAGGCGGGAAACGGAACAGCTTTCGAAGAAAGGACTTTGATGTTTCACTAACACCAGCCAGCAATGCATTTCTTGCACTCTCAACCAGTAAATGGTGATTATGGGATTTTTTTTTTTTTTTATAAATGCTATGTTCAGTCTCCACTGGTGTGGATCGAGTTAGAAACTGTCACAGCCGGGCATCAGAGACTTTCTGGGAGTTCTAATCACATACACGGGGAGAGCTGCTCTTCCTGGCTGATCTGCACATTGCCTCCTTGAAAGTCATTGACTATTTGTCTTTTGATGCTGCTCAACTAAAAAACAAAGGACGGGGCACTTGGAGAGATAGAGCAGAGGTTAAACCACCTGCTGTTCTTCCAGAGGATCAAAATTTGATTCCCAGTATCCACACCAGGCTACTTACAACAGACTCCAGCTCCAAAAAACACACTCCCACTTCTTGCCTCTAGGGGGAGTGCCCATACACATTGGAATTCACACACACACACACACACACACACACACACACACAATTTTAAAACTCTTTTAAAAAAGTAAATGATGAAATTGAGAACAGGGAGCAGCTGTCTGGTTTGATTTTCTGGTTTAAGAGCCCACAGGCTCAGAAACAGCTTGCCCAAATTCACGCAGTTTATTGGATTAAGCACTGTGTGTCCCTATATCAGAATAGTTTTAAATTCTCCTGTCCTCTCATTATTGATGAACCGTCATTTGTGACCTTGAAAGTGCTCTACAAGAGTATGGTCTTTGAACTATCATCTCTCCTTCTCTCCCTCTCTTTGTTTTTCAGTGCAGGGCAGAAAATCAGGGGTCTTGCAGGTGATAGGCAAGCAATCTACCGCAGAACTACATCCCTAGCCTGACCTGTCATTTCTTAGATATGCTGAGTTGCATTTTGAGTTTTCCATAGATATCTTCATTGGCTATCAGGTCCTCTAGTGTCTGGACACAACAAGCAACATAACGAACCCGTACATATCTGAAATGTCCAGTTTGGCCCACAGAACGTTTTTTGTTCCTTCTGGTTTGACATTAACAGCCATTCGTGACTTCTTAGCTACCTTGTCAATGCGGTGGCTCTGTTCTCTGGGGGAAAAAAGTGATTCTATTTTTCTCGGCCATTGGCATCTGAGTGGACACAGTGTGGTGTCGATGTCACAACAGTTTTGTCAATGTGAAAAACAGGCTTAAAGTGGGGGGGGCAAAGATAACGCTTGAGCCGGACTCTGAAGCCTGGATAGAGCATTGTCAGGTTATCTGCCTCCCCGCCCTTCCCGTACCCAAAAGACATGGATAGCCATCCCTACTGACTGCCGTCCCAGGCCTGTAATTCAGCTATAATCCAAGAGGAGAGAGGAATCCATGGGTCTCCGCTCCTCACCCCACTTAAGAGTCCTTAATAGCGCCTTGGCAGCTTCGAGAGACTGATATTTAGATAAACATCTCTGGAATTCAAAAACCAAATACGAGTTTCTCCATGCGTCACACCTCACACTTCATCAACAGGATTCTTGGAAAGGGTTATGTATGCCATTATCTAGTTGCCTGGATGATAGGTCGAGCTTTTCTACGCTGGAAGCTTTTACATTTCTCTCATTATTTAGCGAGAGAAATAGAGGTATTGAGGGGGAGGGGTAAGGAGGAAGGAAAGGGTGGAGGGAGGAAGGGGGAGGTGGAGAGAGGAGGGAGAGGGGGGAGGGGAGAAAGGGGGAGGGGAGAAAGGGGAAGGAGAGAGAGGGAGAGAGGGGAGGAGGAGAGAGGGGGAGGAGAAGGGGGAAGAGAGAGGGGGAGGGGGAGGGGAGAGGGGGGAGGGAGAGAAAGAGAAGGGAGTGAGAGGGAGGAGGAGGGGGGGGAGAGAGGGGGAGGAAGGGGAGGGGGAAAGAGAGGGAGGAGGGGAAGGGGGAAAGAGGGGGAGGAGGGGGAGGGGGGAAGAAGGGGAGAAGGGGGAGGGGGAAAAGAGAGGGAGGAGGGGGAAGTGGGAAAAAGGGGGAGAACGGGGAGGGGAGAGGAAGAGAGAGTATGCATGTCCTAGCATAGACCTGGGGGCAGAAGACAACTTGTAACTTGAGGGGTCAATTCTTTTCTTTTACCATGTGGGTCCCGGGATAGAAAGGAGATTGTCAGGCTTGGTGGCACATGCCTTCACTGCTGAGTTACTTAACAGCCTGCCTGCCTGCCTCCTTCCTTCTTCCTTCCTTCCTTTCTTTCTTTCTTTCTTTCTTTCTTCCTTCCTTCCTTCCTTCCTTCCTTCCTTCCTTCCTTCCTTCCTTCCTTCCGAAAATAAAGTTTTATTGTTTAATTCTCCCAAAATATATAACAATACTTTTGGAAGAAATAAGTACATATTGGACAAGTGAAAAACAGTATTAGTCAAACTTTTGGTTACTGAGAACTTGGTATTTTATGACCCAGTTTTACGTACTTGAGAACTCCAGCCACAGTCAACATTAGTAGTATGTTTTAGTCTGTCTTACTTTAATAGTTAATATTTCCCTTCCCTTAAAACATTTTGAATCTGAATGTTATTTAGTATTGGATTCCCATCGTGGATATATTCCAAAGAGAGGATTAGCAGACATGGGAAGGCCTGCCAGGCATTTCAAATGGAGGTTGTGTAATCTCACAATTAACATGCAACTCATCTTCTGTCACGCTGCTTCAGCTCCAATAAAATATTTAGACATGGGAAGGAAAGGGGAACGATTTGGCTTGCCATCTGGATAGTTTGTCAATGTAATGATTTGATACCGGGACATGCCGGAATCGATCAATTCTACCGAGCTGTGTAGCAGTAAATGTATCTGTCTGTCTGTGTGTCTGTGTCTACTTGTCTGTCTACCTCTATCAGTCTGTCTGTCTGTCTATTAATCAAATCTACCCACCTATCTCTATCTACCTATCTACTCTACCTATCTCTATTTTCTATCTATCTATCATCTGTCTATCTATCTATCTATCTATCTATCTATCTATCTATCTATCTATCTATCTATCCATCTTCCTGTCTATCAAATCTATCTTCCCACCTATCTCTGTCTATTTACTCTCTCCTCCCCTCATATGCAGAAGAGATCTGGGGTCTGAATGGTGAGACTGACTAGATGATTCACCTTTCTTCCCTGTGAGGCAATAAGGTAATACAAAATGTCTCAAAAGTCTCCCAAGCTATAGCAAGTCACACATTTTCTTTCCTTATTCTCTTTAACTTTTCCCTTATTTTTAAAATAACAAGGATTGTACAAGTCAGAGTAAAAAAACCTTAGATCATGCAGTAGTTACATCTGTTTAACCTTTTTAGACTTAATAATTTGGTAACACTATGCAATTATCTCTAAACTAGATACCCCTCAGCAAGCAGTCCATGGTAAAGATGGATTTCAATGAAATGTTCAGTGACTAATTGGAAAGTTAGGGAGGAGAGGTCTATTTCAAGTACATTTCCTGTTTACATAAACACTGCAGCCCAATCTTTCTCAGCATCCTGCAGTCAGCCTTAATTAAGGCTTTTGTTTTGGCCATGTAGCTACTTTAAGACAAAGTACTCAGCCTATGAGGAAAAGCTTTGTATATGTGGAAATCCGAAGAGATATCAAAAAATGGGAGCAGTTTTTCTTCATGTCCCTGTCTTAGAGGGACAGAGTAGGGGTAGTGTTTGCTTTAATCCATCTCCAGTCATCTGTCTGGGCTTAGGTTGAAGATAAGAAAAAAAAAAAAAAAAAAAAAAAACAACAAACAAAAAACAAAAAACAGTCCATGCAAGTTACCTGGCTCTGAGAAGCCCCATGGCGTTGTACAGTTAGACCCTGAAACCTCATTAAATCAGACTATGCTCTGTTCACAAAAGCAAAGTTCACAAAAGCTTAAAAAATTAATTTTGTCTCAATTTTTTTTGGATGTAAAATGTTGTCAAAAAAAAAAGATTTGACATAAAACACCAACAACAGCAGAAACCATCCAAAATTAAAATAACTAATTTGCAAATCATATTGTCATAAATGAGGACAAGACATAGAATATGTTGTGTTTCCTGGCAAAAATATATGTGTCATTGTGACTGTGAAATCGTTGCTCCTCCTTGGTTTTGTCTGGCACCAGGCAATTTAGTTATGGCCCTGGATATCTGTGCTAAGTTTTATGATGGAACCCTATCCAGTTATTTGGTGAGGATGGCAAGTTTGGATGTGCTTGCAATTTTATACATATAACCATTTAATAATGAAAAGCTAAGGGGAGGCACTTAAAAGAACGGGTATAATTATCTTTGACTTCAGTTTACACACAAACATGAATCACTTAGTGTTTCTTTCTTTGTTTTTAACTTTGGAGAACTGTCCATGGGTCAAGAACAGTCCTGACGTTTATTTACAGCTATAAGATGAACTACTAATGATGAATCGCTGAGTCTAATGCTAGATCTTTAAAAAAAAAAAATGGAAAATAGAAGAAAGATAGGGGAGAATGCATGTAATTCCTCTTGAGACTGAAAGCCAAAGCCGATTTGAACACCCAGTGTCCTTTCTCTCTTCTCTCAGCTTCCCAGAATGGTAAAGTTCGTCAGTGTCTATTGCTCTAAATCTACTCTAAAATAGGGATTCTTCAGGGCTAATTTGTATCTGTGTACTTTTGCAGGGGAAATAGGTGAGCTATGTCAGGGAAGTCTCATTAGGCTAAAATGCTGTGGTAATTAATCCATAAGATTACTAGAGATGCATTTTCTCTTTTAGAATGAAGGATAATTAAGCCTGGCAGAAATTCAGTTTGAAAGATGCTGCGTAAGAAAATGGAGCCAGATGGCCCATCCTCACCACCAGACCACAGGAAGAGTTAATTTGGACAAATTGCCATATACACTTTCAGTCATGTGACCTTTAATTTCTCACAGCTTTAAAGCACCCATTAAAGCAAAATGCAGGGCAAAGCCTCTGCAGAGCCAACAAACGCTTTCTGAGAGATGTTTGAAGAGGACCTTCGCTGCTGCTAAATATACAACGTAATCGGAAGCAGCAAAAGACAACGCGGGTCTGAGAGGGCTACACTTAAGCTACTAATTATGTTTTGGGGCTCTGATGAACCCCATTTAAAAAATTCTTAGCGACTTATTTAAGACAAATCCAAAATGTGTCCTGTGAATGGGAGCCATTTCAAAGTATTTGTGTCAGAAGAAAACATTACCTTATTCAAGTATTGACTCAGCGTCGAAGGCAGAATAGATTGTGTGGCTTTAGCAGAATGAATTGGTACCAGGTCAAGAAATGTACCAAGCTGTGTTTGGCTGTAATTTCTTTAAGTCTTATTCATTTTTCTTACAGGTTTACTTCATTTTCTGCTGATTTCAAGGTCTAGATCTTATGTTAGCTTCACTTGTTCATTGAACTAATGGGAGATGTGACAAGATACTGTCTGCTTCTCTTTGAAAAATTAATATTAAAACTGAAGTGAAAACTTAAAGGTCCCCAACTTGCCTGTCAACCTGACCATCGGCTGTTTGGCTGTCACCCATGTGAAATCACCAACAACGCCTACAGCAGACAATACCTGATAGTGATGCTGTTGAGTGTATTAAACCACAGGCCTCTGGGTCCTTTCTAAAACCAATTGCTAGCTGGTTGGGTGTGGTAGCACGTGACTATAATTCTGGGATGATCGTAAGTTCAGGACCAACTCCAGCTATATGTGAGACCCTCTTTCAGCCAGAAAAAACAAACATAAAAACAACAAACTCCAAAAGGAAACATGAAACCCAAAACAACAACAATCAATAAGAACAAAACCAACAAGCTCCCCGCTCTGAAATTACTCCTTCTAGAGACTTCCAGAACTCTAACGCAGGGAATTTTATTGTATGGACTATATACCAGCATGTACTAGAAACGCTCCAACCATGTAAATTAGGGCTCTGTGAGATAAATAGCCTAATGAGTGGTGATTCTAACTTTATATCAAGAATTTCATGACGTAATACAACTTGAGGGTCAATCCTGTGAGGTCACACTTATCCAAGAGATCTATCTACTGAATGCTCGGCGATCCACTGCGTGCAAGATGGACAAAGTTATAGCTGGTTGTTCCTGGCTCCTAAAGTCTGGGTCTAAAGGAGACAGAACTAGTCCTAAAAATAATTTGTCTCTCTAAGCCAAGAAAAGAACTGGAAACCACTGAAGATTTCCAGGTTTAAATAGTCCCTGTGAAAGGGAAGAGGTTGATGGCTCAGGAGGCTATAGGTTCCTTTCCAGCTCCAACCTTTAATGATTATATAAATCTATTTCACTTACAAGTGCCCGTATCATTCCCCCCCCTTTTTTGTTAACCCTTTTTCTTTCTAAGGACCAACAGTAAGTGGGAAAGACCATGCCCAGTGCTGAAGGGGAGGAAGCAAGAGACCAAAGGCTTTTCCATTGCCGGGCTTCTGAGTACCCCGAGGAGAAATAATTATAGTATCTCTGGAGCAGAGCACAAAGCATCTTGTTTTGTTGTCTGGGCTGTACCCAACTGTTTTTAAACAGCACTAATGTAATACATGTGTAGGAAGAAACAAAGAAGATATAGGAAGAGGAGAGAAGGGAAAAGAGGAGGAAGAGACAGGAAGGAGGGGGAAGGGGGGAAGGACCGAAGGAAGGAGGGAAGGGACAAAAAGCACCATTCTGACGTCTTTGAAGTAAATATCCATAATTATTGGTAGATATCTTTGTCCTGACACACACACATACACACACACACACACACACACACACACATCTCCCAATTAAAATTTCTTGTATGTATGCGTCAACACTTGCATGTATGCTGATAGATTAGAATTTTGTTATCTTAAGGTAAACCTTAAAATCTCTGCATAGACTCAGCTAATATAAACGCTGGTAGGTATCAGCTCAATTAACTAGTCCTGGTCATGGGTGCTAGTCAGACCTTATTCCTGGACTCCTGCTAAGCCATTTGGAACCATCCTGCGAGTCAGAAGAACATCCCGTCCTTGACTTTGGACACCCAGACACCCCAAGACTCCCAGCCAGTCAAAAATGTGGCAGAGGAATGCCTTTTTGGGCATCGGTGGGGGGAGTGGTCTTTGGTCAGGTAAAGGCTCAATAGAGGTCCCAACAAAGGGAAACTGAGGGAGGGGGAGATGGGAGTGTGTCAGGTAGAGAGGCATATACATGGAGGCAGGGGGAGGGAGGAGGGGTAGGGAATCGTTGGGGAGGGGGGCTTTTGGGAGGGGGGAAATTGGGAAAGGTTTTACCATTGGCAATGTAAATGAAGAAGATAATAATAATAATAATAAATATATATATATAAAAGAACATCCCGTCTTTTCACAACCCCCATCCTACAAGATAGCAGGACATTTAACACATTGATCAAAGCCATCTCTCCTTTATGGACTGGACTTACTACTATCTCAGGTACATATTCTCAAAAAGCAAGAAAGGAGAAAACCAAGTGACCGGATGTATATTCAAAACCTGTCTACCAAATTCAGCTATGTTGCCCAATTTGTTTTGGTGCTCCGACTAGATCTTGTGCCCTAAAGCCAAAGACGAGCCTTCTTTATACCTGTGCCCCAGAGAAGCTGGCAGAAAGCCGTGTGCACAGTAGGCTCAGCCAATGTTGGCCCAGCTCCTGGTTGTTCTAAGGTAAATAAATCCACACCCTCCTGGAGGCACACTGCAATGCAGATATGCTCCTCCTTCTCTCCAGTCCATAAAGAAGAGATGGCTTTGATTAATTCCTTAAATGTCCAGCTATCCTGTAGGATGGGTGCTCTTAAAAGAGGGGGGGGGTGTTCTTCTGACTCGAGGGACAATTCCGTATGGCTTAACAGGAGTCTAGGAATAAGGTCTGACTAGCACCCATGACCAGGATTCGCTCCCCCTCTGGGGCTTGGAGATCTGAGGATATCAACTCCCAAGAATCTTATGGCTGGGAGCCCATAGGCAGGGCAGATCCTGTCCAAGGTGCCCTAGGTTGCACAGTGAGCAAGGAGATCAGTTTATTTTCCTGGAAGCTCATATAAAAATCATTCCTCTTATATGATGCATACATATGCATTGAAGTGTGCTTCCAGGAGGCTGTGGGTTTTCCTTGAACTGGCCAGAAGCTGAGCCAACATTGGCTGAGCCTACTGTGCGCACCTCGTCCCGCCAGCTTCTATGGGGTACAGGTATAAAGAAAGCCCACCTTTGGCTTTAGGGCACTAGGTCTCGTCAGAGCTGCAAAACAAATTAAGCAACATTGTTGGATTTGGAACACAGGTTTTGAATGCACAATTACTTGGTTTTCTTCTTTCTTGCTTCGTATAAAAAGACATTGGGTAAGAGGATTTCTTCTGTCTGGTCCATAAAGAAGAGCAAGTAACAGGCTATACATTCTGTTTATTTTTTAGCAATAACTGCAGAAGTAGTTGCTGGGTGCACATAGAAGGGAAACCTTCCAACAACAAAGACGGAATTACATAATGTAAAGTATTGGCTTGTCAGAGAAGAGTGAGGTGAAGAAGAGTGAATAGAACGCAGGAGCTTTATTACTAAAGGCCCAAAGATAGGAATTGCTCTGTGATGTATGGGGATTCAAGAGAGTCCCAGGGTCACTAAAGGAAGGAGGGGGCGTGGTAAGCTACATCAGATACGGTGACACTAGTAAAGAAAGATGTGACTCAAGTCTGTGATTCCTTCTCCTCCATCTCTGCCAACCACGTTCACAAGGACAGACATCAGTACTGTAACTGGGGAGCAGCCCGCTTCAGTATCTTACTACATTCAAGGGATACACTTTGGATCCAGGTCAATATTATACCATAGGAAATACTGTACTCTGGGAAAGCAACGGCAACACCTAATCAGCCAAGAGAGATGGACAGACAATGGACGGATGGACACACACACAGACACACACAGACACACACACACTTACAGGTGGGCAGAAACCTTGAGAGGGTAAAAATCTCCATATGTAGTCTCAGGCCCTGTTGAGCTCTCTAACTTCCAGGGATCTAAGCAGTATTAGATCCAAGTATTAGAAATGCAGCCTTTTTTTTTTCTTTTTCTTTTTTTTTTTTTTAGTACAACAGTGTTGACACTTACAGAGTGGTAACCTAGAGAGAGGCACATTCCTTAAGCAACAAAACAATGGGCAAGGTGGCTCGAAGTCAATCAAGAGAGAAAGCAGAACTGAGGAGGAAAGTCAAGGAGTTTGCATTTCTGTCATGCTTGTCCTGGTGCCAGAGATAAACAGCAGAACATCCCTTCAGTCTCGGGCGGCTGGAGAGGCATCTGAGGAGCTGCAGTGCACTCTAAACATAAATTGTCCTCCTCTGCAAATGCACAGTGGACACCTGGGAGCGCCAGTAGGAAGACTCCTTTTAGTACAGCCCTTTATGGAGACTCCAAGGGAACAAATGTCAACCTCCTATGGAAGTTTCACCTCCATGAGATGTGCTAGGTGCATGCGGGCAGCTCAGCAGTTAGCTGGAAGGGTCTTGCTTTTTCTTCTTAGCCTTTCTTCTCAACTATGGGGGCATTTAGAAGAAAGGAAGGGGCTGAAGGTGAAAAAGAGTGGGTGCTTTAAAGAATGAACACCAAACATTACCTTTCAGTTTTCATTCCTTGGTGTGTGGGTACTGGCCTGAGCACCTCACGTGCTGCGTGCTGAGTCTGGCAGTTAATGTCAGGTGTGTTAGTCAATTGCTCTCTACCTTATGTCAACATCCACCTGTTTTGACAATTTTTATACATGTGTACTATGGAATATGTTAATATCTGCTCCTTGAGGTAGTCTGTATGACCAAGATCACCTCAAAGGTCCAAGTATTTGAACCCTTGGTTCCCAGTGGGTATTGTTGTTTGGGCAGGTTATGAACTCTTTTAGGAGGTGTGGCTTTGATGGTAGAACTATCTCACAGGAGGTAGGCTCTGAGAGTCATCGGTTTGGCCCCACTTCCAGTTCCTTGCGTGTAGAGGAAGAATTACCTTTCAGCTTCCTAATGTAGCTACCGGCCGCCATGTTTCTCTCACCATTATGGACCTTCCCTGCTGGAACCGTGAGCCAAAATAAGTTGCATTGGTCATGGTATTTTGTCATAACAAAAAGTAATTACTATCCTCTCTAAGATTCCCCCTCCCCCCACAACTGTCCCTGCTCAACCCTGACGTCTTCCCGAAATGCCTCCCTTCCAATTTCATATCGTTGTTTTGTGAGGACTGGGGCGCTATCCATGAAGTCCAGTTAATGTTGTCTATATATGCATGGGTGTGAGGCCATCCACTGGAACACGGGAAGCTACATCCTCAAAAGGAATCAGTCTTCTTCCCTAAGCAATTATTCACGGTCAAGTGCTACTCGGTAAAGGGTGGGATCGAGACAATCTACTCCATCTGTGCTAGAACTGTGGCTGGCAGGATCATGTATGCATGTATAGGTCTCATGCTGGTAAGCACAGTGCTGTTGGTTCACAAGTGTGATAGCCATGTCATGTCCACAAGATGGCCTTACACAGTACCTCTCCCCACCCTTTGTCTCCTACACTCTTTCTGCCTCCTCTTCTATGATGTGCTGTGAGTGTTGGTTGGTGTGAGGACCACTCAATCCCCTGTTCTCAGCACTCTGACTAGTTAAGTACCTGTCCAGTGACTGCTGTCCACTGCAAGAAACGAAGCTTCACTTACCAGCTTGGAGAGATGACTAGGTCTGTTGGATGATGGTATCTATCTTACTTCTTAAGACAGGGCCTCTCATTGAACCCAGAGTTACTGATTTTGCTAGACTGACCAGCAAGCTTCAAGGATCTTCCTGTCTTCATATTCCCAGAATAGGAATTATAGCTGTGTGCCACAATCCCAGCTTTTAAGTGAGGGCTGGGAATTGAACTTAAGTTCTTGTGCTTGTATGACAAGTGTTTTATTAGTCAAGCCTTATCCCTAGCTAAAAAAAATTCCTCTTTGAGTAATATAATAGCCACATGGTTCATGTTTCATCTAATCTTTCATAACTTTCTTAACTTAAATGGAGAAAAACTACACACACACACACACACACAGTTTTAGCAACTTTGCATGGACAAGTTGTGAAAAGTCACAACTATTTTATTAAGATGCAAATGCAGATATACTATTTAACTTATAAATACCTTTGCTCCGTGTGGGAAAAAATGTTGCACAATGTAAGATCTGGACCTTTCCTGGGGTAGGAGTTACTCACAGAGACAGAGGACGGTTGCCATAGCTCAGTATGTCAAGTATTAAACTGTAAAAAGTGTTTGGAGAGTGGGAGACTATTTCATCTATCCAGATACAGGAGGTGGAGAAAGAGAAGACATGGAAGGCCACAGGGAAAGTTAAGAGAAATAAGGGATAGGTACAGAAGGAGAGAGAAATAGACAACCAGAGAGAAAGGGGAGCAGCAGACCAGGTTCTCTACCCAAAGTCATCTTACACCCAAGTTAGTTATGTTTCTCACAGGAGCTCAACAATCCTACGTGAGAAATATTGTGCTTCAGTAGAAGGCTTGGAGAGGCCAAATGGTAGATTCACACTGATTCCTGTCAGCAGACTGTCAACTTGGCTCTACCCATAATAAAAACAGATGCTTAGAAACCATCCCAGATGAGAAATGTTTGCAATGGAGAGTGAGAGGAGGAGGGAGAGAGAGATCACTTTACTGTATATGTCTTAAAGGGTAGGAAATTACCTCATATAAGCATGCACATCTTTCTATGCTAAAAGGTTTAATGTGATTTGGGATATATTTCTTTGCTTCATCTTTTTCTGGATTTTCATTTTAGGTATCTATTTTAGGTTTTTGATATATTTTAGATCAAACTGAATTGTAGGTGATAAAAAAGATGCCTTCAACATTAATACTTTGGTAAAAATAAAAAGTCTATTCATGTAACCGAGAAAAATATAAAGAAACCCTTTCTTCCAGCCCCTCAGGTCCTCTAAAATGCCTAGGTAGCTGAGGGAAAACAGAGACTACTTTCAACAGAGACAAGGACTGAGAGCTGAGACTCTCACTCTCTTGTGTGGGGACCTCCCCTGGCTGTGTGGGGACCCCACTGTGCTGTTAGGAAGTAAGGGACATTAACACAGCCCTCACTATCTTTCAAGGGATAATTAGTCCTTTTGGGATATCCAGACCCTTGGTGCCTTCCCTTTCTCTTGGCTGTTTGCCTTTTGGTCGTTTTTTTCCATGCTTCATTAAAAGAAGTGGCTTCGCAGAGGTGTCCATTTGGCTCGCCACCGTTCTGAGTGAAGCCATTGAAGGGGCTTGGATTATAATGGTAGTTTCCCAACTCTTTTAACTCTTTTACAAGTTAAAAACAATGTGTGTACTCTAACATAATAGCAATTCTACCACTAATATCTGGTGAGGAAGGCAAACATGTCATGTGACAGGGCTCCTTGTCTGCTTAGTTCCCAAACACATTCAGTTCCTGTCAGCCCCTCTTGGCAAGACATACTTTCCATAGTGTAAAACCCTTAATTCCTTCAGATCTAAGTAGAGCATTAAAGGTTTTCTTAATAGCCTGGGGTCTTTTGAGTGTTAGAAACTGTACTTGACACATGGTAGATATACTTTAGGAAAAAAAAAGAATAAATATTCAGTATTAAGAGAAAAAAAAAGAACAATATATGTTTCTAGCACTGTTGTATGTATATTTCTGTTTGTGAAGACTTAAGCTTAGAGATAGCTTGCAACTCTCTTGCTCAGACATGGTGAGAATTTGGAACCTGGAATTCAATGGGAAATGAAAAAAGACAAGACAGTAATAAGAAAGACTGAAGAAAAGAGTTCGTTCTTTGAAAAGTCAAATGACATTCACAAACCCTTTGACACACTAACCAAAACAAAGAACAGTCTGCAATCAATAAAAGCAGAGGTAAGAAGATGAACATTGGGACAGATATCAACAAAATCCAGGAAGTCATGAGGACAGACCTTAAAACTTTCTGTTCCACTAAACTGGAAAGTACAAAATAAATGGATGTACTTTTAGGTGTATATGGCTTACCAAAATTAAACCAAGATAACTAAATAATGTAAACAGACTGTAATAAACAATGAGTTGAATCAAGAATTCAAAATCTCCTCACCAAAAGAAGTCCTAGTCTAGAAGGATTTGGGGTAGAATTCTACCACACTTTCCAAAAATAGTTTAACACTAGTATTTCTGAAATTATTCCATAAAAAAGGAAGGGCCATCTCCAAATGCCTTTCTCTCTTTCTTTCTTTCTTTCTTTCTTTCTTTCTTTCTTTCTTTCTTTCTTTCTTTCTTTCTTTCTTTCTTTCTTTCTTTCTTCCTTCCTTCCTTCCTTCCTTCCTTCCTTCCTTCCTTCCTTCCTTCCTTCCTTTCTTTCTTTTTTTTTTCCCCCGAGACAGGGTTTCTCTGTGTAGCCCTGGATGTCCTGGAACTCACTCTGTAGACCAGGCTAGCCTTGAACTCAGAAATCTGCCTGCCTCTACCTCCCAAGTGCTGGGATTACAGGCATGCACCACCCTGACCAGCTTCCAAATATCTTTTACAAAGCCAGTATTATCCTAATTCTAAACTAAGATACAACAGAAAAGGAAAGTTACAGACTGATCTCCCCAATGAATGTAGAAGCAAAAGTCCTCAATAAAATACTTGAAACTGAGCCAGGCGGTGGTGGTGCACGCCTGTAATCCCAGCACTCTGGGAGGCAGAGGCAGGTGAATTTCTGAGTTTGAGGCCAGCCTGATCTACAGAGTGAGTTCCAGGACAGCCAGGGCTATTCAGAGAAACCCTGTCTTGAAAAAACCAAATCCAAAAAACCAATCAAACAAACAAACAAAAAAAACAACCCCCCCCAAACCAACAACAACAACAAGAACAAAGCTTGAAACTGAACTTAAGCATTAGAAGGAATGAGAAAGGCACTGTTGAGGGTTCTTGAGATTATAGAGACTGTCTTATTCCTGCTGCTGTGACAAAATACCCTGGCCGAAGCAATTCTGGAAAGTAGATAGGCTTTATTTCTGCATACGATTCCAGGGTTCTGTCTACCACAGTAGAGGAGTCCAGTGGCCTAAGTTTGGGGATGGTGCTCACATCATATCTTCAATCTTGTATAAAACAAAGAACGTACACATACTTGTGTTCAGCAAATTCTCTTTCTCATTTAGTTCCGGGCCATGACCATGAAATGGTACCACCAACATTGAGGGTGGGTCTTCCTAGCTCAATTAGCTCATTTAAGAACATCACTCACAGGCATGCCCATAGGCCAATCTGATGTAGACAATTCTCCTATGAGGTTCTCTTCCCAGATGAGTCTATATTGTGTCAAAATGACAATTAAGACTAATTATCCCAGAGATCTTGACTCTACCAAGCTTTTAAAAAGCAATGTTGTCTCATGTTCAGTGAAGGAGGTCTTCGGTTAGACTTTTAGAGTACTAATTGATAATTACCAGAAATAATGATGCTTTGCATGGTAATAACAGAACTGATTGTTTTTCCTTTTTTGAATTCTGAGTTATACTAAAAGTCATTTCTCTTTGTTGGTTAATCAGACAATGCTCATCAATTTGCATTCTACTTTCCTTCAATCAATACTTTGTCTTCTTTGCCCTTAGGAAAGTTAAGATCATCGGGGATGAACCTCTTCAAATCACTAGCCACATCTGAATTTTTTATGGCAATACAAAGTGCTGTTTCTCCTGTGTTCTTTTCCACTATCTCGGTTGCTTTTATCAGCTGATGACTCCCAAGCTGATGCCTTTTGTCCTACCTTCACCTTATTCACCTTCCTCCCTGGTCCTGTGTGTGTGGATAGCTTGAGGTTCTGCCCATTCTCCATCTCCTTTCTGACTTGTTCCTCTTATGAAATCTGATTTGGGGAAACACCAGTCTCCTAAGCATCTGCTGTGTGCCTATTTCCTCTCAGATAAAACCTTCAATCTCCAAAGAAAGCTCCTTAAGAAATAAGATGTGCTGAAGAATGGTAAAATACTCCATCCTGCAGTGATGCTTTAAATCCCAGGAAGTAAACAACTCAATAATTTCAGGATATCCCTGAAACTGACCAGATTCACTAGAGCCCCCAACTAGGACTAGGACGAACATTTGAGAGACTTTCTCAGACCAGCTGAGCTACCTGAAAGAAACATTCTTCAATTGTTTGAGCTACCTGTACATCGTGGGATGAACATCAGGTTTCTAGCTTTTCGTTGGTTCTTAGTGATATAGCATCTTTGAATCTTTTCTGTTCCTATAAACAACCCTTCACCCATATTCCTATAAATAAATAACCCTGATATAAACCACTAGTCTACTAAGTTAGACTTCTGTGATATCATACCTTGATCTGTAATCAGTTCCATATCTAGGAGGAGTAGATGTTTGTTCACATCTTCTCATGAATAGTGTCACACAGTACTATCCAGAGTAGCAGCTTGGTAACAAACTAGACTTCTCTTTTACTTTCAAGACACATTAGGTAGAGTGTGTCTCTCCACTGCCTACAACTAAGGTTCCTTCCTGTTAGCCTGATACCCTGGACTTCTCATGGTCTTCCCTCTGCTCATTCATGTGCCATTGTCTACCTTCTCCCATCCCAAGCATCCCAACCCAGTCCGGGGCTTTTGTTTCTACTACTTGAAACCTTCTTTGCTTTTTCCATGCTACGGTCCATGCATATTATGATTAAGAATGACACATTTCCTTGGCACTCCTGTTGTGTCTTGGTCATACCTGGTTCTCAGCACCAATGTGAATGGAACTGACTTCTAGATTGTCTTCCTGCCCACACTTCTACCCTCCGCTGAGTTTCTTATCCAGAAATCTTGTTGAGCAAAGGGCTCCCAAGGAGCAGGCCCAGTCTGGTTTCCGATCACATTCAAAATAAACACACACACAAAGCACTAAGGTAGAGCAGGTCAGATGGCCCCCTCCCTTTTCACTTTGCACGATGACATTCCATTACCCAGCACCTACTTACATGCCAGTTCCTTACTCATTTCTTTATCACATATATCTGAGTCCCTATTTAAATATTGGGAGATAGTCTAGAGAGTAGGGCTGTGTCCCTCAGGATGGAGCATGGTGCCTTAGACATATTTATAATATTTGTGGAGTGAATAAGGTAGTGTCTTAAAGGCCAATGCATCCCATCACGTAGATCATAAATACTGTTCATTCCTGTTGTGTTGACAGTACGTGGCCCCACCTAGAAGTGACCCTGGATTGCAAAACAGTGATGAATGAAACTCAGACTGAGTGTCTCTCTTCAATACACACTGAAACAGACTCCCCTGTTAACAAGCATACCATTCAGACAGGCTGGGCATTCAACGGCATTGCAGAGATTCACCTGCCGCTCCCCAAAAAGTGTTGCTTGTGGACGTTTCTAATGCATGACCACTGAAAACATCAGAGATAAAAGGCAAATATACTGCTGAAAGGATGACAAGAATTCATCACTTGGTGGGATGCCAAATGAAAGTCAGCTCCAGTTGTTCCATTAACAGTGAAAGGTCCAGATACTGCCAAACATTGCTATCTGCTTGTGCAATTTGGCACTGTTGTTGTAACCAGGGCAGAATTACAATTTGCAAAGCTAGTCCAGCCAATTGTTTGCCATACAATTTCAACTCTATGGGATACAATACCTTTCAAGGAGAGGCATATGTAATTATAGTAATTGACATATATTTAGAACTTCCATGATGCCAGTGCTTCAATTCTAGTGACTTATTTGACCCTCACAACCACCTAAGGTGGGAGATTATTCATGGAAGCACCGTCTCATAGATGAAGAGAACAGAAAACACAGAGATTAAATAACTTGCCCATTGTTACCCACTCTGTGCAAATTAGAGAAAGGATTTTAATCCTAAAAGAGCCCATGCTCTCAACTTCTACACATTGTTGTTTCTCATAGGCAGTATGCCTAACTGTTTTAGGAGGGCACAACTATCTGGTTTTGAAGGTAACATTAGAAATTTGGATCATCCAAGTACAAAGAAAAGAACTAGTTTATCTTTGAGGCCATACATTATGATCTTAAAGCTTGCAATGACATGTGGGCAATTTCTAACACTACTATGTCATGTCTTGTTAACATCATAGGTAGCACTGCAGAACTACCGGGAACTGCTCAAAGTTCAGAAGCATGAGCTCAGCTGCATTTATTGTAGTGGGATGTTGTTTACAGGTAGAAAGCTAGTATATAATGTGTAAGTACTTAGCCATAGTCCTACAGTAGCTGGAGAGGGTACATCTACTCTCTATAACTACTGGTTATTAAGCAAAATACAAATCATTTGGAATTGAGGCTCCTAGAAAAGAGGGACAGGCTCGTTCTTGGTCATGAGTGTATATTTGTACAGGGTGTTTCAGTAGGCAGGTGAATTGCCTTTTACGCTATAGTCCAGTCCTTCTTCCTTCCCATTCCATGCTTTGTTCCTTCTTGGCCTTATTTCCCATCTCATGCTATCCCCTGACATTTGCATCAGTTTCTGCATCTGTTATTCCTAATAGACACATGTATTCCCCATCAGCTTACCTCTACTCTCTCAGTCTTATCTTACTTCTATATACCATTACACTGATTGTAGGAGAATTCATTCTCTGACTCTAAAGTGACCATTTCTCAAGGATGTTTTTGGTCTTTGTTTTTAATACAAATATATGTATCTTTATATGTGCTTGTGCAGATGAGTACACCTGTGCATATGAGTACAGAGCCTGTGAAAACCAAAAGAGGATGTCAGATTCCCTAGAACTGGAGTTATACTTAGTTGTAAGTTGCCCCACATTGGTGTCAGCGGTCAAATTCAGGTCCTCTGGGAGAGCAGTGTGTGCTCCTAACTGCTGAGCCATCTCGCCAGCTCCCTGAGCAGCATTTTCCTAACTGTTACTCTGAAAGTAGAAGCCAGTGATACTCCACCACTCTAACCTCTGCTTTATTCATATTAATTAAGGACTCCAGCTCTAGGTTCATGAACTTTCTTTCCCCCCAATTCTGGCAGCCCTACCAGAGGGAGCCATCTTGTAGACATCTTCCTTCTTTTTTTTTTTTTTTTTTTTTTTTTTTGGTGTTGTTGTTGAGACAGGATTTCTCTGTGTAGCTATGGGTGTCCTGGAATTCACTCTGAAGAACTCAAAGATCTATCTGCCTTTGCCTCCTGAGGGCTGAGATTAAAGTTGTGTGCTACCACTGCTCAGCTAGACTCATTTTTAACAAGCTCTTGTCCCTACTGTACTGAGAGTGTTGAGGGTATCAGGTGTGCTATATCTTAGGCTGTTGTTTGAATAAGTAACCCCCAAAGGCCTTTGTCTAAAAGGATTGATGGCCAGCCTGTGGTAGAACTGAGATGTGGTAGAACCGTGATGTGGTAGACCCTATTTAAGGAGGTGGGGCTTAGTGGGAGGAAGTTAGGTTATTGGGAGTGTAAGGATGTCAGGACCACACTTCTGCTTTCTATCTTCCATCAGGTGCGCATCCTCCTTTATTACATGTTTCTATCCTGCCCTGCAGCCCCATCAGAGGCACCAAACAGAAAGCCATCCTGGCATGGACGGACTCCTCCCAAACGACAACTGAAATTAAAATTTCATCTTCTTATTTGATTTACTCCAAGTATTTGATACAGTAATGCAGAGGTAACTAACATTCCTGACTTCATAGATACTTCTTACCCTGTTCGCTCCTACCACTTTAGAGTCTCTGCTGTAGTCTGTAAGTCTGTGGGGGAGGGGATATGAATCTAGGCAAGAGTCCCTGTCACTTCTGTTTTTCAGCCCATCTAGAATTAGTGTCTTAGTTAGGATTCTTCTTCTTCTTTTCTTCTTTTGTCTTTTCTTCTTCTTCTTCTTCTTCTTCTTCTTCTTCTTCTTCTTCTTCTTCTTCTTCTTCTTCTTCTTCTTCTTCTTCTTCTTCTTCTTCTTCTTCTTTCTCCTCCTCCTCCTCCTCCTCCTCCTCCTCCTCCTCCTCCTCCTCCTCCTCCTCCTCCTCCTCCTCCTCCTCTTCCTCCTCCTCTTCTTCTTCTTCTTCTTCAAATCCCCTTTCCAGAGATGTGACCTCATTCTTTGGCACTTTTTACCATTATTTGCCATTTACTGTAACTTCTCTTCAGTTTACACACACATGTGTAAATCTGTCCCGTGCCGATTAAATAGAACCCAAATAAAAATAACAGCTATTAATAGAAAGCCAAAACATGCTCCAAAGCAGTTATCTGACACTCCAGGCTATTCCCCATTAGCATTCTTTCCCCTTTTCAAGCACAAATTTTCAAACGTCAGGAAGCCACTGAGGCCAGTTCTCCCTTCACATATTTGGCCATTTCTTGTCGTTCTAATCTTCTGAAATATATTGCCACCGGGCCCTGCCAGCCTGAGGTGGAGTCTCTCACTTTGCCTTGGGACACTCTACCTGTTCTCCATTGCATTCTCTTCATTCTGGTTGAGAGACAGATGATGAGACCCTTCAGAATAGAGAATATGTCATTGTCATTGTTGTGACCCAACTGCCTTGAATTGTGGGAGAAGATTGATGAGTGTCTCTAAATAAAGGTTTCCATGAAACGTCCCATCAGATGCCTCTGCTCCACTCCTACTGCCTCTTTATGGCTTTAGCATACTTGGTCCCTTTGGTTCCAAACACTGCTGCTCCCTTGCAGAACAAAATTGTTCCCACTGGCTTCCTAGCTCCTGCGATCATTCCAGAGAGTTTGTTGGGTTCACAGATTGCTCCTGGATGAAGCTAGCGGGCCAGGACAGCATTTCTCAGGTTGACATAGTCTCCTTCAATAACTAGACTTCTGGTTTAGCTAAACTGAAGAACTCCCACAGACACAAGAGTAGAAGGCTAATTTGTCTTATCTAGAGTAAATGTATCAATCCACATCATCCACGACATCCTTCTGTTTTTGCCATAGTTTCATACAGGCAGGTATGCTAATAAGAAAGCAAGAACAGATTAACAGATAGGACTTTATAGTCAAAAGAGTTCTATGAAAGTTCATTGCATTGCTGCATGAGACATTTCAGGCTGAGTTGAACGAGCAACAGAATAAGCAACATTAATTTTCTCATAAGTCCAAGTTCTGGTTGGTTTCTGGTGAGGGCTCATGACTGCTGCCTTTTCTTTGTCTTCTCACAGATCATTTTCTCTGTGTGCTCCCCAGTGTCTCCATTCCTCCCTCCCTCCTTCCCCTCCCCTCCTCCCCCCCTCCTTCCATCCCTCCCTCCTTCTTTCCCTCCCTCTCTCTTTCTCTCCTCCTTCTTTCCTTTCTTACATTGCTTTCCCAATTTAAAGGGAAAACAACTTTTTTTTAAAAAAAATTATTTATTTATTTATTTATTTTTATTCAACAACATATCTTAAGCATATCCGTGTATTCCCCTCCTACTGTCTCCCTCCAGTTCTAGTTCTTTTTTTCTTTCTTTCTTTCTTTCTTTTTTTTTTTTTTGGTTTTTCGAGAGAGACAGGGTTTCTCTGTGTAGCCCTGGCTGTCCTGGAACTCACTCTGTAGACCACGCTGCCTCGAACTCAGAAATCCACCTGGGGGAAAACAACTTTGAGGGAGTTGTTAAACTACTATTAACATATCAGGGGAATAACATGCCTTTTAGTGATGTCCTTTTATACTGGTCAAGAGCCCAGGATGTTGGATAGAATTATATTTGCCTTCTTAACTGATCTTTATGAGTGCTAACCACTGGACAAATGTGCATATAGACCTGGAGAGAAATCTCAGATTTTGCTATTGATCTGGTCCTAAGTATTTGAATCAAATTAAAGAGAATAATTTTATTAAAACCCCTCTCTAGAGGTTGGGGGCAGGAGAAATGGCTCAGTGGTTAAGAGCACTGACTGATCTTCCAGAGGATCAGCGTTCTAGTCTCAGCTCACAGAGAGGCTAACAACTGTCTGTAGCTCCAGTTCTAGAGGGTCTGACGCCCTCTTCTGGCTTCTCCAGATCCTGCACACATAGAGTGCACTGACACATGTGCAGACAAAATAGCTATATATATAAAGCATTAAAAAATCTCTCAATAAAAAAGTAACCAACAGAATGTTTACAAAATCTACAGGCATTAAAAAAACTGAAAGAAGGAGAGAATATATGAAGAGATAAAAGACCCAGAATTACCTTAGTAGGCATAACTGATAGCTAAGGAAAGGCAAATATAAAATGCACAAGATTAGATTGAACTGAGACAAATCATACTAGATAACTGTGCATACATAAAGGAAAGGCTTGAGATATAAGAAAAGATATCCTCTGAGTACAGAAGTGCACAACTATAGAAACACCAAACATATGTACTGTAACATTACACTATGGGAATGTTGTCATGTGGCTTAGGATAGGGAGGCAGGAATCCTACACTGCCCTGGCTTGTTCGGAGCAGGTGTCTTTTGTTTACTAAAGAGGAGAGCTAATACTCGAGACAGAATGTACAAGAGCCTGCTTAGAAGTCATGAAATCTTTCCCAGTAGGAAAATGTTGAAATAATTAAGGAGCTTTGTGATAGAGAAGGGAACGCTGGGGCTGGAGAGATGGCTTAGCAGATGGAGGTGTTTGCCACAAGCCGGACATCTGACTTTGGTCCCTGAGACTTGCTTGTTAAAAAGGGAGACCTGACTCCTGTAAGTTGTTTTACATATGTTTTACATATGCATGTGTGTTGCTCACACACACATGCACACACACACACACACACACACACACACACAAAATGTAGAAAAGTAAGCAGTTTATATATTCCAATGATCTGTCACATGACACTTGTCCTCTCTTTTTCTTAAAGATGTAGTTTTATCTTATGTATTTCTCTCTGTGTGCACGTCATGTGGGTTCAGTGACCACAGAGGCCAGAAGGCGGCATTGTTCCCCTGGTGCTGGAGTGAACTGAGCTCATGTCCTCTGGACGGTGATCTCCTTGGCTAAGCTGTCTCTTTACTCCTTCCTCTTGCCCTCACAGTATCTTTGAGCAACGGTAATGGTAATGGAGATGATGGGGGGGGGGGGCGGCTTAGGGCAGAAAAAGTATCCTCATCGGTATTTACATTTCTACAAACTTGCTCCATGGTTTGTTTAAAAAAAAATATTACTTTGAACCAAGAACCTAAGCCAGAAAGGTGATTCCACTCATGCAGAAATCATAGGCGTTCTTTGCCAAAGACCCCTGTATGTCTTAAAATACATTATAAAGGATACACACAAAGTTCATGATAAGGTTACCTAATGGATGGAGAGAAATGGAAGCTATTCCAAAGTCTAGACCCCCCCAAAGGCACAATAGAACAGAACACAAGTCAGACCCTCAAAGGCAGTCAGAATAATTCAGATTAAGACGGAAGTGAGCAATAAAGTGTTGATTAGCATAAAAGACAGAGCCAGTTAAGACATTTCAGAAAAATTAATGAGCCCTGATCCAAGATGGGTTTTGAAGGAGAAACAAACTGTTCTTGGAAGTTTGCTTGGCTCCCTGCATGGATGTCATGGATCAACAATGGCCCTTTGCAGGCTCTTCCGACGTCCACTGTCACAGGATCCACTCCAGCATAATTGTTCTTGTGTGAGAAGATTTCATGTCTTCCTCCTCCTTCTTTATCCATCCTTCCTTCCCTCCCTCTCTCTGCCTGTATGTAAAATATGTATGCATAAAACAAAATTCAGATCGAAAAGAAAAGCAACCATAGTCACTAAACCTGAGAGGACTCAGTCACTCTTATCACCTGTCTTAACTCTGAATAGCCACTGGAAGAAAATGACCTCTTGTGAGCAGGCCCTGGAGCCTGGCTCCCCACAGGCTGCAAACCCCACAGTGCCTAGTTGTGTCCTTAGGAGAAGGGGAAGAAGGCAGTGACTTGGGTCAGTGTTGTGGGCCAGTTTCACTTCTTCTTTTCTTCCCTAATGACCTTTATGTATTCCTAAGAGTCCGAGAGCAACAAAGACAGCAGATGCTTAGGAGCAACAAAAACAATGCTAAGTTACAACATCTGGAATTCATCACTGCAGCTCTGACGTCAGGATGCAGCCCAGATGTTAACTGTAGAAACCAGCTAATGTTTGGGTGAATGTTGTCTCTCCTTTAATTTGCAAATACCTCTTTTTAAAAAAAAATATTGAAAACAAAACAGCTCAAAGATGCAAATAATCTCCCAGATATTCATATCCATTTGGGGGTTCCAGGTGGATTCCTTTGCCCTGAGTGATATAGAGTTCCCCCCCTTTCTCACTCTCAAATACATAAAGAACAAAAAGCATTAAAAAAAAAACCTGTGAATGTGGCTATGGGAAATTAACTAGGCATTGTCATTAACTGATCTGTGAACGTAAGGTTTGTGACCCTACGTTTTCCAGCACAGACTTCCATTATCAGATTCAGTGTGCTAAGACAAGTATCCGAAATTTTATGTTCCCATGTGTAACCCACTCCTAGGTTTTGGACAAACTCAAGAACAAGAAAAGATTCAGTAGAACAAAGATGAGAAGAATTCTGCAAAATGTTCAAGAAAAGATTCAGTAGAACAAAGATGAGAAGAATTCTGCAAAATGTTCAAGTCTCCTTATGCCCCGTTTTCCCTTTTGCGGTTTCAGTTACCTTTCATCAACTGTGGCTCAGGAATATCTTAGGGAAGAAGCCATGTGATGCTCAACTCTTATGCTTCTCACTGTGTGCCATGCTGGGTAGTGTGATAAACTCTTACACTATGCTGCTCTCTCTCTCTCTCTCTCTCTCTCTCTCTCTCTCTCTCTCTCTCTCTCGTGATGAGCATCATTCGCATTGTCTAATGAATCCACCATGCATTTGTTACCCACCTGGTAGTCACTTCCTTGCTATCTGGGTTTACAAAAAAACCAATTGCTTGTTTAGGGCTTAGTATTACCCACGATTTTAGTCATCCACTGGTAGTTTTGGAATGTCTGTTCCATGGATTGGAGGGAAGGCAACAGGAAATTTCTTTCTTTCTACTGATTCTCATTATACTGACTAATTGATTCCTTGTCTATTTCCCCCAGTTATTTAGTGATTGAAGTTATGTTAGTGTGCTTTAGATGATTATTTCATGTTATTTCAATTATCTTCTCCATGAACAGAATTTCCTTAGTTACCTCCTAATCTACTTCGGTCTCCAGTTTGTTAAACATCAAGAGAAACCACAGCCTGGATCAAAACAGAAATGCCCAAATGGCAAGGGGGAAAAAAGTTATCGGGGATTAGAAGAATAGATATAAATTTCTGATTTACTCAAAGATGAAATATCTAAGTGTGTTATCTGTTGCTTTGGGTGCTTCTATGCATTTATTACTTAACAAGATATTTGTGAATTCAGTTGACAAACACTGAAGAAAACACAAGGGAGATGGCGAGGGTGTAGACCCTGGACACAGAGGTTCTGGATTCAAGTTCTTTCTCCTTCAGTTATTATATGGTAGTGGGAAACACACCTAAAGTAAATCGAAGTTCCATTTTTGTTAACTGTAAAATGGTAGTAGAAAGACTTCATTGTATTTGTAGGAATTAGTGGTAAGTGTATGAAAGCTTTTGGCAGTCCCTGGTTGAAAAGTAGCTCAATAAATAACACGATGGCTTCGGAGGCAGAGATGAGTCCTGTCCTTCTTTGAGTCCCGTGTGTTGGCAGTGGTTTAATAAGTACTCGGAAAATGTTTTTAGACATCCGAATGGATGGGTGAATGGGGAGCAGGTATGTGAACAGATTGGAGGGACTGCAAACAACAGCCCTGCATTTCACAGCAGTCAGCTGACCCCTGGTGTGACCGACTTTGACCTTGCCTTTGTTTTTACTGACTATGTGCCCTTCACTCAGATTAATGGTGCCTCCCCTCTCCTTGAACCCACTTTACTTTTGATTGATTTATCTACTTGGCCCCATCCCCACCTCTGCATATTACTCCCCAGACAACATCAAGGCAGCTTCTTTTTGTTCTGAGGTTTTAAAAGCAGAGTAGTTCTATTAATTCCTTGAGAATTTCATACAATGTGTTTTGACCACATTCACCCCCGTTCTTTCTCCTAACTTCTACCACATCCACCAACCCCACGGTACCCTCCCCCACCTCCATTTTGTTACGTTTCTTTTAGTATCACACAGAGTCCAGTTTGAACGACTTTTTTATAATGATCATTGAACGGCCATTGATGATGCTAAACTTGGCAACCCTTGGCCTTGGAATTAGGACACAAGAACTACTCCATCACTGTGAAGATATCCTCTCCTTTGTCCATTTCTCTGCTTACTGCCCCAAGTGGTAGGCCTTGAGAGTTTTAGTAATAATTTAACCTTATCTCCAAGAAGAACATGAGTATTATTGAAGTTACTAAGTTGCTCAAAAGTACACACACTAGATTACTAGACATGATTTTCTGTAAGAATGATGGCTTGTCATTGATTTTTATTTTTATTGATTGATTGATATATTTTTTTTTTGAGACAGAGTTTCTCTGTGTGGCCAGACTGTTCTGAAACTTACTCTGTAGACTAGGCTAGCCTTGAACTCAGAGATCTACATGCCTCTGCTGGGATTAAAGGCACAGGCCACTGGGGGGAGGGAGGGTGTCACTGACTTTTAAAATAGCTTATCTTATTTGGATGAATAGTGCCTCTTTGGAGGGACTCTCAATCTGACTTGCGGTAACTATTGATTATTGTACCATGCTGACGTGAGTGGACCGAGGAGAGTGAGGGTGTTATTGAAAGATGTTTCTCAGTCTTGGTCCATCTTAATATTTGCAGCCTGTGCCCTATCTTGGTGGCACCAAAAGATATTATCAAGATACAGCACCACCTTAAGACTCCATCGCACTCATTGAAATCAAGCTGTAACAAAATAGTTGTTCACAGTGGTTGTGATTCTTGTTACAAAGTCTATAAATTTTTTATAGAATATTACATGTAATTCCCAGGACTATATATACACTATTCTTTAAAAAGTTAAATGTGAGGCATGAGCACTGAACAAGGGAATAATAATCTGTAATTTCCAATAGAATGATCATGTGTGATATAAACCACTTTGCATTTTTCCATCATGTGAAATGATAGGTTCCGGCTGTTTCTCAAGAGGAAGTGTTTGCTGTGTTCAGCATGGAAAACACTGTAACAAACTATACTGATTACATAAAAATGTCAGCTGTGGATATGATGCAGACTTTGTTTATGTGAGTTACAGAAGAAAGACAAATAAAAAAACTGTAGACACCGTGGGAAAGCAAGATTCTGAAGGTAGAACGTTCTCCTCCTGACCAGCTGTCCTTGCTTGAATGCATGGGAATTTAACCTGAGCCCACCCTCCCTCCCCCAAGCAAGGCAATGTTTAATAACTACCACAGTGTCTAAGAAAACACAAGAAGGAAACCGTCAAAAGTGAATTTGAAATAAAATAGGCCCATTCTAACAGCAGACTTCTCCAAGGCAAAGTGGCAGGGAGCCATGGTTAAGTAATTACTTAAGCACAGCAAGTTTCAATTGACTTACAGTTTCAAGTGGCTGCTATCTCAACTTGGATCACCCAGCAAGTCCTAAGAGCAAGGGCAACTGAAACAAAACATTCCAGCACCTGAAGATAAATAGTCCACGCGTCACACTCAGAACTCTTCGGCTCTTGCTAATAATTCTCCTTCACATATTTTTTTGGGGACATGATAAATACTCAGCTTCACAGAAGACACTTGATGGGGGGGGCATTCTGAGTCTCTTAGAGGAACCAATCAAGAGAGTCTGGAGGAGAGCAGGAAGGGAAGACCATCTCTACCATTTGTTTATACAAACATTTTATAGAAAGGTAAAACAATGGTAAGAGATGGGGGTGGGGAGATGGCTCGGGAGAGCTGTTGGTGTGCAAACGTGAGAACCTCCTCCAGTTCAAATCTCCAGTACTCATGTAAAAGCGAAGCAAAGCCAAGTCAAGTCAACCCAACCCAACCCAACCCAAGCCAACCCAAGCCAACCCAAGCCAACCCAAACCAACCCAAACCAACCCAACCCTGGGATTAGCTGCACATTCCTGCAACCCCATTGCTGTAGTGGGCAGAAGAGGACGAACTGCTTAGAACTGCTAGCCACCAGCCTAGCTCCAGGTTCTATGAAAGATCCCCAGCTAAAGGGGATGCTAAGCAAAATACTAGTGTCTTCCTCTAGGCTCCATGTGTGTACCTGTGGACATGGACACATATGGACATATGAAAATGGGATTTAG
Organism: Apodemus sylvaticus; assembly: GCF_947179515.1. NCBI lineage: Eukaryota > Metazoa > Chordata > Mammalia > Rodentia > Muridae > Apodemus > Apodemus sylvaticus. The sequence goes on from NC_067489.1 coordinate 34,114,071, forward strand.
AGCTTTTTTTTTTTTAGCTTCCAAAAGTGGCTATCCATGTATATCTTCCATTTATTTATTTGTAGTTTTCATTTTGTGAATTTTCTGTAATCCCTATAAGGTTATAGGAACATTGAGGACTTTAGACTCAGGGGAACTGAGTTCACATCCAAATTTAAACTACTAACTATTATGTAACTTCGGACTAGTTGCCTAACATTCTGAACTTGTGGTTCCTCCTTTATAAACTGGCAAAAGGAAACCCACCTTAAATGGTCTAGCACTAGAGTCATCGGTGACCTTCGTGAACTGTGGGAAGACTGCTAGCTCATAGTGAAAGTTAGTTTTTGTTTTTCTTATTTTACTTCTGCTCTGTGTGAGGTCCTGTTATATCTTGGATGGACAGGGGACATTATAGACATGCACTCTGTTCAGTTTTGGTTTCCAAGTAAGAAAGCAGAGGGAGAAGAATTGCAATTAAAATAATCAAGTACTGGTCATTCCAGTGGCGCTTGGCATGAAAAACCATGAATATGTAAGGTGAGTGGCCACTCTATCCTACATAAGAGTCCATGAATGCAGAACACCCAAGGTCTACCTGGAACTGTGGATCATGAGGGTCTATGGTGACCAGAAGTAAGTACAGGTAGAATGTCTTGCTTAACTGAAGTCTGTGAGCAATCTGCTATGTTCTTGAATGCTCATCAGCTATATGACAGATTACTATGTGGTTGAGGAGTATAAAGGAATACAATTGCTTTCCCCATTGAATGAATTTTTAAAATAATGTATTATGTGGATGCGCAAACGCCTGCACATCTGCGTATCACACACTCTCCATGCTCACGGAGGCCAGAAGAGATCCCCAGACTCCCAGAAGTTAATGACAGATGTTGGCGAGTCCCCATGTGGGACCCGGGACCTGGGTGCTGCTCTGCAAGAGGAACAGCTGTTCTTATTGTTGAGCTGTTGTCGCTCCGGGCTCCAGCTTCATTATTTTTGTTACTTGAGAACATCACAGATAGGGCTGGAGAGATGGCTCAGTGGTCAGCATCCATCCCTGTCTCCTTTTCCAGAGGACCTAGGTTCAATTCCCAGCACCTACAAGGCGGCTCACAATCATCTGTAATTCTAATCCAAAGGGGGTCTGACACCTCTTCTGGCATCCTCTGGCACCAGGGCACATACATGGTAACAGATATGCATATTAGTAACGGATACAAAACACAATACACATACTTCATTTCAATTAAAAAGAAAAGCCACAGATGTTAGAATACTTGAACAATTCTGATTCCCCCGAACCACCATGTTTCCTTTGTTCTGTCTTTTCTTTCATCCATATCATTTAAATGGTATTTATACTTGTTTTCTTTTGAGGATGAGACTAGAATAGTGGCTTATTTGAACTTTCCTGTGTTACGCTGCTGGAAAAAAAAAGGTTCTGGTATGCTATGTATTCACACATCAGTACCATATAGAAGTAAGTGAATTCTGTTGGTATGTCCCCAGCGGACTGGGTAGAGAATACTACCATATCAAACCGCCCCAAAGATAGAAGGCAATTAGAAGCCTATAACTAATCACTTGCTCACCTTAAAAGAAGATCCCATGCTGAGAGACACTCCACGAGAGGGCTTCATAAAGCCGAGCTTAACACACAAGGGAAGTGAGGGAACTGAACTGAGAACAAAGAAGATTTGGATTAGGGAATAAGGCTACAGTGTTGGAAACTAGGAGTAAGCCATGGGTGCACAGGTATGTGGGACTTTAGTGAACAGTCAGGAGACAGGTGTGACAAACAGGGCCACCTAACCCCTGGGTGAAAGAGGATCTTCATAAACCAGGAGAGCTGTGTGTGATTCATATGGCTGGAAAGTGTATGACCTTGGAGACTGCTGGACCATGCTAAGGATAGAGTACAGGTTGAGAACCGCGTGATGATGATGTGGGGGATGCTGAAGTTTGAAGACCTTGACTGTGTTCAGGGGAGAGTATGGTTGGTGCATACCATGAGGGCAGACACAGGAGTGGGAAGAAAGAGGTGGAGATATGGAGGCAGGATTCGCTGGATCTGTGGCTGACTTGATATGAGCAAGTGAAGTGGTCTGCACAGAGGAACGGAATCTGAAGAATAGGTGATGAACTTACTCTTATCCAACCCTTACGAAAAATATGTAGTGGATAGTGTGGAGAATATGGAATTAGACAATGTAGGAAAAAAGAGAAAGAGGGAGGGAGGCAGGCAGGGAGGGAGGAAGGGAGGGAGGGAGGGAGAAAGGTCCAACTGGTTTTAGAGAGATAAAAGTGTAACTTATGTGCACACACACACACACACACACGCGCGCGCACACACACACACACACAGAGTTTGAACTTTAGAAAGTATCCACATAAAAATAACAGTCAAATCTAGAAGTGATTTATGAAGGAACTACGTATGATAGGCAAGAGCAGACCTTATTTAAATGGCTTTTGAGTATCTGAATTGTCCCTGAAGAATGTGAGGCAGATGCTTTGCCTCAACATCTAATAACTAGTTTTTTCCTACTTGGTTCTACACAGGATTCATTTGTGTTTTAATATGTAATATTGACTTGTGAATCTTTACATTTGCAAATATGTTATATATTGATTTGAGTTTCTACAAATGCCCATGCATTACATCATCCCACAAATGTTTCCTGACCTAAGGACTGGAAATATGAACATGAAGTATTAAATTCCTACCTTCTAGAACTTACATACTATAGGAAGAAAGAGGTAATGGGTAAACATATAGAATAAACTAGAATAAGGCCCGGGGAGATGGCTCAGTTGGTATGACTCAGTCCCTTCCAAATATGAGTATGTAAGTTCAAACCTCAGTTTCCATATTAAAAAGTTGGGCATGGTTGGGCATCTTTGTAATCAGGGCAGTTGGGGTGAGATAGTAGGTACTTGGGGCTCTTTGGACAGCCAGCCTTACCTAACCTATTTGATGACTTCCAGGTTATTAAGAGACCCTGCCTCAAAAATCCTGCCTCAAAACCAGAACATATACAAAAAGAAATCCAAGATGCTTGTCATGCAATAAATGACATCTAAGGTTCATATGCTTGCACATAAATGCACATGCACACACACACAAGCATGCACACATGTACACCTATGAATACACATGCACATATACACATGCACACACACATTTGTGTGCACATACACTTGTAAGCATGCATGTTTACACATACCCACACACACAGGCATGCACACATGTACACACATGCACAAACACACAGACAGGCACATTTTTAAGTGGTTTGCAGTTAGTTGACAGAGAATCCAGGTATATCACAATGACCTTGGGTGTCTTTTCAGCAGATGTAAACATTTTAACAGAGGTAAGGATGACCCAAAGAAGAACACTGTATATGACTATCTGGGAAGTGTGTTCAGGCTGAGGGAAGAAAAATGTCAAGGTCCAGCAAGAGGGGCCAGTGAGGATGGGATGTGGTGAACTAGCAGAAGGATGTAAGAAGGTAAGGTATGGGAGATGGCGAGTCCAAGGTCAGGCGGAGACTTGTTGGCTGTGGAGGATGTTCTTGTAAATAAGACAGAACGATGCAGGAGAGCTGGTTAAATATCACGCTAGCTGTGGTACTTGGATACAGCCTACGGAGGACAAGGGTTGATGTAGGAAACTGGCTGAGAGGAGTCTGTAAGAACACCCGTGCAGAATGGCAGTAGGCATGTGGCAGTGAGGTGGTGACAGGTGATCACACTGTCCATGTGTTTACAGGAAAGACTGATACAATTGTCCGATGGAAGGAATTTAAGGTATGACTGGGCAGACGAGCCAGAGGTGACTCCCATGAACCGAGATGAAAAAGAAAAAGGCACATTTTGTGGTGTGGGGTAAAAATCAAAGAGCTCAATTTTGGACATGTTAAGTGATTTGGGGCATGATATTTAACCTTTCCGGGAATGTTTCCTCATCTGTGAGACAAACATAATAGCAGACTCTGACTTTAAGTTTGTTTCCTATTTAGTGACAATGCAGGAACAGCTCTGAGCAGAGAGACCCTCATACCTGGCATTAGGGGTCCAAGAAGAATTAGGTAGCAGAAAATGGAGGCAAAATTCCAGTCTCACACTATTTCTAACTATTTTTAAAGACAACAGAACTCTTTCTACATTTTCTCTGATGACATCTCTTCTGGATTTGAGTATTATTTGTGAACATCAAAGCTAAAATAATTTTGAAAGTGACTGTGACTGAATAAGTAAATGATAGTTCCAATGGAAAATTATTAGAGAGAATTTCTAACTGAAGTTAGGGGAACTGAGGAAGAAGTGTTTTATATTTTAAAGAGATGAAAAATAACGTAAAGAATCAAGAGGAACACTCTGTATGAGAAATACTAAAAGGCATTGGAATTAAGGGAAGAGCTGACAGTTGTGTAATTGGGTTCTTTTTGACTTTACATCCTAACAAAACGACTCAGCCAAGTAGTATAAGACATTTAATAAGGCAAACTGTAAATTTACAACGAAGGAAGGCGGAGTTGACTTCCTCTATCTTTAAGATGCTATTTAAGGTGTTCAGACATTGTCAAGTATTTTGCTTCCAATAAACCTTGTGAGAAGGAAGAAGATCAGAGGAAAATGAATGGATACAAGAACATTCTCTCTCTCTCCGTCCCCTTTTCCTCTCTCTCCTTCCCTCCTTCCCTCCCTCTCTCCCTCCTTCCCTCCCTCGCTCCCTTCCTCCTTCTCTCCCTCCCTCTCTCCTTCCCTCCCTTCTTCCCTCCTTCCCTTCCTCCTTCCCTCCTTTCCCTCTCTTCTTTCCTTTTCTTTCTTATGAGCCAGAGGCTCACTATGCAGCTCAGAGTGGCCTTCAAATAGTTTTCAGCTAGTGACATTCATGTGTCAATTTCCTGAGTGCTGAGATCCCAGGCATGACAGAAGTGGTTCTTTCTTTTTCAATATCATTCAAATAGTTTCCCCCTGTGGCAGGTCTGTGGAACCCTTGGTCTCCATGGATGCCTGCAAGGATTTTTATGGTAGAGAGGAGATATTCTCTTAGTAAGTGTTCTTGTCTTTCTTACTTTAAGTCACTATGAGGATGTTACCACTGAAAAACTATTTTTCTCCTGCTTCTAATTATCAAATACACTCAATTTTTATTAACCATACTAAATTTCATACAAGTGAACTTCAGACTTACTATCTCCTTCAAATAGACACCTAGTTACATTTTATCTTCCTCTGAATAAGAAGCCACACCAAATGAGACTCATTCATTCATTCTTTATGTACAACTTTCACTCAAAACTTTAATTGCTTTCATTTTGTTTAAATTGTCTCTCTTGACTAGTGAGTTGAAGACATTAATATTTAAAATTATTAGTGAAAGGTATGTGTTGATTGCTGTCTTTGTTTTTTTCTGTTTGTGTTCTTAGTTATATTTTGTATTTCAGAAATTATAGCTTGATTTGTTTCCTCACTGTAGCCTCTTATGTTGGCATATTATTCTCTTCAGTCAGAAGTATTGCTTCCAGGTTTGCTGGGTATGTGGGTATTTGTGTGTATATAACAAGAATAATAAAAATGTGATGAATTTTAAAGGGTATGAGGGGCCCTGGAAGTAGTTTCAAGGTGAGGAAAATGAATGTCAATATAGTACTCTTGAATATATTTCTCAAAAATTAAATTAAAAAACCTTGTTCATGTAGTATTTATTTAATCATATCAATAGTTTAATATTGTTCATGATATGCAATATAATTTATATGCATGCTTTTATGTATATATACATACATACATGTATATATTTGACATTGTTGGTATCCTATTATCTATATCATTTACATTTTAATGTTTTTAAAAGCAACTATTCTATGTACTTTATACAATGTGGCATTTCTTCCCATAGTGGGTGTTCTTACAATCCTTTGGTATGTGTGTAGTACTTGTTAAATTCTCTGCCTATATGTGCATAACTTGGGCTATGGGACTTTATCCTTTGATGAATTACTTCACCACCTAGAAGCTTTTATACATACAACCATGGAGATTTGAACAAAAAATATCCACAACAGCAAGTACTTGTATTAACATGTAGCTGTAAGGAATCTAAACAGGAGTTAATTATTGTATGGCTCTATAATAGCAGTAAGGGCGAACAGATTGGATTGGAACACGATAGCAGGAACTTAAGCCTGAGCCAGGAGAGTTGCTGACAGATATTTGCAGTGCTACACCACTTGATGCTTCCAAATGTGCCGAGATAATTAATAGTTTGGAATGTCTAAACATATGACGAGATAAAACCACTATGATAACCCTCAGCTACAAGGAGAAAGCTGGGTGGATGATAGATCCAGGAGCAGTGTCCAGGGACCTTCACAGTGATGGGAATGTTTTATTACTTGTTAGTGGTTGAGACTTGTATATCTTGAATGTCTGAAATGTTTAATGAAATACCCTTGCTATGAGTTAGTTAATAACCTACCTAGAGATTATTTGTGGAGACAAGGCTTCGTGGAAGAAAGGACAATTTCAAACATTACGCAAACTGTATTTAATCAACAAACAATGAGTCGGGCATTAAAAAAAAGGCAGGGCAGGCCACAGGAGATGCTGGGACCTAGTGTCCCGTGGTGCCACTGCATGGCCCATTAGCTATAGCAACATCTCTTTCATTTTACAAAGAAATTAGTACATACCACAGTCTTCAAAGGGAATAAAGATTACTCACTCTTAAAACGTTATTAAAAGCACTTGGCTTTTGACCCTTATACTCAATTGATACGGAGGATAGGTCAGTTTTCCCTTAAGTAATAAAAGTAGTCAAATGCCACTCTAAGCTCCGTCAGAAATAGCAAAACAAAACCCAGATATTACCTAAGGTACCAAGACTTGAAGAAAAAAAAAAAAAAAGAAAACCAGGTTCTTATTTTAAGATGAAGGAGAGCTAAAATAACAAAGTTCTATTATTAATTCATTAAAATATTTAATGTTCAAATAGGGAACGATAGAGGGCAACGAGAAAGAAAACATTTACATTCAAGTTAAACGCAGTGAGCTTACTGAATGCAGTCACTCATTTTAAACGCAAAATGGATGCTAGTATACAGTTGCTAAGGACACTAGGCAGTGGGGGGCTGGGCGGGTGTGTAGCAGGGAGGGTTAATGAGGGTGAGAAGCTATGCACAGAGAGTCGCTCTGGGGACAGTATATGGGCAGCATGGGAGTCGTGCTCAGGGTCACTGAAATGAAAACACTTTCTGTGGACTGGCATCACAGGAATGGCAGTTCGGAATGTGTATGGTGGTGTCTGTTAAAGATGGCTGCCCAGTTTTGATCTATTTGTCACACACAGTAACTAAGAGGGCAGACGGCAGGTTACCCTTCCTTCCCCCAACTACATCATTTCCTTTTCTCTCTCCTTCCTTCCTTCCTTCCTTCCTTCCTTCCTTCCTTCCTTCCTTCCTTCCTTCCTTCCTTCCTTCCTTCCTTCCTTCCTTCCCTTCTTTCGTAAATCAAACGCTTATTATTTTCTCTTTCCAGCCCATGAGCATGTGCTGGCTGGTCTTTGAGGTTTGTGCAGAGTAGCTGATCGGGGACTGTTGTTATTGTCTTAAATGGTGCAAAGGGCTTTCATTTACTCTTACATTTTCGGACACTGCTTTGACATGACTTTTTAGGAGTTTACCTCCCATGTTTATCTTTGGTTGTGCAATTATGATGCTATGCTAAAAGGCCCTGGAGAGAAACAGTTTGCATTCTAAGCTATGAATTTATAAAAATGAATCATGTAAGAGCTGGGAAAGACCTTTCTTTAACTTTGTTTCTTTCCTTAGGGGGTCGGGGGAGAAAGGAAACAATTATACATAAACTGTTGGAATTAGTTATCAAATGTTTATTTAATCAGTTTCCCAAATCCCCAGTATCAGTTCCCATGATGTTTTCATAACATTGAAGTCTCCGCACTTGGTACATGAAAGACATTAGTAAGTCACATGCTCTGGAGTGGTCTTATCATATAGTCAGTCTCTTACCTGGTGCCCATGGCTGTGGGAGTGTTTTGTATGCTGTTCAGCTGGATATGATCAGCAGTTGTAGCATAAGAGGAAAGAACCCAGCTTCTCTGACTCGGTGATATAATACTCTGATGAGCTTTGGCTCTTACAAGAGTTCTCTGTAGGGGCTGGAGAGATGCCTTAGTGGCTGAGAGTACTTGCTATGCAAACACAAGAATCAGAGTCTGGAGCCCAGCAAACATGTAAAAAGCCAAGAGTGGCTATATATGCCTGCAACCCCTGGCTGGGATTTGTGGGCTACCAGCCTAAGCACCATGTTCAGTGAAAACCCCCAGGAAGAAGATGGAGTGTGACAGAACAGGAGACCCACCATCCTCCTGCCCCACATGGGTACCATCCACACACGTATACATACCACACGTATACAAACTCACAAATACATATTTATTTAAAAAACTGGACACCCCTGACTATATAGAAAATGAATATATCTTCGAATGTTCAAACAAATCCATGTAAAGTAGAAAGATCTTCTAGGAACTTTCGAAGGCTGGACAACTAAAGTTTGCCTTGCTGTGAGCTGGGTCTCTCTGTCCTTCTCCATACCCATTGTTTTCCCAGTTGTCCCTGATGAGGAATACAGGAGTCAATGTGTGTGTGTGTGTGTGTTAAGTTCACTTGGCTGCAAGTCCCTAAGTGAAACTCTAATTTCTTATGTGTAAGAGCACATAAGAAAGATAGGGTTTTTTTTCAGCCTGAAATGGCATGATAAACTTGTTTTTCTTGGTGAAAAACTGTGGTCCAAAAAGAATCTTATCAGAGTGGAAAACAATATGCTTTGGTGGTATTCTTTAGGACCTAAGATGAGTTTCATTTAAGAGTTTTATTTTTAAATATCATAATAGGTAGGTTAGAAATGGTCTCCCTCCCTCTCCCTCTCCCTCTCCCTCTCCCTCTCCCCCTCCTCCACTCTCCCCCTCCCCCCCCCCCCTCTCTCTCTCTCTCTCTCTCTCTCTCTCTCTCTCTCTCTCTCTCTCGGTGTGTTCCAGATGTTTGTGTTGGGGAGAAATCAACAACACTGTCTAGACCTCTAGGACTCAGTAATCAAGCATGAATGAAAAACATTCAAAGGTCGCCCTTCAATCCAGACCTACAGCATCCTGCTATTCACGACCAGATTAGCGATGAGGGGTCATGATAAACTGAGACACACCGACTGCTGACTCAGTAATTTGAGCGTTGTCTGCGAAAAGCTAAATATGTCACCAAAAATTTACAAGATAAAGCAAAGTCTAGACACCATAAAATGTGCTGTTTCCCCGACTACAGGTTGTCAACGGCCAGCTGCTGTGTCGTGACTTTTTACACTGGCATCCTGTAAATCCAGACTCCACAGTCTCTATGAAGAGACATTCCTTGATGCCATATGACTCCTGAGGGGTATTTGCATGTGTGTATATGTGGTTTCTTAGATGCTCTGTGTTGATAAGAAGCTGCCTGAATAGAAAAGGACCAGCACAGAGATCCAGGATGTTCAGGGCTCATCAGCTAACAACAGAATTCAATGTTCACTATATCTTTGTGACTTCTTTTTTTATTGTTTAGAAGTTTCTAATCTCCCTTTGTGTGTGTGTGTGTGTGTGTGTTTGAGTGTGTATATGTGTGCATGTGCGAGTGTGAGTGCCAGTGTGTGTGTGTACATTGTGTATATATGCACAGACACATGCACTCATGTGTAGAGACTAGAGGTTAACCTCATAATCATTTCTCAGAAACAACCTAGGTTTTACAGATAGGATCTCTCACTGGGATCTAGGCTAGGCTAGCCAGCAAGATCTCTGGATTGTTCTGTCAACCCAGTACTGGAATTTCAAGGGTTCACCCCCGACATCTAGCTTTTTTGTTTTGTTTTGTTTTTTAAACATAGGTGCTGGAGATTGAATTCAAGTTCTTATGCTTTGCTGGCAAGTGCTTGAGCTCTCTCTCTCTCTCCAGGCTCTGCTCATTCATTCTAACTGTTTCTCTTGATGGAAATGATTGATTGATTAAGATCCTTAGAGCATAAGAGCTGACCCCTCTCTGTCCCTATACTGAGTTCAGCACCATGATTATTTTTACTGTAAAATTATAGGGTGTGTGGTTGTGAGTCACATAGTAAGTTGGGAGAATCACCAAAAGGAACTCCTCTGTTTTCTGGCTCTCACTGTCAAACTATTGTGACACACGTGCAGAAATACATTGATTTTAGTTGTAAGGTCTGGGTCAATGTCTGCTTCAAAAAAAGCAAGCATGCTTTCCATGGCATACAAGAATAAAGTCCCAGGGGTACCAGGTGTCTATAGAGACAAACAAATAAACACACCTTCAAGCATGCTGTGTATATGTGTGTTTATACATATGCTTATTATATACTCAGTGGAGGGGACAATATGACTAGTCAGTTCAGTAATTAATGGGAGAATTCCATGAAATGTTGAAGAATGTCTGATCATTTATTGAATAAGCATGTAAATGCTGCTATAAAACACAATTTAGTTTGCAATGTCTGTATTTATCTTGCTACTGCATTTCTATGTTCTTACTGTGACACATACATGCACACAAGCACACTTGAAAACACACACACACACACACATGCACACACACAGACCACTACTGCCATGTTCTCATAGAGTCTTTTCTGCAATGATTCTGTAGTGCCTGTTTTCACAGAAAAGATGTAACTGTGATGGTAAAGGTTTATGTGTAAAGGAAGTTTTCACTTATAAATATAACTAACTCATAAGCATACGGAAGGAGTATGACCCTGACAAAACACAACTAAGGGTGGATAGTATGCATGTCCTTTTTCTACTTCTAATGCATTTGGACTAGTGATAACTTCACAATTCAAAAGGGAGAGGGAGGGACGGAGAGGGAGAATCACAAGGAGAGAAAGGCAGTATGCATATCCTTTTTCTACTTCTAATGCATTTGGACTAGTGATAACTTCACAATTCAAGGAGAAGAAGGGACGGAGAAGGAGAATCACAAGGAGATAAAGGCAGGATAAAGAGAGGAAAGGGTGAAAGAAGGAAGTGAGCTGGGAGTGAAGATGAAGGAGAAAGGAAAGACAAGACAGCGTCGGGCTTGGCACGTACCTTCCTTGAGCTGTTAACTCATGCTCTGACATATGTCTATATGAATTGTTCTTCTCGGTCACATAGAAGAATAGACAATGGAGCAAAGTGATGATCTTTAATTCATCTCTCTATCATTTCAGCTCTCTACCACAGTGTCTATGATCAGGTACACAATAAGTACTAGGCAATGTAAAGTTGATAAAGGTAATTCCCACCTGGTAGAGTACCTCCCCACTTTGTACCCTTTGCTTCAGTGGGTGCCTTGCCTGCCTTCTTGATTGTACAGCATCTGATCAGTGTCTTCTTGACCGTACAGTATATGATCCATCTCCCCTTGAGAGTATAGTATATACTAGTGTCCTCTTGAACATGTGTATATGATCACTATTCTCTTGACTGCATACGGAATTATCAATACCTGTTATCTTGTTCTTATACTTTTTACTTGATGAAATGTTCAGACTTACAACTTGCTGTTTTCTTTTTGAAATTTGTTTATTCTTTGACAACTTCGTACATGTATACATTCTGATTTCTCTCCGTCCACCCTCTTCGGTCTCTCTCCATCCCTTTCCATTCTTCCACATCCCTGGAAATGTCTTTCCCATGTTCATGCCTTCTGCATTTGTTTGTGACTTATATTTTTCAAAGGGCCGTGGGCATGATCATGGGTGTGGACCAATCCATTTGAGCCTGGTGGACTCACCAGTGGGTGAAGACAATGATTCTTCTCCCTAGGCATCCGTTATTAGCCAATAAATCACCAGGAAGAGAGTGTTATTTTCTTTTATTTGCATCATTTACCCTTTCTACAAAGCAATAGTAAGAAATAATAATTGAAACATTGCTTCAATACACTAGTAAAATTGCCTCTAATATAAAGTAAGACACAACACTTGAACATCTTTTCAGCATCAAGATATGTCTTAATTGGGAAAATTGGTAACAGCAATATCAGCAAAAATTCCTCTATCCTTTGGTAATTTTTGCATTGATATAAGGAATGCCTGCACTGACTAGGTAACTTGTAGTCAGACTACTAAAATCAATCATTGCGATAAAGTTAAGTCAGGAACTTCAAATAGCTAATCATAACACCTCCATTATCACTAAAAAGAGAAAAAATGGATCTAAAAATGGAGAAAAAAGTTCACTTTTTCATGCTCAGCTCAAATTCTCCACTCTTGGACAGTTCAGGACCCTCTGCCTAGGGAATGGTGCTACTCACAGTGGACAGAATGTCCACATAGATTAGCCCTATTAAGACATCCCCCACAGACCAACCCAATGTAGATAATCTCTCATTGAGATGCTTCCTCAGTGACTTTAGATTTTGTCAAGTTGACAGCTATAGAAGCAAGAAAGCAAACACCACAACTAGAAAGCATTAAGCAAAATAATGCCGCATTTTAAGTATAGTACACTTAGCACTCTTTTACTTTTCTCTTTAAAAAAATTCACATCAGAAATGTACTTTGGAAGTTATTATCAGGCAGCAAAGAGTCTTGACTTCCAGTTTGGACCTTTTGGAAATTCTGTGGGCTCCCAAGTCCCTCAGAACAACCCACTTCAGTCCCGTAGCTCCTGTGTGCTGATGCCTGAGCAAAACTGTGTCTGCAAACTGAAATATTAAAAGCGTAACTTCTAATTTTAGTTCATTCTGATTTCTAAACCAACCAGGAGCCTCCTGGTTTAGATGGTGAAGCAGTTGATGTTTTATTCTCTTAACTTGGAAAAGAGGCCAACATCTCATTAAACAGAGGGAGAGAGAGAGAGAGAGAGAGAGAGAGAGAGAGAGAGAGAGAGAGAGAGAGAGAGAATTAAAAATATGAGCTAGCATTTGGGAAATAAGTCTGTTTGTCCTACAAAAAGGAAAAAAATGCCAGTTACTAGGAAAGATATACTACTAGGCCTGACCTGAAATTGTAGAGAGGATTTCTCTGAGTTCTGTGGATGAACCAGATAGACCTTGTATTTATAGTCTCCACAGGTTATGTATGCTCTGTTCACGGAGGGAGTCTGGCCCCAAACGGAGCCTACGAGGAGCTCCAACTGGAATTATTTAACCTTTATATTTATGCTGGGCTGTGGAGTAGAGGAAGTGGTGAGTGACTATGTCAGGAGTGGATGAAGTGATTAGTGAATGTATTGTTGATAACGAACATGACTATAACAAGGAGCCCAATGCCTCAGACCTACGAAAGGCAAAGCCTTCCTCTGCTTGGTCAATCTTGAGTGTGTATGTAGGAACTACCAACCACAGCGTCTACTCTACACCCCTATTGAGATTAGCTTAATTTTCCTCCACATTCACCTGTATCTAATAGACTCAGCCCCCTCCACTGAGATGTATATAATAGACTTCCATGCCCAGGTTCACCACATCCCAGCTTTTCTCTTTGTGCGTACCCTTATATTATCTGCTTGTTGCCGCAGCCTGGTTTCCAACACTAAGCATTGTGGAGCCTGGCACCAGGCCTTCCTTCTAACATGTTTTCTCCTAGTTTGCAGTCTCCGAGGTGCAGCTCATACTTTGGATGCAGCAGCTTCGAGCATGTTTTTCAAAGCTACATAGACATCTTGCTGCTGCAGTCCCTTACAAAAGGAGCCTTCTCCCACATCCCTGAGGGTGTCAGGTTAAAGGTAACGGTCGGTGATGACCTTCGTCCATCTCTGCGAGATTGGAACTAATCTGCAACTCTTCTTGAGCAAATGGGCTTATTTCATTCCACAGGTAGCATTCAGATGTCATACCTATGACAGGTAGGCACGGACTCTGTCTGTCTCTTGTGTGTCCTTCAGTGTCTAGTACAGATAATAAGCCTTTGCAAAATAAGGTAACTGACAGGTTTGGAAGCTTCTGGATTTTGTCTCTGAAACTCATTAATGCATTTCCAACACATTTCCCCCCCCCCCCCCGAAACCTTTAATTTAAACGAGACTAAAAACAGTAGTAATTACTTCTCGGCAAGATTTTGAACATGAGATGAGAAAATTTCTCTAGAGCTTTTCGTACAGACTCTGGCTCTTCCTCGGCATCCATGCAATGCCTGCAGATGATGGCAGCCGCCCACCGGTAGCTTCCAGCTTCCAGTCAGTCAGAGGAGATCTAGTGCCTGCTCTTCGGCTGAGAGGGGCAATGGTGGTACCGTTACCGTTAAATCTCGAGCCTCAGCATAATGGGGCAGGAGTACTCTGGTCATGGCTCTTCATCAGTAATTCCAGGCAAACGCTTGGAATACCCATGTTTATGGAAGAACCACAGGGAAGAGTACTGAGGAATCAATAGGTACAAGCCTTCGCTGTGACACAGGACTCTAGCACATACCATGTGGACGGTGGGCCCTCCGTCTTTGAGAAGGATGGATTCCTTTCAAAGGTAAGTCAGGGACTGAACCAGAAATTGAACAATATTTATGTTTAATCTCAACCTCCACCTAAATAATTCCTCTGGAGCGGGGAGCTTCTGGAGGAAGTTCTTCTAAAGCCAGTTTTTGCGATATAGCCCCATTTCAGTGTCCTCAGTCAGTCACAGCAGTCCTTCCTACCGAGGTGTAGACATCTAGTTCTTCTGATTACAGAGGCCTCTGGTAAGTGAGAGTGCCAGCCACCCATACCACCTTCAATAAATAGGAGAGGGTTGGCTGTTTTGCTCCACTGAGGGGCGTATGCAGGACAACCCCTTCCGCGTGTCAGCCTCGACATTTAGCATGCTTGCCCCACACCGGAGCAGAGCCGCGAGCGAGCTTGAAGCTGTAAGCCAGCTGGCACTGCTGCTGTTTGCCGTGCTTAGCTCCATCCATATAGCAAGCAGTGTTCAAAGCTGGTCCCAGCCTGCCTGGGAAGATGCCCATAGATTGCCTATCCGGTATGGCAAAATGCACATGCAAGGCTGACTTCCTCATCAATGTGCAGAGACAGTTATTCTGGCTGCTTCCTTTGGGAGCCCACAAAGGTCTGATCAAAAACAAATTCACTTGCTTTAGGTCTTCCATTGTTGATCTGTGGAGGTGTAGAGCGCAAACTCATATGGCACAGATTTTTTTTTTTTTTGTGCTTGTTTGGTGTTTGTTGGATTGGTTAGCTACTTCTCCCTCAAAGCCCCAGGTAGATCACAGTGACAGTGGCAGTGACAGTGTGCTACAAAGGCAAAGCTCCTCAGGGAGTAGGCCATAAAGAAAAGACAAGTGGACGATACTCCCCCCAAATGAGATTGTGCTCTCTCAGTATGCCAATGGTTCTTCTGAGCATGCGCAACGGTGACTCGCTGAACTACTGGTGTATTGCGGGGCAGGCATTGGCATCATCAGCCTCTTTGCATTGTAGAGGAACACACTGTTTTGTCCGAGAGCCACAATCTTCTTTTTATTTTAAATTCTCCCTTTTATTAAAAGTATTCTTTTCTTAGACAATATATCCTGATTCATTTCCCTCCCTCTACTCCTCCCAGTTCCTTCAAGCCTCCTCTTCATCCAGGCCTTTCTTTCTATCATTAGACAAGAACAGGATTCTAAGGGAAAAAAACCCCAAAACGTGACAAAATAAAATGGCATAAGATGAAATGACAACCATCACATCCAAGTTGGACAAGGCAAACTGACTGAAGGAAAAGAGCCCCAAGAGGAGACACAAGCATCAGAGACGCACTCGCTGATACACTCAGGAGCCCCCCAAAACACACGAAGCCAGAAGCTATAATATATACTCAGAGGACCTGGTGTGCAGACCTGTGTAGGCCCCATGCATGCTGCTTCAGTCTCTGAGTTCATAGGAGCTTTGACGAGCCACAGTCTCAACTCAGGCAGGCTGAGGCTCTTGGCTGCCACCTCAGTCTCTCTGTTAACATCTTCTCTCCTCAATGACGGCCGTGACACTCACGGGCTCATTCTCTCTTTATCAGAAACAGTAAACTCGGTGGTGATATGCTCATATCACAGTAGCTTATGAAGCATCCCAATGGTTGGCTCTCTTTAAAATCTAGAGTGGAGCTGTCTCTGTTTACTGCATACCTTGAGGCATACCTCACTCATGGTTAAAAGGCATGCCATGTGCCCTTACTTGCTTTTCGCTGTGAACTGAGGGAGCACAAAGCCGTTCACAGAGTCAATGTTTGTGGTTGCCCTTCATTGGAATGGGGCCAGAATCCTTGAGAACAAGTATCCTGCAAAGCAGGCCAGACACTCACATTGCTGGCTTATTACAGACCCGGTCATTTGAAACACAGATATCTATTTCCCAAAAGAGGTGAGAGTAAACATACACTACAATACCCCAGGGATCCAGTTTGATGCACATCCTTAAATGGTTTGCTTTATGTCAACGGAAGCTCATCTAGATTGTAATTTGTCTAAACTTTCTGACTTTATAGTCAATTGACCTCTTTACTTCTTAAGGTGATTAGCTTTGGAAATAGCACCCTGCCTTGCGTCTCACAACTTGAGACACTTAGATTCCACCCACCTTAGAGATCAAGATATTATGTCTTTAATAGAGACATTGCATTCCTTTTCCCCAAACTATATGATTTTATACTGTGTATTTATTTGACTTTATTAAATCTTTTTAAAGAGTGGGACTAATATCCTTTTAATTTATCAATTTCTCTTTCCGTGCTGAAGAAAGACTCTACATAGGCAGAGTCTACCTTGCTTTCAGTCTTCCTCTTTTTTAAACTCTTTCTACCTTCAATTTTAGTCTGTTTTATTTTTCTTTAGAGTTGTCTGGTTTGTGGAATTGTGTCAAATATACACCATGCTATAGTCAGCTCACTATGAGAATTTGGCATCGCAGTGATAGGAGTTGATGTTTATGGGACCCTTGGTAACTCACTGGGTCGAGAGCTAGTGCACAGAAAAAGCTACTGGCAATATTTGAAAGCCACAGTAAGCATCAGAGACGTTTATTTTACAGTCTATGGCTAGATTTGAAGGATTAAGGAAGCGGGACAGTGCAGGAAGTCATACACCAAGTTTCTTAAGTTCTCTTTAGCAGTTTCCACAATCATGAATGTAGATGAGGTGTCCTCCCTCCTATAGTTACTAGATGTCCCTGGGACCGTGCCCCTAACAAAAACCATGCTTTTCCATGTCACACTGTACTTTTGTACAGATCACATAGCATCTCTAGCCACCCCTGCTCTGTAGTTATGTGGATCCGAGCTTAACTCTCCATTACACATAATTGGCATTCTTCTGTCCACTGACGTTCCTGTGACCTCAGTGACCAACTCCAGGGCACCTCTGTGCATTGCAGTCATTCCGTAAACAGTAAAGTTGCAGGCTCTATGCTGATGACCTGGCCATAGCCATTGCTTCTTAGGGTTTTCTATTTATGCTGGTTAGTGACAAAGAGATGATAAGAGGTAAGATTAGACCAGGTCAGCACATAGGGTAGGACACAGCAGTCTGTGCCCTGGGGGTCTTTAAAAGCTGTATACCTAAGTTCTTATATTTTAAAACCATCATATAATTAGTTCATATTAAGCTATGACATTACCATTTTGTCATCTGCCTAAAGATATGTTTCATTATAATGGGCTTTCTTCACAATTTTTTCCTATTTTATTCACACATTTGTAAATATTCTGAGAAGGGAGCCACAGGCTTTATCTGAATCCCATCTTAACATAAGGCCAAAGAGCCTTGTGTGAAACACTTAGGAGGCAAATGGCTTTGGGGAATGAAATGTACTTTGATGCCAGGATGTCCAGGTACCAAGTAGGAGGGAGAAGGCCGGGCAGCACAGAGGAAGCTATGCTTAGACTGTGAGGAGCTCGGAGAGATCTGAGAAAGACGTGCTGTTCGGTCAGATGGGGCTATGTGCCCCATCCATCAATTAGCATGACTCTCAAGTTCCCGTTCACTGAACCCTTAGCGATACAATCTGCTCCTAAGAAGGAAGCCTGGAGGACTGGGGACATAGGTAAGCAGAACTGATAGGGGCTGTGACTGGGCACAGTGAGGGGCATGGATTGAAGGGGGGTAAATTTAGGGCAATCTGTTCTGTCATTTCTCACAAGTAGCAGACCTGTATTTTGTTTATATAGGACTGCAGATCTTTTAAAATGGCTGACAGAATCCTTAAGGGATTTTAAGGCATTGAGAAGTAAATGACAGGTTTGTACATGGAATAAATAAGGTATTATAAATAGAAACTATTAAAGTATGAGAGACAGAGACAGAGAGAGAGAGAGAGACAGACACTGAGACTCTGACTAAGACATGGGAGAGACAGAAATAACCTAAAAGGAAAGTGTAAAACTTCATCCTATGATCAAACTCTTTGCCTAGGTAGAATCAGCCACACCCTGTGACTGGCCATAGAGAACCCTGTGCAAGTTACTTGGGCCACCAGCACCACAGCTGTGTCGTTCGAGCCACTACGAGCAGAAGTGCTTTCCACGGATGCGTACAACTCCCTTACCTGTCACCTCGTTTGTTTCACACCGAAGAGGGACGTGGGGCACTTCCCACCGCCCTCCACTCTGCAAGGGAAGGCCAAGCAAGGGTGTCATCTAATAACAATTTTCTACGCTGTTCAGAGCATGAATGTCCGTGAACTCGGAACAGCTGTGGTTTGTGTGTTTTGGTCAGTGGGAGGGTGAAGTGCAGAATTGCCAGAAGGGACAAGCGGCCCTGAGCACACTTGAGGTTTGGATATACAACAGACCAGCCTCTAGTTTACGAATACTGACAGTGTCAGCCAGGAGGACACATCAGCGTCCAGGCCCCCAGTCGTCCGTGTCAGTTGAAGCTTGGGGTTCTTTTTCTTTGCCCACACTCTATAAACGTCCTTGCGTGCCTACACTTCTCCTTGTGGAGACAAGTAATGTGAAGAATTCCTTCAGAGCGACTAGAGGAGCAAAATCCTCTTTGCTGACAGAGCTGAGGGAATGCTTCATTTTTCTGTCACACATCAAAAGGAATGATTGTTCTCCAGGTGGTTTGCATTACTGATTTTATACTGGCTCCTGCATTTGGACTCTACAAATAGACTGTTAATACATACGCCCCCCCAAAAAGGATGAAGGACACAGAACTTTCAAGCCATAATATTCTCATATTCATTTGTTCCCACCCCACTCCACCCCCACCTGTCAAACTCTAGATTTCATGAAAGTCAAAGAGGAAATCCAGGAAAATGGTAATGTTTCAAGTAGCCTTACATTCAAGCTAAAACACACCAATACACAATCCAAATGTTGTATTAATAGTAAAACATGTTATGATCATGAAGGAATGTTTTTTTTTTCTCTTTCTTTTATTAAGTCAGTCGATTCTGGTTGGGCATCTTGTGTATCATATATCCTTGTCCTCCTTTGGTCAACTGCAACTTGTGATTGGATAATTGAGAGAGTTTGGTGGCTTTATTTAATATATTGCATTTTGTTTTCAAGTAGTGATAACACTGTGAAGTTTTAAACTAACTTGTTTTCTGTACTAACTAACTTGTTTTCTTTTTTAAAATTAGGTATTGTTATATTAATTTATAATTTAACATTGTTCAATCTCTCCCTGCCATGGGCAATATTACTTAGATTAACAGAAAAAAAAAAAACACATTGATTTAGGATCTGGCGATTCACACCTGTCTCTCTTCTTTGCCTGCTTGCCTCGTGGGACTGAGCAACTGCTAGATCTTTGGACTTCCATCCACAGCTGCTGCTGACCATTGTTGGAGAGTTAGACTACAGGCTGTAAGTCATCAACAAATTCCCTAACTATATAGAGACTACCCATACGGTCTGTGACTCTAGAGAACCATGACTAATACAGAAGTTGGATACAGCACTGGAGAGCTGAGGAAGGAAGCCAGTCTGGGTTATATTGTGAGACCTTGTCTCAAAGAAAAAATGCAAATCGCATTCATTCCGATCTCAGCCTACCCCCTACCCCGTACTTTCCCAGTTTATCTTCATAATCTGCCTTATCACGTCCACACACCTTAAATTCCCATTCTTCAAGTTCTTGAGACAATTATTTGATTTCAAGTAACCTTTTGTCAAGAAGGTAGACCAGAAACCTGGATCAACCTTTGGAGGCATGTCTAAGACAGTTAACAACTCCCGGAGTCCGTCCAGGATTCAGAAAACAACCGGATTGACGACGACTACAAAGACTACGACGACGACGACGACAACAACAACAACAACAACGACAACAACGTCAAGAAAACACGCCTTGACCCATCCTCGTGGATGGCACAGTAAAGCCCACTGAGGACACAAACAGGCATGGAAGACTAATGGCCATGCAGCTCCCCTACAAGAGTCACTCCCTATTCCAGTGAAATGCTATCTGCTCGCAGTTTCTGAATATTCCTATCCAGAATCAGACAGCGGACTCCTTTTCTCGCTGGAGTCCTTCAAACACCGCACTGCCGTTTGGTGCCTATCCCAGGAGCCCTAGAACAGTTGAACTGCACCGGTGTATGGATGTTTTATTGCAGTTCAAACAGCTGCTTCGGGCATACCTGGTACCCTCTTGAAACTCAGGAAACACCAGCTGACTGATGTTGGGCGGGACTCCCACTGACCCACACACCCTGCCAGGTCCCTGGCCTGCAGCACTCAGGTCAGGCCACCTCAGGCCAGATCTGCTCAGATGACCCTCGATAGACCACGCTGCAGGCTCCTGCCTGCAGTTCGTCATCTGCACCGCTGACACCCCAGAGGACCTTGCTTTTCTTCTCAAGGTTAAACAAAACAAAACCAAAGTGGAAAAAAAAACCTAGCTAGAAATAAACGAATAACAATAATAAGAGAGACTAAAATAAAAAAAGATCTCCCTCCACTAAACATCGAGAACCAGAGATTGCTATAAGCCTGTCAGTTTCGAGAGTTAATGACAATCTGCGCATTCAAAGGTTTTCTGGTTAATTCCTGGCTGTTTCCCATTCCCCTCACCTGCCAGCCGTCTCTCTCGGGTGTTTTTCCAGATAGCATCCAGCGCCCTGGCGGTGGAGTCTCTGATGTGGTCGCTGAAGGACCTCCGCAGCGGGCCTCTCAGGGGCCGAGCCATCACGTGGTCCTCGGGGTCCCCCATCCACCCTCGAGTGACTTCGGGCGGATCCCCAGGACCCTCGTTCTTCCCGGGCGCTCAGGACGCAGGCATTGCGGCTGGCGCTGCGGCCTCGGGACGCGGCTGCAGGCGGCCTCTTGGCGCTTAGCCCAGTGCGCGCCGCGGCCACATCTGGAAAGGCTTAGGGCCAGCGGCTCCCGCGCCCGCTATCGGGATGCGCCCGGTGTAACCCAATCACCTCGCTCGCTTTGCGGCGCCGCGTCCGGAAGATGCGAGCCCAGCCGCTCCTTCCCAGAGAGGGAGCAGAGAGCTGAGCAGGTAGCGCTGTCATCCAGTTTCCTTCTCATCAGCTCCGCATTTGATCTTCTTGACTCCAGGTTTTAGATCGGGTCAGTTGTGAGACCAACGCTTTTAAGTTGAGCAGAAGAGATATGGCTGTTCTGTTTCTTAAACGGGAGCTTGAGTTTTTAAAATAATACACTAATCAGCTCCCTGCATTTCCTCTCCATGCTGCTGGCTCCTTTACAGTCATGTTGTGTTTCTAAAACGCCAAATATCCATTTCTATGCCCACGAGTTTGGCAGGTTTTCTGACTTCTAATGTCTCCTTTCTCACTGTCCCTCTGATTCCAGATCATAACTTTCAAGGGTTGGAGGGAAGCCTAGTACTGGCATGAGACAATATCAAGGGGCCAGCCAGTTCACAACCTTTGCTCGAAGAGTTGACTCTGCAAAAGCAGCGTGCAAATTGTCCGGTGCTATGCAAATGCTAATTGTTACAGTAACTGTTTGAAGTCAAGAAGGCAATTTGCAACCCACGCTGATCTCTTGCAGCTTACATTTCTACAACGTGGATCCACTTTTCCATATACCTTTGACAACTTAATCATAGAAAAGACTATGCAAACAGATTACTCAGAAGACGCAATGAACAGTAGTAACTACAGCTTTTAAATAACCCATATGTCCTGAGATTTACTGTTCCCAACTTGTAAATGTTCGCAAGGCTCCTACACTGGACTGTTTTGATTGCTATAATGAAATACTCAAGGCTGCATAGTTACACAGAAGTTTAGTTAGCTTATGGTTTTGAAGGACAGTTTCAACTGGCCCTATTAGCTCAGCCTCTCTTGAGGGTCTAACGGGAGGTGGCATCATCGCAGTAAAGTGTGGATGGGGGAGGTGGGGGTGGAGGAAGAGCTCTTTGTGCCAATCAGGAAGGGAGAGAGTGATTCAGGGTCAAGTTCACTCTTACAACAATTCACTCTCCACAGGACACATTCTGGATCCCCTGTGAGTTAATTCAATCCAAGATCAGCCCCTCCGAGACCCCCAGATTGCCTTGCCTACTAAGCCCAAGTGCTTCCATATCCATTTTACGGGGCCTTAAGCCCCCCAACATGTATTCACCCTTGCGGGGAAGAACTTCAAATTATTTCTAAACTGCAGCTTCTTGCATATTAAGCATGTTCTTCTTCATTCTTGGTTCTACAGCTTTTCACTGGACTAGGCATGAGTTATCGAGCACCGATATAGCTGAGAGGATCCTACCTGTGAGTAGGAGTCCTTGGGCTCAATTGCCAGCACTACAAAGAAGAAAAACAAAACAAGCAAAGAACCCGCCTCCAAAATCCATAGAAAGCATTCACCTACTTACTAGCTGGTTCTGTTTTAAAACACTTTACTCCTGGAGCTATCACCATCACAGACTGCAAGATGTAATTACAGAGCTACAGTAACAGAACCAGCATGCTATTGGCACACACACACACACACACACAAAATAACAGACATTGATCAATGGAAGGGAATTGAAGTCCTAGATATAACCTCACATACTTAAACATACATGATTTTTGAAAAAGAAGGAAAAAATACACACTAGAGAAAATAGAAAATAACATCTTCAATAAATAGTGCTGGTCAAATTGGATTGCTTCAGGTAGAGGAATGAAAATTGATCCATATCTTTCAGCCTGTACAGAACTCAAATTCAAATGGATCAAGGACATCCTCAACATCAGATCAGGTACCCCAAATCTGATAGAAGAGGAAGTAAGGTATGGGCTTGACGGCACAAGTAAAAACTTTCTGAGCAGGACCCTGATAATGCAGGCATGAAGACCAACAAATGGGACCTCCTGAAGCTAGAATTTCTGTATAGTAACAAACACCGTCATCAGAGCAAGGCAGCAGCCTACAGAATGAGAACAGCTTCACCAATTATACATGGGCCAGGGACTAGAACATGTAAAGAACTAAAGAAATAACATCACAAAATGAATGAGGCAATTAAAACGGAGCACAGAACTAAACAGAGAATTCTTAAAAGATGAAACAAATGGTGGAGAAACACATAAAGATATTCAACATCCTTAGCAATTAAGAGAATGACTTTGAGATTTTATATTACCCCAGTCACAATCACCTTGATAAATAAAACAGCACATGCTGGCAAAGGGTGGGAGGAGGGCTGCAGGAGAGGGGATACTTATTTATTCATGGTGGGAGAACAAACTGGTCCAGCTAGAACGGAAAGCAGCATGGGGGTTTCTCAGGAAGCTGAGAATTGATCTACCTCAAGAACCTGCTATACCACTTTTGAGGCATCTATCAAAAGTAGTAGCTTTTCCCCTAGGCCTATGACCTATCTAGTGTCACATTTTTGGTTACCAGTGACAGATATTGGTTCTATCTCCTGGAGTAGGTCTTAAATACAATAAAAAAAGCTGTTGGTTAATTCTATAATGTTTGTGCCACTATAACACCAATATGTGTCAAAGGCAGGTTGCTATTGTAGGTCACAAGGTTCATCACTGGGTGACATTGGTGATTACATTTTCTTCTCTGGTAGCAAGCATAGATCTATCTTCCAACACCATGAACAATAGTCAGCAGGGGGTAAATTTTCTACTTGGAAACCATCTCCATGTCTCTATGTTTTATGACATATAAGAATAGTATCTTCAGCAATAAAGCCTTAACATTGTGGAGAGTAACATATAGCCTTTGCACTCTACTAGAGAGATACTTGTTCATCCATGCTTATAACTGTCTACATTCATCATGTTTACTCATAATAGAAATTGGAAGCAGCCCATGTGTTCATCAACAGAGCAATGGGTAATTCACACATAGACTCAGCTATTAAGAAAATGGGAATTTCAGGTAAGCCAATAGAACTGAATAGTTATATTGAGGGCTGTAAGCCAAACCCAGAAAGACAAAGATGGCACGTTTGCTCTTATACGTGGATTTTGGCTTTTAAGTTTTAGATGTGCATTTAAATTAAAAAGAACCATGGAGGTTAGACAGCTGGTAAACGACTAGGGTGGAGAAGAGGCTCTTCTAAGGGAGGAGATATAGAATAGAGTGTTATCAAGAGATGAAGGGACCAGCCAGGGATATACAGAGAAACCCTGTCTGGAAAAAATCAAATACACACACACACACACACACACACACACACACAACCCCAGAAACCCCAAAAAGAGAGATGAAGGGACAACTAGAAAAGGAGGGTTAAATGGGGAGGAGGATAGAAGGGTGGGGTCAAGGAGAGAAGGAATTTGCTTATTCCTGAAGATAAAAATGAAAATTTGTCCGTTGATATTTTTGGGGTACCATCAAGTTGTGCTAGTATGGTTTGAACACTGAAGTGACCCTTAACCAGACTGTTGGTTTCTATGATGGTTGGATGGAAGTAAATGTATGAATGTCGATGGATCCATGTATGTACATTGGAGGTCCTTCTCTAGATTCTGTGTGCTTTTGTTATAAATATAGAACTGACAGGGACAATAATTTGTAATGATTAGTAACGGTTATTGAGCATTTATTATATACCAATTTACTATTCTAATTTTAAAAGAATTTTTGTAATAGCTTTATTAAAGTACATTTTGCCATGAAAAAAAAAAAGCTAGGAAAAGCACGACTGTAGATGTTTCATTATATATATATATTTTATATATGTTATATAACACATATAATATATATGAAATATATATATATATATATGAACGGAATATTTAAAGAGTCACCATATAAGGGAGGAGATAAGGCATCATATGCTACCAAATAAAGCTCTCAGTACCAGAAATGAATTATGCCTTTCTGAGTTGTTGCCCAAAGGGAATTTAGAGCTCTCTCACCCAAACATTACAGGTTATTGCCAAGGCTATTTGTTATTCTCCATGATGTTATGGTAAGGCTATACTGCTGAAGATACTGTGTTGGTATATCATCAAACATGGACACACTGAGATGGTGTAAAAGTAGAAAATTCATCCCTACTGAGTGCTGTTTGTAGTGTTGGAAGATAGCTCTACGCTTGCTATCAGAGGAGAAAATGTAATCGCCAATGTCACCCATCTATGAACCTTTGACCTACAGCAGCAACTTGCCTATGAGATATACTGGTGCAACCTTTAATCCAGTTCCTCATGTTGGGGTGATCCGCCAACCATAAAATTATTTTCATTGCTTCTGTAATTTTGCTACTGTGATGAATTGTAATATATACATCTGTTTGCTGATGGTCTTAGGCAACCCCTGTGAAAGAGTTGTTTGACACCCGAAGGGGCTGAGAACCACTGGCTTAGGGGATAACAGCATCCTAAACTTGCTTGTTACATACAGATAGAGGTTTTTGGTTTTTTTTTCATTTTTTCCCTGAGTATTTCTTATTCTCAGTTGGCTGGATATGGCTGTGAAATCCAGAGGAATGACAGGTTATTTATATAATTTGGGCAGTGGTAAGTTTCATGAGAAGATAGATATTATCACACACACACACACTATATATATATATATATATATATATATATATATATATATATATGTGTATGTATGTATTTAGCAGTAAAGAGAACTTGTCTCATTTTGAAATCCGAGTGACAGTTCCTGACTGGGGTAGAGGTGTACAGGGAACAGCAGGAGTTGGAGCAAGTTAACCATCTGCAGTGGTGACTTGTATCCTTACTGATAGTCGGTTGCCATTATTTGGTAGGAAGCCTTTCTATAGCTAGGCAGAGAAAGAAAAGAAGGGCAATGGCACGTCCTCTTCTAGACTTATGTAGCAACCCAAGTCTCATTACAGCATGAGTGTAGGGCTGACGGTCTCCTTAGAGGACATTAGGAGACACAGCTCCCAGAGAAGAAAACTGAGCATGATCCAACAGCAGATGGTGGATCTAGGATGCATCCTCAGTCCTGTTTGCCTCCAAGGCTCATCAGCCTCCACAACAGCTTGATTGTCCTTAAATGAATAACCTTGGTTTAGTTGGTATTAGGCTAAGGACTAAAATTTCCTAATCTCAGCCAAATGAAATAACCAGTCAGATCTGGAGTGGGGAAGTAACCTGAACCTGTAGTGGGGCCATGGGTTACCTTAGCTAT
Source organism: Apodemus sylvaticus (assembly GCF_947179515.1). Lineage (NCBI taxonomy): Eukaryota > Metazoa > Chordata > Mammalia > Rodentia > Muridae > Apodemus > Apodemus sylvaticus. The sequence continues at coordinate 34,140,614 of NC_067489.1, forward strand.
GGAAATTGGAGGGCAACAATTCAGGATAACCAGGCCCGGTGCCATGTCCTCTATAGACAACAGCGGGTCTCATCTCCAACCCTATACCTTTGTCACCCAGCTCTCTAGGGTAGCACTCTGGGATCTTATGGGAGCTCATCTCAGAAGGATCAGAAAAGCACACAATTCATTCTAAGTTCCATGAAGTAGAGTGATCTATAGACCTAATTTAAGAGATTCAAAAATACCTTATATTCTTATTTATTTTAGCGTGTGTATGTGTGTGCATGTGTGCATGTGTGTGTGTGTGTGTGTGTGTGTGTGTGTGTGCATGTGACATGACATTTTTGTATAGATCAGAGTATAACATGCAGGAGTTGATTCTTTCCTTCTACCATGTGGAACCTCAATATGGAAGTCAGGTTGTCAGGTTGGTGGCCAGGATGTTTACCCACTGAGCTGCCCCCAAGCTCCCATCTGAGAAGTTTTAATAAAAGAAGTTATTAAGAGAAATATAACTGTTGTTAACAGCTTGAGGAATGGAGGTATATAATGTTATCTTTCCCCCTCCCTCCCTCCTTCTGTCAGTGTCCGTAGCTGTCAATATCACTGCTATGTTACTCAGGTTGACCTCAAAACTATCCTCCTGTCTCAGCTTTCTTTCTCCATTGCTGGAAATATAAGCATACTACCACATCTGGCCAGATAAAAAAAAATTTTAAGGTCAGATAAGTGTTTTTAATCAAGATGGGCACTAATTGTTAATTTTATTACAGCCAAATGTAGAACTGGGATCTTGTGTCCCTATTTCTGAAGATTTTGTTGTGAGGATACTTCAACTCTATGGACTACATCTCAGCTGTAGATCATAAATATAATATAAAAACCATTTTAATTTAGACTCATGCTCCAATCAACAGCACACTATCATTTCTATGGCAACTCATTTTAATTTAGAGCTAGCTGATTTAAACACTATTATTATTATTATTATTATTATTATTATTATTAATTTTCCTTCTTGTAGTCCATTAGAAGTGTTATGCATATGTATTAGTTGATTTTCTCATCTCTGCAACCAAGTTCTGAAAAAGAATCAACTGAAGGGCGCAGGTTTATTCTGGCTTCCACATCAAAGGCATTCATTCCGTCATAGGGCAAGCATGGCTGTGGGAGGGGCTTAGTCTTTGGAGCCCACAAAGGAGCAGAAGGAAGAAGGAACTCCAGTTTATGGTAGTGTGTCGTCCCCCCCTTTTATTATTTGGGACCCAGTCTGTAGAAAGGTGTCACCCACATTTAGGGTAGGCCTTCATGCCTCACTCAAACCTGCACCTGCAAACACATACCAAAGATGCACCCCAATTGGTGACCTGGGTGTTTCTTAGCCAAGCCGACATTCCAGATTAACCCAAGGCTGTCCAGATAACTGCCATTTAGAAACTACAGTTTAGATAGTAATTCCTCAGGCTATGTTCTTCCAAATTTGAAATATCTCAGTTTTCATGTTTAGAAGAGGTGAGGACAGTCTGTCATAACCCGTTCTGTCTCAGCTGGGCACATGAGGAAGTGGTACACGTCCATTGGTTCCTCAAGATCCTCTCGGAATTGTATAAGAAGTGATTTCACAGTTTTGCAGTTCCTTATTTTTGTGATAAAAATCTAATGTCAGCCATAGTCAGAGCCACTTTCTGGCCAGGCAAAGCTGTGAAACTCTTTCTGATCCCTGGAGAGCAGAGATTCTTATCTGTATTTAAACCTAGAGAGTTTAATTTAAGTCGGTCCCCTAATCATTTCCATTTCAGACAATTATCTTGCTTTATTAATGTATTATAGATATTATCTAATTCTGTGTAATTAATTTGGTCTTCTAGCAGCAAACAAACTTTACAATTTTATGGTGTTTCTAGGTCCTACTTTCTTCGTTTTTGTGATGGGGCACTTTCTTTTCCAAAGTTGTATAGCATAAATGCACTTTGATCTTATGATACAACTTGGTTCCCTCTCTCTCTCTCTCTCTCTGTATGTATGTATGTATGTGTGTGTGTGTGTAAATCAACTGTAACATTTAAGACTGCCAAAATGCTAGTATGTGCTTTCTAGATGATATAAATAATGACAGGATGTAGAAAGGTTTAAGACTGTAGAAAGGAGTTTATTAAACCCCCACTTGGGTAGCCCCTATCAGTGATCCAGCTCTTGCAACTGGACACCCAGCTTAGTGGGTGGCAATTCCTGATCTAGTATACAAAGTATGCCTAGAGAACTGTGACTCTCCAGAAGGGATTCTCCCTTGTGTGGATATTTAAACAGCCAGGGCAAGGAGAATTTGCAGAAAGAAAGAAAACATCTTTTAGTCTGAGGAATGTCTCTATTATGTCCATTTATTCTAACAGTTAGCACCTGACATTCAGGGTACCTGGAATGATGCCTGTTTTCACTAGTGAGATTATGATGTGAATGTATGCTCTGACAAGTGGCAATTGTATATCTTGGTCTGTTTGTGTATTTGGAGCTGTGGGGATTAGATTCTCAATGAGAATCTCTTTGGTAATAGACATCATTAAATGTTCTTAACCCAAGAGTAATGGGTAGTAGTGATAGCTCCAGAAATTTTTTTGTCATAATTTTTATGTCTTATTTTTACAAAAAGCAAAGATACCACAACATAAGATAAATCACACACAACCTATGACTTTTTTTCCTGCAAATTCTCCTTGTCCTGGCCTTTTGGATAGCTACACAAGGGAAGACTCTTTCTGTGGAGTCACAGTCCTTTAGGGATACTAATGCTGGTTCAGGCATGCCATTCACTAAGCTAGTTGTTTAGTTGTAGGGGCTGGACCACTGGGGGTGGGGTGGGGTTAGCAAGTTGTGTGACTTAGCCAGACCTGAGTATGTAAGAATAGAATAGATTTTGGGAACATTTAAAATTATAGGTGGAAGAAGTCTGTTTCTCATACTCTTCATTTCATTTTATTCTTCTTTTCTTCCTACTCATTTTCTTCACATCCTTTTATTCTTCACAGCATTTTAGTCTAGTGAATCCAGCATCCTGATGTAGCTGTACCACTCCTCTGCTCACTCAGATGTTGCACATACCTTGACTGCTTAACCTGCCTTTAAATTGTGGATATTCCAATTCATACTAGCTATTTCCTGCATCTTGCTATTAAAATTGGGATTAAAAATTATTAATATCTTGCTGATTTTAAGCTCTAGGATTTCTACCTTGAGAAATAAGCAAAAATGCTCATGTCTTCAGTTTCACCTTCAAATAAAATATAGTCAGTGCAAGAAATGTTTGTGAACAATTGTTGGATGCCATTACTCGTTGGATGATAACAATGACCACAATAGACAACATGACTAAAGCAACAGCAAAATCAAATGCAAATTTGGATGATTTTATACACCCTATCATGTTCATTCAGGAATAACATAAGATTCAAAACAAATAGGAATTTATGTACTGCTTAATGCTAATGAAAGTTACTGATTCTATCTCTTTAATCATACATGTTAACACATTGGAGGCAAGAACTTGAATATTGTCAGCACATAATGCCACAGTTTTCTAAACTGTTGCTGCAGTTTAACTTAGTTTCTGTGCATAAAGGAATCCTATTGATGTACAAACACATGTAATATTCATTCCTCTTAAAAACCTTAGGAAACCCTTAAGGTAGGTTACCATTGAAATTGAACAAAGTACATATGGATTATTTTATATATGTATTATCTGTGTATATATGTATATATAATTTGTATATATTATGCAAATATATAACTTTTTGATGACATACACACACTCTGTAAACGTGTGTGTGTGTGTGTGTGTGTGTGTGTGTGTTTGTGTGTGTATAATACATTATTTGTGTGTGTGTGTAAAATTTGTGAGAGAAAGCTAAAAAGAAGTAGTTGACATCTACTATTGCCTTCATCTCAATTGTTCACTGGGAGGAAGTTTTGGGCCACTGAAAACGAAGTTCAAACATGTTCTGATAGTCTTGGGGCAAAGGTAAGAGGTCAGCTAGCATTTGATGATGAAGTAACCAAAGACGAAGGGGCAGAGCAAAAGAACTCTGTGGCTCAGCGGAGAGGATTTCTCTGCTTTTGGCTAAGTGCCGATCTGGTCCAGGCATGAGAAGGACCTATCTAAGGCCAGTAAAGATGAACTAGGATCCAGTAAGGAGATCACTTCCTGAAGCTCTTGTCAGCTACTGTGAAGAGAACTCAGGAACTACAGGGTGTTTGGGGAGAATGTCTAGACTAGTTGAGCCTCAACAATGAGGCTGATTAGTCCCCAGTTACAGACTCCTCTAGCTCTCACAAAAGAAGAATGGAAATTATAAAGATACAAGCAGAAATCATTCAAACTGAAAGCAGAAAAACAAGTTAGACTATCCAAATCTAGTTCTTTGAATAGATCAAATGTAATTGATTTCTTCCTAGTTGAATTATCCAGCAATTAAGAGGAGGTTCAGCAAGGTCATAGGATTAAAGGCTAATATTAAAAAATAAATTGAATTGTGCATATTAACAATGTACGTGGGACCAGAGAATTAGATTCACAGCATGGTAATGAAAGAGGAACACCAAGAGTTAAACTTGATAAACACTTGTGTGAGAACAAATGCCCAGAAGTTATAAAACCTTGTTAGGAGAAATGAAATGAAGAGCTAACCCAAAGAGATATGCCATGCTTGTGGATTTAAGGGGATCCTAGTGACTGGGTAACAGTTTTCTCAAAGCTAATCTATAGACAATACAATAGCAACCAAAACCAGCTAGATATGTTTGCTTCTGTTTTATAACACATTGGTTTGCAAATGTATGTACAGTTAGGAAAGACATAAAGAGCCAAAGCAACAGAGAGAGAGAGAGAGAGAGAGAGAGAGAGAGAGAGAGAGAGAGAGAGAGAGAGGAGAGCAACATTGGAAGAGTTCCATTCTCTGGCTTTACTATGACCTGTAAGTTGTCATAGTCAACAGGGATAATGATTTAGGGATGGAGTTGTAGACAATGGAACCAAAGAGAAGGTTCTAGAGCAGAACCATATCTCACAGAAAGTTGATTTTTTTTAAAGTGATGTGATAGTCATTTTCATTGTGCTAAGAGAAGTAGATAAATGCTTCCAAAGAAGAACCTTGACCCTTACCTCACAACTTAAGTAAGAGGTTCTCAACTTGTGTGTCACAACCCACTAATGACTTTTTCCTAGGGGTCAGCTAAGACCGTTGGAAAACATGGATATTTGTATTATGAATCATAACTGTAGCAGAATTACAGTTGTGAAGTAGCAATGAAAACAACTTCATGGGTAGGGGTCACTACAACCTGAGCAACTGTAGTAGAGGGTCTTAGCATGAAGAAGGTTGAGAACCGCTGCCTTAAATAAATATGAAGACTAAATAATTTTATGGGCTACACGTCAAGAATACCAGTAAATCTATAAAACTTAGAGGTCCCCTAATCATGTTTCAACAAAGGAGCAAAGCAATTCGATTGTTGTGTCATAAAAGAAGGTTCTTGGGTGGGGATAAATTCAGAAAAGGATGCTCAGCCACACTGACCACAGAGAAAAGCAAAATAGAACTTGCTTAGATGCACTGCCAACCAAAATGAAAAGGAGGGACCATATTACGTACTAGCTAGCATATGGAGCTTTATAAATGTTATACATAAGTTTTATACATTGCTTATGGGATTGGAAAATGGTTCAACTAATTTATAAATACTTCGGCAGTTTTAATGTAGATATACACATATTATACACATAAAGTTAAATATATCCTGATTAACCATCACACTCCATATATTTCTCTAGAGAAATAAAAATATATACTTATGTAAAAACTTGCAAAAATAAATAGCACCGCCTCTCACTTGTAGACAATTACACAAAAGGTATAATTATTGGACAGAGACTAACTCAGTGATTTCAGAAGGTTGGTGTGGTACGTGGATGGGGTGTTATAGAACTGAGAGAAGGATCTCAGTATTCAGACTTTACTATCACTTACAATTCTCTAACAGAAGCCTGTTATCAGAACTGTATAACTGAAAGCCAGATAGATGTACATCTTCACAGAGATGTGGATAGTAGGTGGTCTTTCGCTCACCAAGGAGGAAGTAGCCTGATATGAATAAGTATATATTCCATAGTGATGTGATAACTGGATTAAACTGTATTATAATAAGACATTATTATTATTATTATACCAATATTAAGAAAACTTGAGTTTTATCTTGATGGATTCATTTCATATTTAATACTGATTATTATCAATTTATGCAGTATAATAGAATACAAACATTTCAACTTAATAAAGGTAGGTTATTGTTATACTGGGGTAAATGTTACTTGTGTGGATACATATTACATGTAAACGAACATTTGAACAGGTGTTTGCTATCACTACCAACAAAGTTTCATAGTTTTACTTCTCAATAAAAATAATCTAAAATCTATTTTAAGTATTTAAAGATAATGTAATCTTAAAATCTTAACTATTTTAAACAGAAAGGTCATTTTTTAAATATGAAAAGCAGAGGGGAAAAACTGAAGCCCCTCCTTTTCTGAAGGCCAAGGGCCAAGGAGAGGAAGCCAGAACAGGAAAGGAAAACAAAGGAAAAAAAGAAGCGAAGCACCAGGAGTCATCCGGCTACTTTGGCCCAGGACACAATGATCTCACATGGTAAGGGCACCCACAGTGCAGGTGGACCATGTATTGGCCAGAAGGGATCTTGGGCAGCAGAGACTCCTGACAATTACCCCTTCTGGAAAGATGCATTTTTGGAAGGGGGCGAAATCCTTCATTAATAGTTATTATATATGTATGATGGTAGCCATTAATCCAATTTGACACCCACATGACTTTTCTGCCTCTTTTTTTAAAATCTTTTTTTTAAATCTTTTTTTATTCAATATATTCTTTATTTACATTTCAGATGATTTCCCCTTTTCTGGCTCCCCACTCCCCGAAAGTCCCATAAGCCCTCTTCCCACCCCCTGTTCCCCCATCCACTCCTTCCCACTTTCCTGTTCTGGAATTCCCCTATACTGCTTCACTGAGTCTTTCCAGAAACAGGGGCCACTCCTCCGTTCTTCTTGGACATCAGTTAATATGTGGATTATGTCTTGGGTATTCAAAATTTCTAGGCTAATATCCACTTATCAGTGAGTACATACCATGACTGATCTTTTGAGACTGGGTTACCTCACTTAATATGATGTTCTCCAGCTCCATGCATTTGTCTAAGAATTTCATGAATTCATTGTTTCTAATGGCTGAATAGTACTCCATTGTGTAAATATACCACATTTTTTGTATCCATTCCTCTGTTGAGGGACACCTGGGTTCTTTCTGGTTTCTGGCTACTACAAATAGGGCTGCTATGAACATAGTGGAGCATGTATCCTTATTACATGTTGGGGAATCCTCTGGGTATATGCCCAGGACAAGGTCTTAGAAAGCCTTTTCCCTACTTTCCCACTGCTGAGCTAGCTTGGGCCTCTTGCTCTGTGAAGCTCTCCAGTGTGTGGCCGTTGGCTGCTTTGGGTCTAGATAGCTGTCAGACATGAGCAGAGGGGAGAGGAGTCATGGAGAAAACCCTTAGATGGTTCAAGACTTTTCATATTTATTTGACACTAATGGCAAACAATTTCCAACTCAAACTTGCACTGTGTTTTTCCCTAATTTTAGCTTTATGTTAATATCTTTCCCCACTTGTGCTGTCTAGTTTTATAGCAACTTGACACAAGCTGTAATCATCATCTCAGAGGACAGAACCCCTGTAAGATCTGGCTGTAGGCAAACCTGTAGGGCATTTTCTTAATTGGTGATTGATGGGGGGGGGGGAAGGTCCAGCCTATTGTGGGCAGTGCCACTGCTGGGCTGGGGTCCCAGGTTCTATTAAAAAAAAACAAAGTAAGCCATGGGGAGCACATCAGTAAGCAGCACCCCTCCTTGACCTCTGCATCAGATCCTGTCTTTAGCTTCTTGCCCTGCTTGAGTTCCTGTCCTGACTCCCTTCAGTGATGGAGTATGATGTGGAAGTATAAGCCAAGGAAACCCTTTCCTCTCCAACTTGCTTTTGGTCATGGTGTTTCAGCACAGCAGTAGTAACCCTAAAACAATTATCATTTAAAATGGTCTGGGTGAAAAAAAAAAGGTCCTTTGGGAAATCTCATTCTGAAGTAAACCTATAAGGTATAAAGAGACAGTGCTGAGGACAAACATAATTTTGTGAAGCTGTGAACCAGCCCTGGTGCTACAGTCAGGGTGTTGACTATCTCTCAAAGGCCAGTGTGTTAAGATTGTTTCCCAGGGTGGCTCTGCTGAGAGGCAAAGGAGCCTCTAAGCATTGGACCTACTGGGGAGGCTTTGAGTCATTACAGTTGACCTTTTAAGGAATTGTGGTATCTATTCCCTTATTCATTTTTGTACTTCCTGGGTCACAGTGGGGACGGTTGTCCCACCACAGTATCACGTGTCATCACAGACCCCAAACAGTGACTGCTCGGGTACAACAACTGCCAAAACAGCAAGCCAAACTTTGTAGGTCAGCTGTTGTAGTATTGTGTTCCAGAAAATGCGACCAACACCCTCTCCATCACAGGAATGCTATTGGCTCATATTTTTTCTTATTTACACAGCAGTGCTTCATTGGTAAGTACCGTCAGCATTTCAAGTAGAGAAAGGAAAAACAGGCTCTCAAGGAAACGGAAGTGGTTTTGCCTTTGGAATTTCGCGCTGAACGAAGGAGTGAGCCTTTCACATCTGGCCTGAGGATGAGGTTGCCAATGGTGCAAGAACCCTAGAAGCTAAAACATTAAAAGAAAAAGAAAAACAAGGCAGAGCTGTCGGTAGGAAGTGAGGTGGTAACCTTGCCACTTAAGTGGGAAGTGTCCTTATCTAAAGCAGACCTCTTGGCCTGTAGCTGTTCTGGGGCAACTTGCTAGCATTTCGTAAAAGGGTTATTTGCTCTGAAATCAGTTGGGAAAATTAGAGTTCTTTAGTAGCAGCTGCTTTCTCTAGTCTTCCAAATTCATGCTATCTTTTCTGTATCCTAGTGTCACTATTTGTTATTTGTGATAGAAAAAAATGGTTGAGTTATAATAACATAGAAGTCAATTTTAACGAAACCTGTCACTCAAACATAACTGGAAAATGTTCAACTCTGTTCAGTCATTAATCTGATATATGGACACAGACAGACACACAGACACACAGACACAAGTTCTTTATAAAAAGTGATCATTATCAAATGTTTTCTGGTATGGTAACATATCATTTAAAACCAAACAGTTCCTGATTTTTAATTTTTAATCTTTACTGTTGCATACAAGGATAGGGCTATCTAGATTTAGCAGTTGGAGTAATACCTCGGATCATAAGATTTAGTGTTCTTGGTGAAAGTTATAATAACTCTCCAAGGCCAGTTGAAGCTTGAGATGATACTATTTCTCTCTCTCTCTCTCTCTCTCTCTCTCTCTCTCTCTCTCTCTCTCTCTCTCTCAACAATGCACTCCCTCAGCCCAGACCTTGCCAACACTTTCTCTGCCTAGCGATGCCTCGGGTCTTCCTTTCCAGCTTCAAGGCGCCCATCCCTGTCCCAGCTCCAGCTTCTTTGGACAACTCCAGCTCATGTGACCTGCTCCCTCAGCTAAAATGTCCAGAGTATCTTGAGAATTTTACAGCTTAGTGCTCACCACTTATCTTGCTCAGCAGGCTGCCTTCATACTGAAGGGACGGACGTGCTCTCAAGACCTGGAGAGAGGAAATCCTGAGACAACTAAACAAGCAAAGCAGGAAGGCAGCGCATACCGACATCACTTGCGCCCAGTGCGTGCTTCCCTTATCACATCACTCAAGTACAAGGCAGAGGAAGTGGGAGCTGGAGAGAAAGGAGGGCAAATGTTGGCTGCACTCAGATCACACTGGAGTAGGGAACATGGGTTCCGTCAAGAGATAGGTGAGGCGTGTGGCCTCCCTAAAGAACACAGAGCATGCTTGGATTGACAGAATGTTTACTCTGTGTCACTGGGCTGTTTCCATGGTGACTAGATTATGACAATGATGTTCCTAGTGTTATTTTCTCACCCGTGTCTGAGTATCTTTGGTCCTGTCACCCTTTCCTTTACTCTGAGGCATTCAATCCTTTCCCCGTCATTCTCTCTAATGTTACTAAGGGCCCAACACCCACTTCATCATCTTACAGAGCCCAGGATTCCTATTGCATTGGTGCTTGGTAATAATATTCTCTGGGCTGCTTCATGATGTATGAAGAGTTTAGCTCTGAACGAAGAGAGGGTGCTATGTGCAGGGCTGTTGGGAAATTTGCATGGAGAACAAGAATGTGGTTCCCATATATAGTGGACTTACTGAAGGTTAGTGGTGGTGCAGTGTGACAACCACCCCTCCTTCTATCCACACCATATACTGTATCTGGACTTAATACCAAAACCTTAAAAGGTGTTTAATTTCACAGACTGAGTAATAAGTCACTTTACTAAAGATAATATAAAGATATAGATAAAGATAAAGGTGAATATGTGCTACATAAGCCACCCTCGGTCATTCTCCCCGTTCAATAAACTTGCATATATATATATATATACATATATATATATCCTACTTCCTTCGCTTCGACTATAAACTCTTCATGTGCAGTGTGCTGCATACATTTATAAATACAATATGGGGTTTAGTAGACATATTTGTGCTTACATGTAGTAAGAATCTTTTAGTACCTATCCAGGATCATGATAATTTATCTGAATCTTTAGAAGGATTTTGCTATAAAATAATGGTTTCAAAGCAACCATTAAAATTCTGTGTCTTTGGAGGAAGATGAGGGCCACAACTGTGACAGCAAGCAACAATTCTCACCCCTCAGTGTTAATAAGAGCCCTCTGGAGAGTACGTTGACATTTGTGACTTCTAGACTCAAGACATTTGGAGTAGTAAGCATGGAAGCTTCTAGAAATCCGAGTTTTGTTCTTTAAAGCAAGTGTTTTTCCAAAATTAGGACAAACCTTTTAAAAATATTTTATATTTCCTGTAAAAGATATCATTTTCCTTTTCTCAGATAATTATTGAGTGGTATTTATGGAAAGCATCTTTAATGAATTGTTTCTATCGGATTGGCCCGTAGGCCTGTCTGTAGGGGCATTTTCTTGATGGTGGAGGAGAGTCCACTGAGAGAAGCCCCACCCCTGTGGTTCCCCAGCGGAATAAGAGAAGTAGCTGAATAAGTTAGAGGGAGCCAGCCAGTGAGCAGCATTCCTCCAAGGTCTCCCTTCCTGCTGGGGTTCCTCCCTGAGCTCTTGTCCTGACTTGTTGATGACTGACTAGACAGAACCTATAAGTGGGATAAACCCTACCTTCCCCAAGTTGGTGTTGGCCAGTGTTTTGTCACAGCAATGGAAAGCAAATTAACGCGGCAATAGAGAAAATATATTCTAACAATGATAACAAAGGGCCTAGAGGGGTAAACACTGTATGAGGTATTAATTTATAGTCTTTTAAGGGACATAAAAGGTACTGATTTCTAAGTAGGGGAGATCCTGAGAGGGTTCAAAGACAAGGCAAATATGGAAGTTCAGATGCGATAAACAGACAAGATTATGAAACAGAAAGGCTAGACACTGAGGTGGAGCGTGTGGGATGCAGAGAGGTGAGCATCCTGTATAGGAGAGGAAAGGGATAGCTCTGTGGGGTACGCTGCATGGACCAGTGGAGCCTGTGCAATACATCTTCAGTGAGATGAGATCGCCGCCGCCGCCGCCGCCGCCGCCGCCGCCGCCGCCGCCGCCGCCGCCGCCGCCGCCGCCGCAAGAAAGAATAAAGCCAACGCGGGACCAACAACCCAAAGGCCAATGCCATGTGACTGACTTACGGCTTAGGAATTAAGAATGGCTTAAGAAATAGCAGCCATTTTCTTAATTATACAGGATGGCAGGAAGTACTGTGAAACCAATATACGACCTGACGTTACAGGTTTTGCGACATTTAATAATACATGAAATAAGTGAAATCAAAACCATGAATCGGAACATTCATAATAAACACGAATAGTGAACCAATTAAAGCAAAGGCCAAAGCACTGTGCCTAAGGGAATTCTAAAATAGTATCCCGCACGGTTAGTCAGATATTTATGCTTACTGACATGTATATCCTTTATGTAGGACCAGACACTGAGAGAAATATGAAAAAAAAAATAAATTCGGGTACATCATAAAACAACCACCCCTCCAAACAAAACAAAACAACAACCCACACAACAACAATAGGAGCAACAACAACACCCCCCCAAAACTAGTATGAGGAAGTGTCCTGCTTGCTTCCCTCTTAAAAACAACAAAACAAAACAAACTCTGAAACTCCAGGGGTTAAGTAGTTTCACTAAAGAAAATAGCGAAGTAGCTGAAGTCATGGGAAATGGTGAAGAAAAAGCAAGGGTCTGAAACCCCGGGACAGATGGAGCAAAGAGTTTCCAGATGTGCAGCCTCGTCTGTGGATCAGCGCACCAGCGTGGCTTTCTCGGGTTCTATGAGGAACGAATACGAGAAGCATTTCTTGCTCCCTTCTGCCAGTAATCGAACTAAACCTACTTTGCTGAAATTTCATATGCTGTTTCCTGCAGGGAAATGTCTGTCAGTCTTGTAATCTGAATCTGAAGCGTGCCTCCGAGAGCTGGAGTCTGTTCTAGACCGGAATGCCTGGCGGTGCGCATACAGTTGTCTATACAGCTCCGTTTGCAAGGACACTTTGCATATGTCCTGACTCCCTTGTAGTCTGTATCACATGCATGTGCGCATGCCAGTGAGGATGGGGATGTGTTTAATTTTCGTTGCCGTGGACCTTCTAGGAAAACAGCTTGAGATTAGCTGCAGAATGCTAAGTCCCATCCCCAGAATCGGGTTCACAAAGTCACACTGAGATGACCCCCCTTCTCCCTACCTATTTATTTGGGAGATAAGGTTTCATATAGCCACAGCTTGCCTTCTATCCACCACGCAGTCAAGGATGACCTTTAACTTCCGGGAGTCCTGCCTCTATCTCCTGAGTGTTGCTAACAGACATATGGCACCACAAACAGTCTCGTGCTCGATCCTTAGACCTCTATGCATGCTAGGCAGGCATGTATAGTACCAAGATGGCTCAGACACCTCTACTTTTTAAAGGGCCTAAACTTGGGACACCACAATTTTATAAAACAATGGGAGCTTTATTGTAACAGTAAGTTGGCTCATTGAGCCACTAAAGTTACAATATAAGAAAAATCTTATATCTGCTGGGTCACCCAGGCAAATTCTCTTTCCCAACAAATGGAACCTCCCCCTCTTACTATTTCAACTGGAAGGCAGACTCAGGAAACTTCAGGAAGAAATAGTAACAAAAAGAAACTCCACAACAGGTTGGGGGAGATGGCACAATTGGAAACGTGCTTGCCAGGCAAACATGAAGCTCTAAGGTTGGTTGCCCCACTCTCACACAAAAGCTGGGTGTGGTACCAGGCCCAGGATCCCAGAGCTGGTGGTCACAGGGCCACGTGGAACCAGGCTAATTCTAGGTTAGCCAGTCTAGAAAAATCTGATAGACCCTGTCTCAAAAAAAAAAAAATGTTGAGAGCATCTGAAGAGGACAATGAATTTTACATGCAAGTTTGTACACACACACACACACACACCACACCACACTCCACATACTGCAGACACACCCTCCCACAATCATAACTGGTGGTGACCCATGCTTATCCTATCACATCTTTCTGAGGAAGAAAGATGGTTTTAGAGAAAAACTACATGTTGAAATCCTGACTTAACTGAGAGAGGGGGGCAGGGAGAGAGGGAGAGAGGGGAGAGATGGGGAGAGGTTGGAGAGGGGAGAAGGGAGAAGGGGGAATTGAAAGAGGGGGAATAGGAGAGAGAGGGGTAGAGGGGAGAGAAGGGAGAGAGGGGGTCAGGGGGAAAGGGGAGAGATGGGAGAGGGAGGAGAGAGAGACTGAGAGGAAGTTTGGTAGGTAGAAGAAAACACTACAGAAATGCTCTTGCATAAGTATATTCTTTCATTAAAGGACAAATTGCATAGAACATCTCTACAAAAACAGATTTTTTTTCTCTTGAAGATTGTTTTACTTATAAATATGTCCTAACTAACACATTCATGTTTTTGGGTTATAATTTTCTTAGATAAACACATTTAATTATATTGTTTATATTCCCCCCTCTTGTGCACTTATAGCATTAAGTATTATTGCTTAATATCTAAATATTTAATTTTAATGAGAAAGCATGAATGTGTAGTGTAATGAAAATGTAAAATTACTGGGAGCAGTGGCACTGTAATGAAATTATGATGTAGATTTCAAACAGAGCACTTTCCTGGGATACAATTAAACTGTTTTAAAAGACATAGAAAATGAGAAAACATTTACTTGTTGAAGAGGAAAAAGAAAACTCCCAGATCTTATAAGCAGGTATGATGCTGCTGGCTTGGATAAATGTTACTGAAAAAAGATGAAATGGAAAGATATTCAATGTGCTAAAACATAATTTTGATTCAGAAGTATTATTTTTGTCACATAAAAGACAGCATCTTTGTGAAAACTTAAAATTCTATCAAGCATTAACTATATGCTCAGATGTTGCTAGGTCTTATGAGAATGGACAAGTAGGAAAATAGAAACTGGTTCTTTATGTGGCTAATTATGACACATTCTGAGACCCAAAGCATACTAATTGTGGCATATATTTAGACTGAAAACACGTATATTAGAAATAGGAAATGATGTGAAATCTCAGGGAGAGATAAGCATCAGAACTCTCAGAGACAGATAAACCGTAATTGTCTAGTCACAGAAATTTGGGGATAGATGGCTTAGGACCCAGGTGTACAGAATTCATGTGTATTGTATCCAAAAAAGAGAACCAAGCCAAGCAGGTAATGATCCAACTGGTTCTGTTGGTGTGACAGTCACTTCCCAAGAACTGGAACTGACAGCCAGAGACCAACAGTCCTTATTTTAGATGTTTCAAATACTGTGATGCAATCTTGCTGTTCTGGTCCCTCCTACCTGGAATATGAACCATTCCCAACCATCATATTTACATTGTACACACTAGACCTTGTCTACTAATGAATAGCTTATGTCTAGAAAATAGGTAAAATATATAGAGGATTCTATACTATCTACTGTTTCAAACATTCATTGGAGGTTGTACATTATAGTCTCTATGGATAAGAGGCTACTATATATACTCACAATGAAATATATTCAGTACCTAAAAGAAGCTACCAATCCCTGACAAGCTTTGGAGGGGCTTAAATGTATATTACTCAGTGCCCCATGTCACCACGTCCTTGTTTTGCTTTTCCCAGAGGAATATCACACTTTGAACCATGCTCCCCACTCAATATTACTGTCAACTTTTTTCACTACAGTGAAAAAAGAAGTGCTCCTTTATTACTTCAGTTCCTTCTCGCGCCCAGCACTGTGTTTAGTGATGTTTTCAAGTGATAGCTTGGAGTCTGTTGTAGACAGGAGTAGAGCCAACAAAACATCCAAGCAAGATCACAGTTCATCTAGGGTGAGGGGCATAACAACAGGTACAGGGAAGGTCTGCATACTACAGCTGTAACATTCACAACAGTGTGGGATTAATTTGGGCATGGGTTATGATGGGAGATTTCACAATGAGTCCACAGCATGTGTTTGGAGAAACAGGGAAGAGAATTTTTAGGAAGGAAACAGGAGTTCAAAGGTCAAGGCAGACGAAGAAGATTCAGGGGAACAAAAGGTGAAGTTGTTACCATTGCAACAGCAGAAGGTGCATGTTAGAAGAGGAAGGTCAGAGAGGAAGGGTAAGGCCAGATTATGGAAAAATGGATTCATCAGCTGAGGAGTCTTGGCATTTAAATATTTACTCAGCAATATTAAATATTGCGGCCACAGTTTGACTCTGGGTCTCTTAAGAGCCTCCCCGGAGTCTGGGCTCTTTGTTCCCTCTGATGTAGGACAGATAGATAATTGATTATCAGATAGATAATTAAGTAAATGTTTACCTTCTCAGCATCCACCACAATGCAGGCATGCTGTTATTTAAACCATTCTATCATTTATGAACACATACCAACTCAAGCACCTGCTAGGATACTGGTCTCAGAAGCAAAGGGGAAAAAAAAATGTCTCCTTTTGGGAAATCACAGGATAGTGGGAAAATACTTGATGTATATACCCAAGCAAAGCACAGTCTTAAAGGATAGGAAGACGAAAGAAGCCATGAGCCAGGCTGTTTCCCCTCACTCACCGTTTCTTAAATCCATAAGAAAGATTGTAGTTAACCTTTCTATTAAGGGGAATATTACAGCATGGACCTTTGGGAGTCATTGGGATGTATTTTCTAAGGAAGGCCATGATTGGGAAATTTTGAGAGCAAACACATTACCCTGCTGTGACACCTGAATGAGGCTCCTTAGTGACCATTTTGATTAGGTAGCTCTTGCAGAACTCTTTTCTACCTGGCTACATTAATTACGACAAAATTAAGCTTCCCTTATTCAGGATCTATTCTTCCTCTGATTAATTTTCTTGACAGTCTGCACTCAAGAGCAAGAGGAACACCAGATTTTAATTGGGCATTGGTTAATTCATTTTTTAAATGACAACTCGTGGTTTTCCTCTTAGATAGACCATATGCCAAAGTCCTGTCTTAATTCAACACAAATGCTCATGAACTCAGTGGAAGAGATGCTGATTTCAAACTCTTGCCAACAGAAAAACAAATTAAAGTTATTGTAGCCAATAAATGTTAAATAAGGGAAGAATTTGAATTTCATCTCTGAAAGGTCAAGGTCATTTTTTGATATGTGGGACTTCCAAAATAAATGTGCCTTCCAGAGAAAGCACATTCAATGTATAATTACCTTGTATGTATCTCTCTATATATTCATACCATTAATAAAACTAACTGAATGACTGCCCATGTGGGAAAAAATTCCACAAAGGCAATTAAAGGATACCCACAAAAAGATCATTCAGAGTTAAACTCAATGAAAGTTCTTTTGTTTTCTAAATAGAGTGGAAACAAAGGTGCCTTCTTCAGGAAAGACAAGAGTGACTTGTTAAGTTTTCTAGAGCTGAAATGTTAATGACAGTTGTTCTGGTTAGTTTTTCTGTCAAGTTGACATGGTTAGAGTTGTTTCAGAAGGAACCATACCTGAGAAGACACTTTCATCAGACTGGCCTGTGGGCAAGACTGTGAAGCATTTTCTTGATTAATGGTTAGTGATTAATGATTAATGGTCTGGACCATTATGTGTGATGCTACCCATGAGCATCACACACCATGAGGCCCTGGATGTATATAAATATACGCTGAACAAGTCAGGAGGAGCAAGCCAATGAGCATTACTCATTCATGGCCTCTGCATCATCTCCTGCTTCCACCAGGTTCCTACTTTGGCTTTCCTTAATGAACTGTGTCTTGGAATATGTAAACCAAACAAACCATTTTCTTCTTTCCAAGTTGCTTTCCCCTTACCTCCTCCCCCACCCCACCCCCAAGCAACAGAAAGCAAAATAAGTGTGGGGGTTTGAATAGGCTTGACCCCCATAGACTCATAAGTTTGAATGCTTGGCCCATGGGGAGTACCATTATTAGGAGGTGTGGCCTTGGAGAAAGTATGGCACTGTGGGGTAGGCTTCGAGGTTTCCTGTGCTCAAGCTCCACCCAGCATGGAAGACAGTCTCCTTCTGCTGCCTGCAGATCAAGATGTAGAATTCTCAGCTCCTTTTCCAGGCCCATGTCTGCCTGGACTCTGCCATGCTTTCTGCTATGATGATAATGGACTGAACCTCTGAAATTTCAAGTCAGCCCCAGTTAAATGTCTTCTTTTATAGGAGATGCCTTGGTTATGGTGTCTTTCACAGGAATGGAAACCTTAACTGAGACTATAAGACGCCGATTAAAATATTGAAGTACAAAATTCTTCCATCTGCCCATGTTGGTAATTCTCAGCTACCTCTTCATGTCACCAATAGCCAGTCCTTCCCAGAAGAAGAGTACAACGTCCACAGGACTTTTTCAGAAAAGAAATCTTAACTTTGTCCAATACCGTGAAAAGTCTTGCTCATTAATATACTGGCAATTAGCCAACTTCCCACAGGAGTCTCTTGGTCTGCCAAATAAGCAGGCTGTTCCAAAAAATATTTTTAATGCACTTTCTCTGTGCAGTATGCCATGCTGTATGTCAGAAATGAAGTGGGAGGCACAACTTTGCATCATTGTGACAATACCCATAAAGGTAATTTAAATGGAGAGAGAATTGATTGTGGTCCATGCGTTTAGAGACTACATTCCAAGGCCAGTTGTGTTGACTACTTTGACCCCTGGATGAGATGGAATCTCAGGATGGTGAAAGCTTGTGGCAGAGGCTGGCTCAGATCATGGTATCTAGAAAAAATAGGAGATAAGAGGTGGCCAGGATAAGGAATACCTTTCAGTGGCATGCCTCCGGTAACAAACCTCTTGACCAGGACCCTGAGGTCCACAGTTCTACTACCTTCCAACAGCGTCCTAAAATTTTAGGATGTGTTAATGGATTAAACCATTGGTTAGGTCAGAGCCCTCGTGATCCAATCATGTCTCGAACCTCTCATAGATACATAGAGCCCTGATCTGCTATATCTCTGTAAGATGATACAGTTATCTCTTAGTCCAATTAAGTCTGCAATTATGGTGGAAGGAGCATAGACTGAAATATATCTTAATACTAAATACTGAACGAAGAATATAACCCAGTCAGACCTTCAGCTGTAAAGATCTGGGGAGAATATTTCCTTGCAGGATACATTAGATGAAGCAGACAGAACTTAATAGAAGAACCCAGGTATCCCTCAACAGAAGAGTGGATGCAAAAAATGTGGTATATCTACACAATGGAGTACTATTCAGCCATTAGAAACAATGAATTCATGAAATTCTTAGGCAAATGGATGGAGCTAGAGAACATCATACTAAGTGAGGTAACCCAGACTCAAAAGGTGAATCATGGTATGCACTCACTAATAAGTGGATATTAACCTAGAAAACTGGAATACCCAAAACATAATCCACACATCAAATGAGGTACAAGAAGAAAGGAAGAGTGGCCCTCTGTTCTGGAAAGACTCAGTGAAGCAGTATTCGGCAAAACCAGACCGGGGAAGTGGGAAGGGGTGGGTGGGAGGACAGGGGGAGAGAAGGGAGCTTGCGGGACTTTCGGGGAGTGGGGGGCTAGAAAAGGGGAAATCATTTGAAATGTAAATAAAAAATATATCGAATAAAAAAAAAGAAAAAAAAGAAAATACCTATCAGTATTGATTGAAATATAACAGACAAAAATAGATATAATAAATTTGTTTTACTTAATTACAATATGCTAAAATATAAAATAAGAAATATTGAAAAACTATATTTTCAAATATCTTGTAGTCAAGAATTTGGCATTTAGGAGTAGAAAACACACACACACACACACACACACACACTAAAGGAATTCCTGATACCTGGAAACTAATGTGTTTCTTCTGAATAGTCCACTCAAGCACAGCCAACTTTTCATGGATGGGTTTACATTAGGTTTCAGAGAAACTGTGAAGTAATGTGTGGGCATACCCTAAATTCTTTCCTCATAAAAAAGCAGGAAAGTAGAGACCATAAAACTTTTTAAAAAATGCAGCAAGTGTGTTATTTGTATAAAAATAGCTTAAGTCATTTTTCTGAGAGCGAAAGTGGATAGGGAATTTGGAACGTTGACTAGAGCTGAGCCCAGCCAGGTAGAAACAATTTTTAGATTCTATGGACACTCAGCAAGTAGCTGGGAGGGGGGGGAGTCTTTGCAGTCCCAGGAATAACTTCACATAGAACTAGAAGATTCTACAGTTGGTTTTGACAGCATCACAGAGATTTAAGCAATTGCAGATTTTAAATGTATTTTCAATTTATTCATGTATTTACTAAACATCAAACATGTAGAGTAATGCCAGGCACTGGGATACAGAGCTGAATGAAAAATAAAATTCTGTCTTTCAAGTTGCTTAGAGTTTATTTGGTACAGGAGACAGAAAGTAAACTAACTATTGGTATTAAGCTGGGGACAGGAAACAGTGAAGTTTTTTTTTTGCAAAGAATTCTGAAATTGGGTGGCCCTTTTATTTTATTTCCAATCCAAGCTAGCTTAGAGATTTTCACACTGATAATCCATGATAACTGTCTCTGATAATCAGACCAGGAAAGGGGCAAGTGTCTTTTTATTTTAGGTTTTTTTTTTTTTTTTTTTTTTTTTTTTTTTTTTTTTTGTCTTTTAAAAATATTTTCATCTGCATTTCCCTTCTTACTGATCAAAGGCTGCCAAGGAAATTAATACCAAATGGCATTCAGTCTGGGTTTTGTTCTTTACTGTGTTTACAAGGAGCATGGACTGAAAGGACGGAAACTGATTTCTCTTTTCACCCCTTTGTCACAAAGCAGTGTTTGTTTGTTTGTTTGTTTTCTGCTTTGCTCATCACAACACTAAGTTTGCAGAGAGTGTGGGATCCACTCTATCATTCCTGAAAGATCGCTTTCACAAGAGTTCCAGACTGAATTATTCATTATCTTGATTTTTAGCATTTTTTATGGCCAACTTACTAACCTCAAGGCAGGAGAACAAACATTCGAAGGAAAACAACCCAGGACTCCAGCCAAAGTTAGATTCAAAGTCATTTTCCTCAATGGCACCCTTTACTCATTCATGCGCGGTAGATAGGGCTTCAGCTACCACCATTAATTAATTACTTGGCTGTGATATTTGGCAATTGTGGAGAAAAGTAGGGATAAAGGAGGAAGGAGAAAGTTAAACCCCAGTTTTAGAAGAGTGTTAACTCTCTATCACCGATACTGAATCACTGTTGTTTGATTAAACAGGTTTCCACAACACCCACAAGGAAGCTGATTTTTCTAGTTTAATGGGACACAAAGGTAGCATTGTCAACGAAGGCAGCTCATGAAGAAGAGAAGAGGATAGCTAAGCAAGATAAGGAGCTTCAGCAGAAAGCACACAGCCTGTTCCCAGGAGCAGAAGCCAAGGGCTGGCTCTGCCTGGATAATGAGTCATTAAGGAGGTGATAGTTCTGTCGGATCTAATAAACTGCAGCCCATGAGGGGATAGTGCCGTGCCTGCTAACCTCAACTGGCACAGACGACTCTATAAGCTGACAGATGGTGTTTTAAGACTGAATTTTAGCATGAGACACTTCATCACAAACTGTGATACTCTTCACATGCACACCAAGAGTTCGTTTTAGTGACTGATTTGTATCTATTTTCTGAGCTACATCATGCTTCTGTAATAACGAACATTCTTACTCACTGGTGTAAATGTTATTTCTCCTCCACTGGATTTAATGTAAATATTTTTATTTACAAAGAAGAAAAACAACCTTTATCTTTATTTTCCAAATTGAACATCTTTCAGTTTTAACTCAGTTCTTATCTACCATCCCTTTTTGACTTATTTGTTTTAATAAGAAAAAGTTTATACCTCATATCAAGGCAGATGAAAAATTAGAAGGCATTCTTTGGTTAGATGTGATGACTCTAGTTGGATCTACCAACCAACAAATCGACCATCCATCCATCCACCCAATCAAAGGCATAGAGAGAAAAAAAATACTAACATATATATATATGTGTGTGTGTGTGTATATATGTATATATATGTATATATATGTATATATATATAATTTCTGGGTATATATTAAATATATAATATATATTATTTCTGGATATCTACCTATCTGTCTGTCTATCTATTTATCTATTTAGCTATCTATCTAATCAGTGAAATTCCTAGTGGGAAACAAATGTCTCATTAGGTTCAGTTGCATGGAGTTTAATTAGAGAACACTATAATAGCCATAGCGAGGGTCTGGAGAGATGCTCACTGGTTAAGAGCTGTGCTGCTCTTGCAGAGGGCTCAAGTTTGGTGGGGTTTTCAGGGTAGCTCAAAATTATCTGTCACTCTAGCTCCAGGGGATACAAATCTGGTCTCTGAGGACATCTGAGGTCATGTGCACACACCCCAAAACACAGACACACACATGTTTAAAAAGTCTATAAAAGACAAGGAAACCAGTTCTGAACAGTGTTGAAGAATTCTATTGAAAAGTGGAGCCTTCAGTGGGAGAGATGGAAGAGAGAGAGTTTGGGCTAAGGAGAAGCTGACAGGACCTCATGCAATAGAAGGGCAGGCTGGAAGAGCTCTGTGAGTCTGGTTTCTGGGTAGACAGATTCTAATAACAGCACTGGATCGAGTATACAGGGTAATTATGGAAAAATAAGCAAAGTGGAAATATATACTCTTCAAGGACTAATCTTTTGTAGATATTGAGTTGCAGATATATATATTCATAAGAGAGGATTTCAGTCTCAACGAGAAAATAATTTCTGAAAAGAGGCTAACATGTGACCAACTGCACCTATACTGTAAAGAATAACATATCTGAATCAGCTCAGATTTGTGAAGAAAATGATCTCTCTTCTACAAGGGCAGTTACATGGATCTCTGTTACGTGGTGTCCCAAGGACACATACACAGGCAGCAGGGACAGAGCTAACCTTTATAAGGCCCACTGCACAGTGACTATAAGCATTACTGATTGTAATGTAATGTGATGTAATGTAATGTAATGTAATGTAATATAATGTAATGTAATGTAATGTAAGAATGAGCTATGCTTTTAGAACTCGCTGTGTACTAGGCTTCCCTGATTACAAGAGCATGGTGGTTTATTTATACTGGTAAAAGAGAAGAATGAGGAAGTAGCTTAACTTTCTGAAGGCTACACAGATAGGGAGCAGATATATTAGAATAGATACCAGTGGCTCAAGGCTCCATCTGTGGTTTTCTTTTTTGTTGTTGTTGTTCTTGTGTGTGTGTGTGTGGGGGGGGTGTCTTCTTTTTTATTTTATTTTATTTTTTTTAAAGACAGGCCTTAATTATGTATGTCAGGTTGGACTTGAATGTATGATCCCAAACATTGCTGTTGCTGGGGTTGTAACCCACCATTGCGCCCTTTGGGTCCATTCTTTAGGTGAACCCATTTGGCGACCAATAAAAATAACGAAACTATCATAGATCAAGAAAAACAAACTATGCAGATACTTGTGTGGTTTGAATTTAATTCTTTTACAAATGAATTGGTTGGTCCTAAGAATATTTATTTCAGTCCTGAGGATACATTACTGTAAGCAGTTTTAGTATGATTCTTTTCTGAGGAAGTTTTGAACAAGGTGCTAGAGAAACCTCCATTGGGAAGAGCAGGATGCTGACTTGTGGAAGTTATTCTCCAACCAGGGTCTGAGTTCCTACAAGTCAACTCTGAGTTGATACTGTAATTAAAATGTCCTAATACCCTAATAGGATGCCTAGGAGACATGGCTGATCAGTAAGGACTTATGGAATGGCTGCACAGAATGGTGTTTCAAGTGTTCAACTTGGAGGTTTGGTCCTCAGGAGGAAGAAGGGTAGGAGTAGAAAGGCTGGGATAGCTCAGCAGCACTGAGGGGAATGGTGGGTGGCTAAGACCACCTCGAACAACCCAAGGTTATGCAAGAGTGAGGGTGCAGGGCACTACAAGTGAGTTTGTTTAGAGGCTCGGAAGGCTGCCCTAGTTGGTTTCAGCTGGCTTGGATAAGGGGGGTCACACAAGTTAAAGACAGACCTGCTTGGCAAGGAACAATAGGCTGCCTTCATTTAGCAAGGGAAAAAAAAAAGGGAAAGAAAAAAGGCAGCCCTTAGGGTGGAAGGAAGTTTTAATCCTGTTAAAGAACTCAATTACCCAGGAAGACTGAGTAAGCCTTTTGGCTTTATTGTAGCCCTTCTCTTCAGTGGGAACTTGAAACCAGAGGGTTGCAGAGTTAGGAGCAAATAAAGTCACATTCATAGACTCAGGATGTTTCCCACAGAATATGGCAAGCTTAGAAAGAGAAGAGTTAGATACAACCACTCTTTCACAACTTTTGAAGTAAATCATATTCTCATTTGGACCATATGATCAGATACCATTATTCACAGCCTATTCAAATACAAGGGGTTACCTTGACAGGTGAACTCACTAACTTTTAAATGCTTAATCTCTTTTTTACATTTGTATTTTTGACAAAAAATGTATTTCCTCATAACCACAACACTTTGTCCAGGAACTTATAAAGTAAAATTTATTGAGGAATATATCACAGACATGTAGATGTTTTAATGTAGATAAGAATGAATTCAACAGGAATCATGGAGTGTGTGATATGGGACATCCATGTGCCTGAAGCTGGGCAAGGCTGATGTATTTCAGCTGGTTCCGGTCTTCAGCAAGATCTCATGAAAAGCCATGGACTCAGTCTATAAACTTCTTTCCTATGTCAGTTTTAAATTTATATTGCATGTATGTATGCATGCATGTATGTATATATATATGCATGCACATGTGTGTGTGTGTGTGTTCCTCCACATGTGGAAGTCAAAAGAAAATTTCTGTTCTTCCATTATATGGGTCCAGAAGATTGACCTCAGGTCATCAGACTTGGTGGTAAGGCCTTTACTGGCTAAGACCACTTGCTGACCCCAATTTTTCATTTACTGCAGCAAGATCTCTTTCTGCAATCCTCAGATTGGTCTGGATTTGCTATGTAGTCTATGTGTTCATTGAATTCACAGCTGTCCTCCTGCATCAGCTTTTCAGCTAATTATGGGATTGTACCACCACACCTCTCTCTCTATTCTCTATATATTCATATATATATAATCTCTCTCTGTCTCTGTCTCTCTCTCTCTGTCTCTGTCTCTGTCTCTCTCTCTATATATATATATGTGTGTGTGTGTGTGTGTGTGTGTGTGTGTGTGTGTATGTATATATGTAGGGGTGTGTGTGGTTTGCTAAGCAGCCTGGGACTGCACTAAATCTGTGAATCTCTAGCCTATGGCTTTCTATGTCTGGCAGGCACCGTCAAAGAAATAAAGAAATTAGACTCCAGAAAACCAAATAACTGTATTAAAAATAGGGTACAGAGCTAAACAGAATTCTCAACTGAGGACTCTTATATGGTTGAGAAGCACTTTAAGAAATAATCAACATCCTTAGTCATCAGGGAAATGCAAATCAAAACAACCCTGAGATTCCACCTCATACCAGTCAGAATGGCTAAGATAAAAAACTCAAGTGAGAGCAGATGCTCGCAAGAATGTGGAGAAAGAGGAACACTCCTCCATTGTTGGGATTGCAAGCTGGTACAACCACTCTGGAAATCAGTCTGTGGTTCCTCAGAAAATTGGACATAATACTACCTGAGGACCCAGCTCTACCCCTCCTGGGCATATACCCAGAAGATGCTCTAACATGTAATAAGGACACATGCTTCACTGTGTTCATAGCAGCCTTATTTATAATAGCCAGAAGCTGGAAACAATGCAGATGTCCCTCAACAAAGGAATAGATACAGAAATGTGGTACATTTACAGAATGTACCATTAAAAACAATGACTTCATGAAATTTGCAGGCAAATGGATGGAACTAGAAAATTTCATGTTGAGTGAGGTAACACAGTTGCAAAAGAACACACAAGGTATGTACTCACTGATAAGTGGATATTAACAAAAAAACCTTGGAATACCCATGCTGCAACTTCAGACTATATGAAGGTCAAGAAGGAAGATCAAAGTGTGGATGTCTCAATCTTAGAAGGAGGAACAAAATAATCACTGGAGGTAGAGGGTGGACAGACCTGGAAGGAAGAGAGGAGGAGGAGAGGAAAAAAAGGGGCGGGGACAGAATCAGGTGTGGGAGGAGATGGAGGAGATGTACAGAGGGCCAGGAAATTGAACACAGGTATGTAGTTATGGGGTATGGGGAATTGGGGGTAGCCAACAGAAAGTGCCAGAAGCCAGGAAAGCAAGAGGCTCCCAGGACCCAACAGGGATGACATTAGCGAAAATACCCAACAAAGGGGAGAGAGAACCTGTAGCGACCATATCCAGAGGTTAGGCAGGCTCCTGGTTGAGGGACTGGGACAGCCGTCCTTCTCAAAAATTTAACCTAGAATTGCTCCTGTCTAAATGAAATATGGGGACAAAGAGTGGAGCAGAGACTGAAGGAAAGGCTATCCAGAGACTGCCACACCTGGGAATCCATCTCATATGCAGCCCCTAAACCCAGAAACTATTGCTGATACCAAGAAGGGCTTGCTGGCAGGAGCCTGATATGGATGTCTCCTGAAAGGCTTGGCCAGAGCCTTATTGATACAGATGTGGATGCTTGCAGCCAATGATTGGACAGAGCAGGGGGACCCCAATGGAGGAGTTAGGGGAAGGACAGAAGGAGCTGAAGAAGTTTGCAATCCCATAGGAAGAACAACAATATCAATGAACCAGGAGCCCCCCTCCACTGCCCCCGTAGGGAGCTCCCTCCCCCCCCCCACCCTAGAGCTCCAGGGACTAAACCACCAACCAAAGAGCACCCATGAAGGGACCCATGGCTCCAGCCACATATGTAATATAGGATAGCCTTGTCTGGCATCAAAGGGAGGGGAGGCCCTTGGTCCTGTGAAGGCTTGATGCCCCTTCATTGGGGAATGCTAGGGCAGTGAGGTGGGAATGGGTGGGTGGGTGGGTGGGTGAGCACCCTCGTGGAGGCAGAGGGGAAGGGGATAGGAGTTCTTGAAGAGGGGAATAACATTTAAAATTTAATAAAACAAGAAAAAACAATAAAGTTTTTTTTTTAAAGAAAGAAAAATTTGTCTTCTTAATATTAAACAAATCTTAGGAAGTGTGGCCGTCAGTTTTATGTTTCTTTTTGTTGCAGAGGAGGAGACTGGGCAAGGTAACAGGAAACAGGTGGTGCATTCTGCTTATGCTGTGCTGGCTTCTGAGTCATGACAGCATTTTTGAAATATCCGAGCAGTGACACAATGGAGCACTCCTCCATGACGAAGTGACGAAGGGACACCATTCAAGCGGAAGAGGAAGGGGTTGGCACTTTACTACCCCGTCTCCTCAGACAACTGAATTCCTTCCCTTCTTTCTCTCCCCACCAGCCAACATTTTACACCTGAATGTTTTCCTTGGGAGAATGAAAGAATTTGCTGTTATTCTAGGATAAGATGCCAACATTGCTATTAGACACTTTGTTCAACTCAGCTAGTCTAGGGAATGACAAAGAATGTCACAACCCCAGACAAAGTAGCGGCCTAAGTTGCTTTGTTGTTAGGATGTATATGCACACATTTAACCATTTAGTTCTCGTTTAACTAGAGAGTCCTGCGAAATCTGTGTAAAGACTTGTGGTTTAACAACTTACTTTAAGCTCTCCCGATGCCAGTGAGTGTAGTTAATCTGTATCACCAGAGCCCATTCATCACAGAATTTTATTGTTCCTTCATAGAATCTTGAATCCACTTTAATCATTTCTTCCTATTCTGAGGGGCTCTCAATATTATTAGAGTGAAGAGGCCAGACACCAACAACTAAACATGGTAGGGAAGCTCAGCTCGCAGTGTGAAAGAGCTGAGATCTTTGTGTGAAAACTTCCTAGCTACAAAACAAGATCCCAGTAAGAAAAGATGAACGTCCCTTATTCATGAATGAAGACGATGGCAAGATGCCTCTCACCATCAAACTTAGGATACACGGTATACTCCGGAACCCATATAGTAGAAAGAGAAAGCCTACTCCCATAAACTGTTATCTGATTTCCATACCCATGACCCACCCATACACTACCTTCCCCCAAACAAATGTATAAATAAATATGAATACATAAAAACTCATAACCCATAAGCCCTAAACTCATACCCCACAAACCTTAAAGAACTTCAAGTCATACTTTCTTTCGGTTTGACTCCACTTGCCCCCACTCTCTTGCTCTTAAACATCACACATCTATGAACTAAATGATGTCACATGTCCATCAACTAGACAAGATGCTTCAAGTGGGCGGTGCACATTCTAACTGGACTTGCTTTTCTTTTTGTCTTTATTTTCTTTAGGTTGAACACAGAAAACGATATTGAGAAAGGCCAAAAGATTTTTAAAGCACAGAATTCTACCAGTTCCAGGCTAATTTCTCATATTTTCACCCCCCCATCAATTCTTTCCCATTTCCCCACAATACTGTGGAATACTTACAAGCATCCCAGAGTGTGAAAAGCAACACCATTTTCCTCTGTCAGTTGCATTGTTTCCTCACTCCATTAAGTCACGTACTATTCATTTTATCCATCAAGAACATCTATTTCTGACTACCAAACAAGCTACTTGATATTAAATAAGTCTTGGTAAATACCAACGATAAAGTTTCAAAGACCACCTTTCATCACATTGGTCAACATCAACTAAAAAGTCATATTTTTGATTTGAGAAAAACTGATTTTTTTTTTTACCAAGAATTTGGCAACATTTCCCACACAAATTGATGATATTAGCGCATTTTAGATATGACTAAGATTTCTATTTTAAGGTGGAATTTTATTCTTAAAGAGGTAAGAGACAAAGCGCAACCCAAATGTCAACTCACCAGCTGTTTCCTTTTCTCCAATACACGGAACAGCCTGGAAAAGAAGAGACGCACAAATTATGACCGTATTAAAAAAAAACTAATATCATTACAAATCATAACATTATAAACATCGTAACAACTAGGTCCAGACAACAAGAAAGCAATCAGCATTGTGGAGCAGTCTGTGAAGCCATCAGACCTGGATGTGAGAGTCACATCCTCCAATGATGCAATGATGTTCTGGTCTCAAGTTGCAATCAGTCTATATTATGGCATTGGTGATATATTAAATTTACATACTGACTGTGGGTAGATTTTTTTGGTCCTAATTTTTGGAGGCCCACAAAGCCAATTATTTGTCATTGTCTGCACACTTCAAGTCTTTTGTCTTTCTCTACTGTTAGTAAATACAGTAGAGAATAAGCTATCCTGACTCTTCCTTAGTGGGTGGAAAATCCCTCGTATTTCTTAGGACTGCTGGGAGAACTGAATGTAGTGCCTTCCAAAAGGCATCCTAGGTATGCCGACAAAGAAGCATCTTTGCTTACTTGTTTATTATTACTTTGGGTGGTGATTCCATGGATTAATTTATTGATATGAAAAGTTTAAAAAAATCCATTCCATTATTATTTTTATTGTCTTAAGCATAAGGGCAGGAATGAATAAAATGAAGTGTTTTAGAAGCTTACAGAGCTTTCTGTTAAGGCCATTCTTTGTGGATACTCAGAATGAATTAAGGAGCCTGAGTTTCTAGTTCCCAGTTCAATGGTTCTTATAAAACAGTACAGAGGCATTAACACCTCTCTCTCTCTCCTCTCTCTCTCTCTGTCTCTCTCTGTCTCTCTTCCTCCCTCTCTCTGTGGGTATGTTGCATGTAGAAGAATGTGTGGGTACACCTGTGTGTATGCATGCAGATTAGAGAGGCGTTTAGAGTCTATGCAACCCATCCATTGAGATTTCTATGACAATCACTGAATACAGACTACCTAGTTCGTCTTCTGTCTTTAGGGAATCCTGAAGCCAGAAAGGCATGGATGATTTGTTGTGAGTGTATGTGTGAATGTGAAACAGAGAGACAGAGAGAGACAAAGACACAGAAAAAGAAAGAGAGAGAGAGAAAGAGAGAGAGAGAGAGAGAGAGAGAGAGAGAAAGACAGGGAGAGACACAGAGACAGAGAGAAAGACAGGGAGAGACACAGAGACAGAGAAAGACAGGGAGAGACACAGACACAGAAAGGCACACACAGAGAGGCTTCGATGATGAAGGCTGAGAGACACACTCATTTATTTACAAAGTAGTTTGATGCATTCTTCACTTAAGAAAATAATAATAGTAGATTCTGCATGACCTCCTTAGCCAAGTTTTACAGGTTTAAGTATGAATGCCCTCTGGTGAAGTGGGTCTTAAATACAGTCAGATAACTGATGGTCATGTCCATTAACATTCATGCCATTATTGTACCGATAGGGATATCTCACCATTGGCAATCAGTGTCAAAGCTTATAGAATCCTCTCTCTCCCCCAGCAGAATACATAACATCCTCTGGTGCCATGAAAGGCAGTCAACAGGGAGGAAGCTTTCAGACCAGTACCTGCTTGCTTTCTCCCATGTTGTGTGACAGAAGTGTGTAGTGTCTTCAGCAGAAGGGTTTTAACTTCAAGTTCTGTTGAATGACTAAGCGGACTTCCTGGCAATAGAGGGCTTTTGATTGCTGACAAGGTTGTGAATGAAGGTGACAGGTAATTAAAGAATCTTCATGGAGTAAGTCCCATGGTACAAGAATCAACTCACACTTAGTGGTTAGTAAGTGTAGGGCATCCTTTTAAACGTCCACCTGCACAAATCCCCCTAATCCTCAGAACTACCTTATGGTGTGCTACACATTACAGTAGCTTCTTTGCAGTTCCGTGGTCAATTATGGAAGCTAGGACCTCGCCTTTGGAGTGTTGGCCTCCACTTTACCTATCAGAGCATTCTGGTTGATGGAGAAAACATGTCTGTGAAGTTCTGTGACCAGATATTGACTGATATTATAAAAAGATGTGCGTAAATTTGTTTGGGACCGATAGAACTTAAGCAATTGTTCTCTTATAGCTAAGACATTTAAGATAGATTAAAACCCTTGCCCCATATTACAAGCTGACTAGCAACACACAGGCATTTCCTATATTTGATTACAAAGATGTATTTCATAGTATATAGACTATTTCATAAATTTATAATCATTGAGGTGAGTTATAGGACAAAAATATTTTACCCTTCATATCCCCCAGGCTTATAATTCATGTGGCTAATGTTGATTATTTTGGAATTTTACCATGTTCCACATTCTGCTTTAATTTGCCAACTCACATTTCTATTAAGTAACTGCAGCAGTCATGTTACAAAATAGGAAAAAAGAGAGTCAAAGTTGAATGTGTCTAGACAATGATAATGTCTCTGTTCAAGTGAGACCATATCATAACAATTGGATAGCTCTCCACTGGCTTATTTGGAGGTCAAACCGTCTCCCTAGAAAATGATCTATGTATAAATTGATTAAATTCCTGAAGTTAGCGAGGGCTGTAAGGCATCAGAGAACTTGGAAAATGCTGACACTTAGTATTCAGTTAATTCAAGCTTGTTGGTCATTCTTAATTATATGTCTTATATTTTCTTGGGTACAAAAATCTAACAATTTTCTTCAGTGTGTAATTCTCAATGTAGTGGACAAAGATACCTAAAAAGGCAAAAAATAGTTCCGTATGATGGATATTGAATAGCAGTGGTCAGCTCTATCACTGGTATGGTGTGAAAAGAAATGATCAAGTAGCAGATGATTAAAATTACCCAGGTGCAGGGCTAAAGTGGTGACTCCATGGTTAAGCGCACTTACTGCTTTGACAGAGGACCTGCATTTGATATCCAACACCCACTTTGAATAACTGAATTGACTCTCTTGTTTTGTACCCTGGAGCACACACATCTGTTGCACAACATATGTACTCATTAGTAAAAATGTAAATAAATCTTAAAAGAAAAGATTATCCAGGTGGAAATGGGATGGTTTCAGTCATTGAAACGTAGAGAAGGAGGCAATGCTCATTGAGGATGTCCTTTTACCCTTAGCTTCCAAGATGGGCAATGGGGAATACAGCTAAGTCCTTGTTTTAAAGCCCCAGAATATTCTATCTGTTTTGGGGATCATCAAAAACTTCTCATGAAAGCTGGATGTACATACTCAAGTGCCAAGTAGATGTTCATCAAACATTTATGGAATGAACAACCCAAATACTATTGTTTCTAACGAGACAGTTCTCATAGAAAAGCATAGCTTAGGATGTGTTAGGGACCCTGTTTAATAGCTACCATGTGTTTCATTTGAGCCGCCTCTTCAGGAAGTTATTTAACATTTCTGGCAATAAAGCAGTTAAATGGGGTTTTCCTGCTAGCCATATGGGATCGCTGTAACTTCGTATATTCTCCTCTTTCAATGAAACAAAGGAAAGTCTACTAATAACTTCCAAATGAGAGGGGGGGATTATTCAAATTTTGTTATTCTCTTCTATGATATTCAAATGATAGACCATTTACATGACTCTGAACCACCCAAGCCTGAATATATTCTGCTGCCGGCTAGTAGCTCTCCTAGGGAACTGGTGCTAGCCTATACTGGACAATGAAGGTGATTTTACACTTGATATTGAAAAAAACGAAAAAGCCAGTGAAAAGAAAGCTCTTTCGTAAAGGAAGAGGAAACAATTTGCCTTACTGAGCACTTTTAAAGCTGTGTGTGTGTGTGGGAGTTTAGCCAGCTGCTCATGTTTTTGGATGTGAAATATGTTTAGGGAAGTGCTGGCTTTGACTTGATTTGTGGAAGTATTACCTATGTATGTCACGTCTTCTGGTTTCCTGTGAGGACAGCCCTCTGCACTGCTGGATTAAGTTCTACCTGATACCTTTGGGGACTTAGAGCAATCACTGTGCTACTGTAGTCAGCAGGGTAGGGAAGTCAGGTCCTATGAGAATTCTCTCCAGTCCGATGGCAGTTCAGGGTCCACTTCAGCACAACAATGCCAAGGGAAAGATTCTAATTGAAGTGGGATTTTTTTTTTTGGATGATTTTAGATGGAAATTACATGATTTTCCTCTATACTCAATCGATTTTGTCTATATGCTTTTGCTTTCAGTTATATAAAATATGTTCTTATTTTTAGTTACTTGGAATTAGTACCATACAGTGTCACTAGCAAAATATATATATATTTTTTTTAATAACTAAATTCTTCAAAGAATAAGGAAATAGTCTAGGAGATACACTTCTGGCATCCGTAAAAGAAAGGGACAGCTCCTTTATTTTCTTTACATAAAGTTCCCTGCCTGTCAGATTTTGTTTCTTCTCTGTCGCTGTCTCTCAATCTGTGTCTCCATGCCTCTCTCTGCCTTTGTCTCTCTGTCTCTGTCTCTGTCTCTGTCTCTGTCTCTGTCTCTCTCTCTCTCTCTCTCTCTCTCTGTGTGTGTGTGTGTGTGTGTGTGTGTACTTGCTGATTCTCTGTCTCTCCATGCTTATTTGGAATGTTTTCAAATATTACAGATATTTACATAGAAGTGTCTGGAATATTTTAATTTTTTTCCCCAGAGGGAATTTCCCCATTTCTTTTTTTAAAAAGTAGTTTTAAATCCATAATGAATTAGTGACTGATTAGTTCATTTTATTCTTTCTAAAATATGTTCCCAACAGCATTAAACAATGAGAAATTATGTTCTCAGCAGTGATGGGAAAGTTGCCACCAGTGATGAAGCACCTGGCTCTCAGACAGGAGCTCAAGAAGTTGCCAGCAATAGCAGGAGCTTGGAACTCACAGTGGACAACATGGAGAGTTTTTGAGTTCACCATTTTGTGAGCAGTCATGAAAGAAAACATTGAAGAAAAGAGGGTTCCTGAGGAACGCGTGTGATTCCTTTCTTCTTCATTTAAAGACTTGTTTGAAGTCATCCCGGTGTGTAATGATCCTCTGGATGGTTTCAGTTTGCTTTTGTTAGAATGAAAAATCTCACTGAAGAGTGGATATGATAGCGTCTATACCATGTTCTGAAGTGTTTCTATAGCCTTTGAGGTCATCTTTCAGAAACATACATATTCATGGTGGAGAATTTAAGTCATCAAAGTTCAGTTCTCCAAGGACCACTTTCATAATTTCTCTAATATCTCTCAATAAATTGTTTAATACTTTAAAAAAATCTTAAAGCACTATCTCATTTTATCCTTGATTTTCATAGCAAAAATGAATGTATTTGTGGATTTGGGATTTTTTGACTACATTATTCATAATGTATACTCACTCAAGTGGCTACCCAAGTGTATCTGCATGCTTCTGACCTGACACCTATGGTCTCGGTGTTGTTCTTGAAAAGTACTTCTCGTTTCTTTCTTCATGTTGGCTAGAAGGATGCTGAACTCTCAGCATGCTAAGTCAATAGCCCAAGGCTGGAGAGCCTTGGCTGCCACACCGGAACAAGACTAGAAGCTACCACACAGCAGAGTCTTCTATACCACAGGGAACCAACCCAACAGCCACTATGGCTTTGCCTCTCCCAGGGCTCTATTCTTACATTTAACTTACTTTCTTAGCTATTTCATTGGTAGAATAAAGACACTTCATTTTCAGAAAATTATCAAAGACCACCCCCATATATCTTCAACTGTGAATTCTCCAAAATTATTCTTTTACAGGGTGAATTGCTTTGCATTTTTCAAATATAATCTATGAAAGTTCACACACAGTACCATAGACTGGAGACTAACTTTGAGACAGATGGCAAGTAATGTATTCTGAGAGCAATTGATTCAGCGAGGGCAGTTTTGATTTCTTGATGGATATTGTCAAATCCTTGCCATGGGATGTGTTGGACATCCTTACAGGAGCTGTACCTGCTGAAGGAGTCAATGATTCTCCCTACTCTTTCTACGGCTTCAGCTCTTAATTTTGATACTCAGCTTTCCTCATTCTCTTGTGCCCTAGCTTGTTTTACTACATTATTCATATTGGCTTGGCTAATCAGTTTTAGCTGGACCTTCTAACTAAGTGTCATGATAATCTGAAAGAAATGGAAGGCATGCTGCAAGTGAAAATTCAAAGGTCAATTGAGCCTGAATGCAGAGGCCATATGAGTAAATATTAGGTTCTTTCTTGCCATGATTAGCTGTTGATATTAACACATTTCTAGAAATCTCTGAGCTGTTTCCTTGTGGGTAACAATGTAGATATAGTATCTATACCATGAGGCTCTTTGTGAGATTCAATAAAATTATTGCAGGGAAATAGATTATTACAGAGTCCCTGTAAGTTACTTTTTTCTTAGACCCTTTCATTGAGCCTTACAAAGCCATGAGTACAGAATAGTGTCCTCAGTACAGTCTGTGCAGGCTTTCCAAAGCTGATACTACACACGTCTGTTACTTACCTCCGGATGAGAGAGCAAGAGAGGCCATGTGACATAATTCTTATGGGGAGGAAACTCTTAGTTCTCTGGATTCTGGGGGAGTGTGTACATGTAAGTGAGCCCTGTGCCAAAATATGCAGAATATTTGACTGTTTAGGTGACGTCTGAACTGTAGGGGATACCTTAAGCCACCAGTTACATTTGATCAAGATCGATTTTCTTTTATATTGTTAATGTGAAATCACATTAAGTAAACAAATTAATGGGTTTCATAGTGACATTTCCATGGATGGACATAATGTGATATAGTAAATTCCTCTCTCCCTACTTCCCTTTCTTCCATCCCCTCTCTTTCTCCCTGGTCCCTTTTCTCTTCCCTAATGATCCTTCTTCTACCTTCAAGTCAACCTCCTCCTCCTCTTTTTCCCTCCTCCCTCTCCTCCCCCTCCTCACCCTTCTCCCCCTACTCTTCCTCCTCCTCCTACTCCTCCTACTCCCCCTATTACCTCTCCTCCCCCTACTCCCTCTCCTCCCCATACTCTTTTTTTGATTCTACTTAGGAAAGAAATCATGTGATACTTGACCTTTTAGTGTCTAAATTATTTTGTTTATTATAAGATAGTCTATCAATTTTCTGAAATTTGACATTTAATTCTTATATGCAGCTTATTGTGTGTGGGAGAAGATGGGTGGGTATGGGTGTCTGTATAATTTCTTTTATCTACTCCTATGTTGATGGTTACCAGGCTGATTCTATAGCTTGGTTATTGTGAACAGTGTTACAATAAATATCAGAAATATCTCTGTTGGATTCCTCAGGAATGTTAGAGATGGATCATAAGATAGTTCTATTGTAGTTTTTTTTTTTTTAATGAATCCTCATATTGATTTCCACAGTGGTTGTAGTAGTTTATATTCCCACCAATACTGTGTTAGTATTCTTGTTTCCCCACCTCCTTGTCAATATTTGCTATCGTTTATCTTCTGACTGGGATGAGGTGGGACCTCGCTGTAGTTTTGACTTGCATTTTTATGATGAAAATTATTTAACATTTTTCCTATAGTTATCAGCCATTAGTATATATTTTTTGAAATCTCTTTTCATATTATTTGTTGATTTACTGATGGGATCAATGTTATTTTATCATCTTTTGGGTTCTGTGTATTGTCTAGGTAATAATCCTTGATTATGTGAATAACTGGCTGGTTTTGTGTGTCAACTTGACACAGGCTGGAGTTATCACAGAGAAAGGATCCATGAGATCCAACTGTGGGGCATTTTCTCTGTTGGTGATCAAGGCAGGAGGGCCACTTGTAGGTGGTGCCATCCCTGGGCTGGTAGTCCTGGGTTGTATAAGAAGTAAGCTGAGCAAGCCAGGGAAAGCAAGCCAGTAGGTAACATCCCCCCATGGCCTCTGCATCAGCTCCTGTTTCCTGAACTGCTTGAGTTCCAGTCCTGACTTCTTTTGGTGATGAATAGCAACGTGGAAGTGTAAGCTGAATAAATCCTTTCCTCCCCAACTTGCTTCTTGGTCATGATGTTTGTGCAGGAATAGAAACCCTGACTAAGACAGTAGTGAAAATTTTCTCCCCTTCTGTAGTTGTCTCTTCAGTCTTTTGATGATTGTTTCTTTTGCTGTGCAGAAATAAACCTTTTAATTTAATGTAATATTACTGATAAATTTTTCTTTTTCTTTTTCTTTCTTTTGTTTTTTAATTTTGAGCTATTGGATTTCTAGCCATGAAATTATTGTCTATGCCTATATTGTGAGCATTTTTCCTGTGTGCACTTCCTCACATCATTTAAAAGTTTATCTTAAAGTCTTTAGTCTATTTTGAGTTGAGTTTTTTATAGACTGAGAGACAGGAAATTTATTTCACATTTCTACATGTAGATAACCAGTTTTCTTATCATCATTAGTTGAAAACCTGCCTTTTCTTCATTACATGTTACATTTGGGTGACTATAGCTGTGTGTAATTTCTGATCCTTCCCTTCTAGTTCACTGGTCAGCACATCTAATTTATAGCAGTGCCATACTGTTTTGTTAACATTTTTGGGTCAATTTTAGCTTATTTTGAAGTTGGGTCTTGTGATACTTCCAGTATGTTCTTTTTGCTCAGGATTGCTTGGAATCTCCAACTGAAGTCATTTTTGTTTCCAGATGAGTTTTAGAATTTTCAAAAATAAGCAGGGCAGTGGTGGCACATGCCTGTAATCCCAGCACTCTGGGAGGCAGAGGCAGGAGGATTTCTGAGTTCGAGGACAGCCTGGTCTACAGAGTGAGTTCCAGGACAGCCAGGGCTATACGGAGAAACCCTGTTTCGAAAAAAACCAAATCCAAAAAACCGGGGGAAAAAAAAAGAATTTTCAAAAATAATATTTTGTTGAACGTTATAAGTGTTCTGATAGAGACTATACTTAATGTACAAACTGATTTTAATAATATGGCTATTTAAAAATACAAATTAGTTTTTTTTTTTGTCTTTTTTTTTTATTTGATATAATTTATTTACATTTCAAATGATTTCCCCTTTTCTAGCCCCCCCCCCACTCCCCGAAAGTCCCGTAAGCCCCCTTCTCTTCCCCTGTCCTCCCTCCCACCCCTTCCCAGTTCCCCGTTCTGGTTTTGCCAAATACTGTTTCACTGAGTCTTTCCAGAACCAGGGACCACTCCTGCTTTCTTCTTGTATCTCATTTGATGTGTGGATTATGTTTTGGGTATTCCAGTTTTCTAGGTTAATAACCACTTATTAGTGAGTGCATACCATGATTCACCTTTTGAGTCTGGGTTACCTCACTTAGTATGATGTTCTCTAGTTCCATCCATTTGCCTAAGAATTTCATGAATTCATTGTTTCTAATGGCTGAATAGTACTCCATTGTGTAGATATACCACATTTTTTGTATCCACTCTTCTGTTGAGGGATACCTGGGTTCTTTCCAGCATCTGGCAATTATAAATAGGGCTGCTATGAACATAGTAGAGCATGTATCCTTATTACATGGTGGGGAATCCTCTGGGTATATGCCCAGGAGTGGTATAGCAGGATCTTCTGGAAGTGAGGTGCCCAGTTTTCGGAGGAACCGCCAGACTGCTTTCCAGAGTGGTTGTACCAATTTGCAACCCCACCAGCAGTGGAGGAGTGTTCCTCTTTCTCCGCACCCTCTCCAACACCTGCTGTCTCCTGAATTTTTAATCTTAGCCATTCTGACTGGTGTAAGATGAAATCTTAGGGTTGTTTTGATTTGCATTTCCCTAATGACTAATGAAGTGGAGCATTTTTTAAGATGCTTCTCCGCCATCCGAAGTTCTTCAGGTGAGAATTCTTTGTTTAACTCTGTACCCCATTTTTTAATAGGGTTGTTCGGTTTTCTGGAGTCTAACTTCTTGAGTTCTTTATATATATTGGATATTAGCCCTCTATCTGATGTAGGATTGGTGAAGATCTTTTCCCAATTTGTTGGTTGCCGATCTGTCCTCTTGATGGTGTCCTTTGCCTTACAGAAACTCTGTAACCTTATGAGGTCCCATTTGTCAATTCTTGCTCTTAGAGCATACGCTATTGGTGTTCTGTTCAGAAACTTTCTCCCTGTACCGATGTCCTCAAGGGTCTTCCCCAGTTTCTTTTCTATTAGCTTCAGAGTGTCTGGCTTTATGTGGAGGTCCTTGATCCATTTGGATTTGAGCTTAGTACAAGGAGACAAGGATGGATCAATTCGCATTCTTCTGCATGCTGACCTCCAGTTGAACCAGCACCATTTGTTGAAAAGGCTATCTTTTTTCCATTGGATGTTTTCAGCCTCTTTGTCGAGGATCAAGTGGCCATAGGTGTGTGGGTTCATTTCTGGATCTTCAATCCTGTTCCATTGATCCTCCTGCCTGTCACTGTACCAATACCATGCAGTTTTTAACACTATTGCTCTGTAGTATTGCTTGAGGTCAGGGATACTGATTCCCCCAGATTTTCTTTTGTTGCTGAGAATAGTTTTAGCTATCCTGGGTTTTTTGTTGTTCCAGATGAATTTGATAATTGCTCTTTCTAACTCTGTGAAAAATTGAGTTGGGATTTTGATGGGTATTGCATTGAATCTGTATAGTGCTTTAGGCAAAATGGCCATTTTAACTATATTGATTCTACCGATCCATGAGCATGGGAGGTTTTCCCATTTTTTGAGGTCTTCTTCCATTTCCTTCTTCAGAGTCTTGAAGTTCTTGCCATACAGATCTTTCGCATGTTTGGTAAGAGTCACCCCAAGATACTTTATACTGTTTGTGGCTATTGTGAAGGGGGTCATTTCCCTAATTTCTTTCTCAGCCTGCTTATCCTTTGAGTATAGGAAGGCCACTGATTTGCTTGAGTTGATTTTGTAACCTGCCACTTTGCTGAAGTTGTTTATCAGCTGTAGGAGCTCTCTAGTGGAGTTCTTTGGGTCACTTAGTTTTTATTGGAATTTGTCACCCACCTCTCAAATTTCTCCAAACTAAAATTAATTTCATATATGATTAATAAATTGCTGATATACAAGCATAATATCACATTTTGTATAAGTAATGTTGGTCAGTAGAAGGAAAAAGGCATATATATTATTAATACACTAAAGTATTTGTTAATGGTTTAGCATAATTCTATTTAATTGCCAGTTTAAAAATAAAGCAGCTATACCCATCAAAATCCCAACTCAATTCTTCACAGAGTTAGAAAGAGCAATTATCAAATTCATCTGGAACAACAAAAAACCCAGGATAGCTAAAACTATTCTCAGCAACAAAAGAAAATCTGGGGGAATCAGTATCCCTGACCTCAAGCAATACTACAGAGCAATAGTGTTAAAAACTGCATGGTATTGGTACAGTGACAGGCAGGAGGATCAATGGAACAGGATTGAAGATCCAGAAATGAACCCACACACCTATGGCCACTTGATCCTCGACAAAGAGGCTGAAAACATCCAATGGAAAAAAGATAGCCTTTTCAACAAATGGTGCTGGTTCAACTGGAGGTCAGCATGCAGAAGAATGCGAATTGATCCATCCTTGTCTCCTTGTACTAAGCTCAAATCCAAATGGATCAAGGACCTCCACATAAAGCCGGACACTCTGAAGGTAATAGAAAAGAAACTGGGGAAGACCCTTGAGGACATCGGTACAGGGAGAAAGTTTCTGAACAGAACACCAATAGCGTATGCTCTAAGAGCAAGAATTGACAAATGGGACCTCATAAGGTTACAGAGTTTCTGTAAGGCAAAGGACACCATCAAGAGGACAGATCGGCAACCAACAAATTGGGAAAAGATCTTCACCAATCCTATATCAGATAGAGGGCTAATATCCAATATATATAAAGAACTCAAGAAGTTAGACTCCAGAAAACCGAACAACCCTATTAAAAAATGGGGTACAGAGTTAAACAAAGAATTCTCACCTGAAGAACTTTGGATGGCAGAGAAGCATCTTAAAAAATGCTCAACTTCATTAGTCATTAGGGAAATGCAAATCAAAACAACCCTAAGATTTCATCTTACACCAGTCAGAATGGCTAAGATTAAAAATTCAGGAGACAGCAGGTGTTGGAGAGGATGTGGAGAAAGAGGAACACTCCTCCACTGCTGGTGGGGTTGCAAATTGGTACAACCACTCTGGAAATCAGTCTGGCGGTTCCTCCGAAAACTGGGCACCTCACTTCCAGAAGATCCTGCTATACCACTCCTGGGCATATATCCAGAGGATTCCCCACCATGTAATAAGGATACATGCTCTGCTATGTTCATAACAGCCCTATTTATAATTGCCAGATGCTGGAAAGAACCCAGGTATCCCTCAACAGAAGAGTGGATGCAAAAAATGTGGTATATCTACACAATGGAGTACTATTCAGCCATTAGAAACAATGAACTCATGAAATTCTTAGGCAAATGGATGGAGCTAGAGAACATCATACTAAGTGAGGTAACCCAGACTCAAAAGGTGAATCATGGTATGCACTCACTAATAAGTGGTTATTAACCTAGAAAACTGGAATACCCAAAACATAATCCACACATCAAATGAGATACAAGAAGAAAGGAGGAGTGGTCCCTGGTTCTGGAAAGACTCAGGGAAACAGTATTCGGCAAAACCAGAACGGGGAAGTGGGAAGGGGTGGGAGGGAGGACAGGGGAAGAGAAGGGGGCTTACGGGACTTTCGGGGAGTGGGGGGGGCTAGAAAAGGGGAAATCATTTGAAATGTAAATAAATTATATCGAAAAAAAATAAAGCAGCTGATATTGTGAATTTGTTTTCTATATCTTCTTCACTTAGTCTCTTATAACACTAAGAGACAAAATATTTTATTTATACCTAACTGGGTCATGTTGATTATTACTTAATTATATTACTTAATTATATATTTAATTATTACTTAATTATATAGTTATATTAAAATAAAAGGTTAAATTCACTTTGACAGTTGTGTGCCTACATAACTACCCATCTTTTCCCCAAAAGTAATAATATTCACATTGGTTCATAATCTTCAGCTTGCAAACTTTTGGTCAAAGCACTACACCATCGTATCAGAGCAGCAGAAGAGTACCGATGAAAACTGTACTCTTGAATAACATCCATAAATTTACTTATGACAAACACTAACCTTATTCACTGAATCGGAATTTATTTTTATCACACCTTGCTCTGTGTAAGTGAACCCTTGGCTGGGACCCAGACATATTTTTGTTGCATTGAGATAGGCCCTGTAAATGCTAAGCACTGGCAAATTAGATTTGAAATATGTGTCTTTTGGGCTTTGTAACCTCTGATGCCCACGATTCGAGGATCCATTACAACACAGATATTCTTTCCTGAAGGCAAAGTTTCTCTAATTTTTATTGCAGGCCTGAGGGGACAGCAACTTCTGAAAGTTGAAACTAATGCCCCAAATATATCCTATACATGTATAAAATTGCCAAATTATAGCAACAAATATCTCCTTTTAAGTGAAAAGAGCAAAGTTCTCAGCTTAAGGAAAAAAAAATCTCATGTGAGATTTTTAAAATCTTCTGTGAACTGTTTTACCCTGCATCATCACTGCTGATCTCACAGTATCTACCTAATAATGATCTGAACTACATAATTTAAGCTAATAAACTATGCATATGTGACAAACATGATAAAAGGAGAGTTCTATGATCCCAGGATCCACTGGGGATCTTGGAA
The DNA here is from genome assembly GCF_947179515.1 of Apodemus sylvaticus. Classification (NCBI taxonomy): domain Eukaryota; kingdom Metazoa; phylum Chordata; class Mammalia; order Rodentia; family Muridae; genus Apodemus; species Apodemus sylvaticus. Next base: position 34,182,787 of record NC_067489.1, read on the forward strand.
GACACTCAGCAAGGTAGGCATGACTGAAGGTTGAGAAAGGGACAGTAGGGAGGGAAGCCACACAAGAGAGAGAGAGAGTCTGGTTACAGTTGTTGGCCATTCTTTAAAAATCTGAGCAAAATACTTCAAGGAAAGAGGGAACAGACAACATTTATTGACACTGGCTACTTGCTTTATGCCAGCCACTCTTTTTTTTTGTCCCTTCCTTTAGCAAAATAAATTTTATTAAATTCATTCCTTGACATTTTCTTTTTTTTGTAATTTTCTATATTCTTTGTTTACATTCCAAATGCTTTCCCCTTTCCAGGTCCCCCTCTTCCCCATAAGTCCCATAAGCCCTCTTCCCTCCGCCCATTCCCCAATCAACCCCCTCTTACTTTTCTGTCCTGGCAATCCCCTACAATGCTGCATCAAGCCTTTCTAGGACCAGGGCCCTCTCCTTCCTTCTTCTTGGGAATCATTTAATATGTTACTTGTGTCTTGAGTATTCAGAGCTTCTGGGCTGATATCCACTTATCAGTGACTGCATTCCATGTGTGTTCTTTTGTGATTGGGTTACCTCACTTAGGATGATATTTTCCAGTTCCAACCATTTGCCTAAGAATTTCATGAATTCATTGTTTTTAATTGCAGAGTAGTACTCCATTGTGTAAAACACCACATTTTCTGTATCCATTCCTCCACCGAAGGACATCTGGGTTCTTTCCAGCTTCTGACTATTACAAATAAGGCTGCTATGAACATGGTGGAGCATGTATCCTTATTGCATGCCGGGGAATCCTCTGGGTATATGCCCAGGAGTGATATAGCAAGGTCCTCCAGAAGTGTCATGCCCAGTTTTCTGAGGAACCGCCAGACTGATTTCCAGAGCATTCTGGTTACTCCTGTCCCTCGTGGCAGTTTGAACTAGAAATGTCCTTCCTAAGCTCATATATCCGAACACCTGGTCTTCTGTTAGTGGCACTGTTTTAGAAGGTCATGAAATCTTTAAGAGGTGGAGCTCTGCTGGAGGAAGTGCACCATTGGGGCAGACTTTGAGGTGCTGCAGCCTTATCCAACTTCCTTCTCTCCACTTTCAGTGTGTGGATGGACATAAGATCATCTTCCTGCTTCATGCCTCCAGAGCATGCCTTTCCTGCCTGGTTGACCTGATAACTCAGACTGTGAGCCAAGCAAGCCCGTTTCCCTTAAGCTGCTTTGGTCTTGGCATTTTGTTACAGTACCTGAACTGTAACTAATACAGCCTTCCCTCAACAAACACCCCTGCAGTTCTGAATTTCTGTTTCCTTCCTGATAGGCCCCCTCCCCCATTCACACCTTTTTGTTTTCTTTTGTGACTTGCTGAGTTTCACCAGCACCATCAGTGTCACAATGAGGTTGGGGCTCTCCTGTGGAGCCTGAAGGGTTCACCAGTGGTTGATTATAGACAGAAGAAAATGCCTCTCCTTCCTCCAGTCACCATCAGCTATAGCATCCCTTGAGCCCCAGTTCACAGTGGATTTCTGATAGGCCCAGTCTTCTGCAGGCCCACTGCAGGCAGGACAGCTGTGGTGAGATTGTGAGTGTCCTGGCTGTCTGGCTGTGTCGTGTAAAAGACATTTTTATAGCCTTGCCCACTTTTTCTAGCCCACTTTCTGTCTAGTTCCAGAAGACATTTACCTTCTTTCTGGTTTCTTCTACGATATTCTCTGACTCGTAGAGGGAGAGGCATAGATGTCCTATTTAGGGCTGACCTGTCAGCTGTTACGTATTCCTAGCCCTGTGAACAGCCATGTATTTCTTTGTAGATATAAATGCCACTCTCAGCTCTCATCAGGGAAGTGTTTCTTTGCAATGAGTGGTGGCGAACATGGAGACCTGCACTTTCTGCCTGTGGTTCAGGAAGCTTCACAGGTGTAGCTTCATCATCTGTGCTGGAGAAGGCTTTTTATTGATGTACCTGCCTTTGACTCATCCATTTTCCCATATGTAACTCCTTATCACTATTCCTATAAGGAACCCTGATGAACTCTCTGGTTTACTGAGCTAGGCTTGGGTGGATTTTTTTTTTTTTTAAATATGTTGTGAGTTCCCTGTCTTCAGTGAATGGATTGTTCACAACTCTTCAGAAAAAGCCACACAACACTCTGTTCTTAAATTTTTGTCTACACTTCCTCTCCTGGGTTAGGAGATTTCATTTTCTATCACTACTCTGTACTATGGATAAAAGTTAGGCAGGATATTGCTTTCAACTGCTGGAAAGAAGACACGACAGCCTGGAATGTGGGTGGGATGGAGGACCTGAGGCTGGATAGTGTGGAGATGCTCAGTGAGCTGATGATATGTCTTGATCAGGAACAATACATTCGAATACAAAGTTAAACCCTTTTACTACATGTCAACCCGAGGCTGACCAAGCCTTCCCTCCTGGGGAACTCTGGTTCAGTGCAAGAGCAGGACATTTTTCTAACTACTAAGCCACCTCTTCATCCCAACCTCTTTATTTCTATGACTATGCTAGTCATAAAATGTACATTTTCATGAGATATATTGGATGCTTTTCAGTTTAGTTTCATGTGATGTCTCCTCTCCAAAGAAACTACATTAGGTGTACAGTTACTGTTGTTAGGCACAAAGTACCTAAGGCAAGGTACTGTGTAAAGGAAAAGGGTTAATTGTCGCTTATGATTCTAGAGCTGAAAAGTGTACATATCTAGACATAATTCTCTCGCTGGGGAACTCTGAAGCAATACAGGGTATCACATGACTAACACACATTCACATGTTGTATCTTGGGGTCTACCCATCTCTTAAAAACTTCCAGAATTTAGTCTTGGCAGTACCACTCACATCTATTCCTAACCATTATCCAGATTTAGGACCTCTACCCAGAAATACTTGGATTAACTTTCTTTCCAGCCTTTTACTCTTTCACAGTGGTGACTAGGTTTCAACACATAGAACCCTGGGGACACTGAGATCACATCCAACCCACAGCAACACCTGCCATCAAGTTCAGAAGCAATTGGCTTAGGGATAATGTACAGATTTTTTTTTAAAACAGGAGCACATCAGCAGATAAAAAATTGCCAAGCTTTAAAAGCAGAGGAGGACAGGAAGTTGCCTGACCTTGACATAACTCACGATTGGGGTCCCACTCAGACGCTAAGGAGGCCTGCCAGCACTGTTCCCTCAGTAGCTGTTCAGTCCAGGCTACCCCTCCCAACCAGGTCCTCCTAGTATTCTTCCTCAACTGTGATGGATTCTATGCATTTAGTATCGGAGCCAGCACAAACCTGTCTTGGCTTTTGGATTGTTAGGGTGGCATGTGGCAAGTGAACTCTAGTTTCTTTCATTTTCTAAGACAGGGTCTTACTCTTGTAGGCCAGGTTGGGCTCTACCTGGCCACCCAACTGTCTCAGCCTCCAGAGGATCCTAGTGGGAAATATTAGTGAGATGATCTTCCATTTCCACCTTCTTTCTTGTTGCCGGTTTAGACTATTGGCCTCATGACTCTGGGGACTACTGAGTGGGTTGACCACCTATCCTTCTCCCTCTTCCTTATGAGGAACTTGGACCTTGGTGGGAGGTGTCTCCTCATCTTCGCATTGCATGCAATCCATCGAATGATTCATTTCTTGGAATTGGCAAAGGAAATATTTGGTTTTACATTTAAAAGTGACAAAATACCTCTTTCCCCTTTTAAGTGATGTACAATATAGCAAGGCCCTTACACAAGAAAAGTGGTCATAATACTGATCACCTAAAATGAAAAGGATTACAAGAAAGAATTTTCATTTCCAAAACTCATTCAGACTTTCCTGACCATGGAGCTAAACAGGAAACACATCTATAAAAGAAACGGAGACTTCAGAGGGATTCCAAAGAGCAGGAGGCCTGAGCAGTTTAGTGCATTCTAGAGACGGAGCAAATGTCATGTCTGTAATGATGCCCTCCCTTCTGTGAAGCCAGAACTCCTCTGCTTCCGGGACACCCTGAGGGAATTCTGATACCTCTGCCATTTCTCTTTGAGTATATTTTCAAAATGGCCACTGGTAAGCTGATGATACACATGTAAGGTGCCCTGTCTGAAACACAGTCCAGATGAAAGAGGTGGCCTACTTTTTTAGGTACCTGTTATGATAGCTCAGCAAGTATGCGATGTTATTCTTTGAATCTATTTTTAATTCTTAGAATGTTTTCCCTTTTGTAGTATTTGGGTCATAATTCTCTCTAAAATGATGCATTTCCTCTAATTCTCTACCCTGAAAACTTTCAGGACTCAAAAAATCAAAGATTTATTGGGGTAAGCATAAAACATATCTGTGCTTACACATATTATTTCATTGAGATTTTGAAAATACGCTTTTGTTTCAAAACTTTAGTCCATCTTCCTTTATAATAAGAAAAGCTTAAAGGTAAAAAAATACATTTCTGGTATTAAATAATTTAATTTGTTAATCTAAATAAGCAAAATCTTATCTGTTGGCTACTTTAAACTGGCACCCATTTTTACTACTGACTTTTAGCAGTTTTTAAACAGAACCATATATCTGTTGCTAAATGGACCCATAATACTAACTTAATTGTTTTAGTTCTAAGTTGAAAGTTTCTTGCTCCTATTATAATATTTAATGTCTGTGTGACAATCAAAATTTTATTATTAGACATAAATTCTTGAACTGACCTTAATTTTAAATATTGTGTTTCGTATAGCCTTGACACTCTACTGTAGAACTAAGTCCAATTTAGGACTTGAACTCTGCATTTAGGACTTTTAAATCTAGCATAAAAGCCTAAAGAAAGTGAATACTTTTTCCCAGATCACTCTTATATAGAAAGGCTTAGCTTTTTTTTTCCTTTTTCCTTTTTTTTTATTCGATATGTTTTTTTATTTACATTTCAAGTGATTTCCTCTTTTCTGGCTTCCCACTCCCCAAAAGTCCCATAAGCCCTCTTCCTTCCCCCTCTTCCCCCCTCCACCCCTTCCCACTTCCCTGTTCTGGTATTGCTCTATACTGCTACATTGAGCCTTTCCAGAACCAGGGGCCACTCCTCTGCTCTTCTTGGACATCCTTTGATGTGTGGATTATGTTTTGTGTATTCCAATTTTCTAGGCTAATATCCACTTATCAGTGAGTACATACCATGACTGATCTTTTGAGACTGGGTTACCTCACGTAGTATGATGTTCTCCAGCTCTGTCCATTAGTCTAAGAATTTCATGAATTCATTGTTTCTAATGGCTGAATAGTACTCCATTGTGTAGATATACCACATTTTTTGCATCCATTCTTTTGTTGAGGGATACCTGGGTTCGTTCCAGCTTCTAGCTATTATAAATAGGGCTGCTATGAACATAGTGGAGCATGTATCCTTATTAAATGCTGGGGAATCCTCAGGAGTGGTATAGCAGGATCCTCCAGAAGTGAGGTGCCCAGTTTTCTGAGGAACCTCCAGACTGATTTCCAGAGTGGTTGTACCAATTTGCAACCCCACCAGCAGTGGAGGAGTGTTCCTCTTTCTCCACATCCTCCCCAACACCTGCTGTCTCCTGAATTTTTAATCTTAGCCATTCTGACTGGTGTAAGGTGAAATCTCAGGGTTGTTTTGATTTGCATTTCCCTAATGACTAATGAAGTTGAGCATTTTTTAAGATGTTTCTCCGCCATCTGAAATTCTTCAGGTGAGAATTCTTTGTTTAACTCTGTACCCCATTTTTTAATAGGGTTATTTGGTTCTCTGGAGTCTAACTTCTTGAGTTCTTTATATATATATTGGATATTAGCCCTCTGTCGGATGTAGGGTTGGTGAAGATCTTTTCCCAATTTGTTGGTTGCCAATTTGTCCTTTTGATGGTGTCCTTTGCCTTACAGAAACTTTGTAATTTTATGAGGTCCCATTTATCAATTCTTGATCTTAGAGCATAAGCTATTGGTGTTCTGTTCAGAAACTTTCCCCCAGTACTGATGCCCTCAAAAGTCCAAAGGTTTTAATTGGATCTTAGTCTATATCGAAGAATCTTTTTCATGGGAAAGTCCCCGTTAATAAAAGAAGCAGCTGCCTAGAACCACAGGGATGCGAGAATGTGCTGTCCGTAATGCAGGAGAGCAGCTGTGCTGAGAGTTTACTGTGATAGCTTCAAAACTGGATCCATGACATCTTAATGTGCTCCCTTTAAAACATGGCGCGGAGCTCCTCTCTGTCATAGGCCTTGGCAGAAGTGGTGACTTCCCAAGATGGATTACAGTTAAGTTCTTGCTCTCCCTCTCCTCCTTCCCCTCCCCCACCTCTGGAAGGCTTGTAATGAGGGAAGCTACCTGCTGCTGTGACATGGGCAGTTCTCATGTGGAAAACAACCCGCACTCCACCAGGGAACAGCGTACCAAACTGATGGCAGCCTTGGAGAGATGTATAGCCAGAGAGATACACAGCAGTCACTCCCAGACTAAATTCCTGGTCCACCACGGAGAGCGCAATGGGTGAGATGATAAACGTTCACCATTGTTTTAAGGTGTAAATGTGGGAACAATCTGATAGGAAGATTATATGTATAAATAGACATACATATGTCTACATTTCATACATATCTGCAGTGCTGTGACCAAACTAAAATGTGTCTCCTGCTCCAGGAAGGAAGGTGTTTTACAGCTCTTCCAAATGATGTTTCAGGCTCAAGGGCATTCATTTATCTTTAATGTTATAAATCACAAATTTCTCCTTCTAAAACTAAATAGCATTTGCTTTGTGGTGGACCAAATGGAAAGCTGCGAACAGCTAGCTCCTGTGTTTGTTATTGTTAGAGGTTTCTCACTACTCTTTGCAATGAAGCATTTTGATAGGGTTGATACGTGTTAGTTGTTTAATGCATATCCTGATGTCTGTGTACCTTCTATATAGCTTAGTGACAGCTGATTTCTACTCTTAGGGAAATTAGATTTTTTTTTAACTAGTCTTGATGTAAGCATACTTGGTTAGGTATGCTATTCATAATGTATTTAATATTCACTGAACTGAGACAGTATTGTTCCCGAATATTTACATATTTTTATGATAATCCAAGAAGGCATCAAATAGGCATTTCATTAGTTACTGATAGTATTTATTTTGAAAGGAAATATTTTTCAGATTATAGAGTAGATATACTTCAGACTTTGAAAACTATGGGACGCCATCCCGTTGCTGCATTCCTAAGATGAATCCAGCCATGTGGCTCCTGGGTTATGTGTCACAGCTGATGTATTTCCATCTTGCCATGGCTTGGCTGAACTCCCTTGAGATGTCTCTGAGTGCTCTCCAGACTGGACGGAGAACGTTAAAGAATTCTTTTAACTTAAAAGATGTATCTGGTCTGAGTGAGAATTTTTTTTTATAGTTTGTTGTGGCTGGGGCTGTTGCTTTTTCCAATTTTCTGGAGCTAAATTTCTAGGAATACTGTTAAACCCCCAAGAGCTGTAGTGGCTCATTTTATTGAGGACAGTTCAGTGGACCTGATCCTTAAAACTGTCTGCCCAAAAGCAACTTAAGAGAGACCTGGCTCAGGAATCAAGAACACTTGCCCTTCTCACAGAGGATGTACGCTGAGTTCCTAGCACCCACTTAGTAGCTAAATACTGTCTAGAACTCCAGTTCCAGAGGCTATCATGCCCCTTTCTGACCTCCAAGACCTCACCCATACATGATACAGACATTCACAAAGACAAAACACCCACACGCATACAGTAACATAACCAACTCTTCCTTCTTTCTTTTTATTCTTTCTTTCTTCCTTTCTTTCTTCCTTTCTTCCTTCCTTCCTTTCTTTCTTTCTTTCTTTCTTTCTTTCTTTCTTTCTTTCTTTCTTTCTTTCTTTCTTTCTTTCTTTCTTTCTTTCTTTCTTTCTTTCTTTCTTTCTTTCTAAAGTCACTTTCATATGAATTTCAACTTCACTGGCATGACATGGCCTCATCTTCCCTATAATTTCCTTTGTAAACTCATAAACCAAATATCAATTATGTGCCTTTATTTATAGAATGACAACAAAATGGAGACTTTATTTTCCAGACCATGGTCCAGTCATATTGCATCCTGAGAAAATGCAATAGTCTTTATTGAACTTGAAATGGGAACGGGATAGCAATTGCTTTCTTTAGTGCCTTTCCAGGATGCTATATGTGTGTGGCCCTTGAAATTTATGTTTTCCAGGTATCAACAGTGTAATAAGTAACCTTCAACATCACTTTGTGATGCTATATGAGCATTATTTACCATAAGATTGATTGTTTTGCTTAATCATTGAATGCTAAAGAAGGATTGAAATGACATAGGCCTGTGAATGAACCACGCAAGAAAACCAGAATGATTATAACAAATTTCCTTCTAGAACTCTGTCACTTGGGGAAATTGTTTCCTAAAACAATTGAGAGGAAAAGAAAGAACAGGGTGGACATTTCAGAGACTGTTCAGTGCCGTTTTGGGAGTGGAGTGAGGGACGGTTCGTTCAGAGCTCTGGACACCTGGGAAGGAAGGAGGGAGGCGGATGAGTCTAGGTTTGTATACGGAGCCAGGTCTCTGGGAAGCCTGCCTCGTATGTGGCAAGGAGAAAAAGGTCACACACAGCTTCTTTCCATGTGTCTCACAATTGTTGTCAACTGTACGACAGCCCCAGTATATTTCCTAAGCACTGGAACATGCTCTCTCTCTCTCTCTGTCTCTCTCTCTGTCTCTCCCTCTGTCTCTCTCTCTCTCTCTCTCTCTCTCTCTCACACACACACACACACACACACACACACATACATACTCCTAGGACTGAGCTGCTGACCCCCCCCCCCGCCCCTACATTAAAGGAGATTGAAGAGTGGGCTTGGGCTGGTTCCGAAGCTGATTATAAGGTGGAAGCTTAAACTGAGCTGGCTGTCAGGGGCTGTGCTCAGCAAACAGCCTTTCTTGTGAAGACAAACAGCTGCTGGCAGGCAACCTTTGGGAAATGTTGGGGAGACTTAAGAACTCACAGACAGAGCATCTCCTTCTCCCCCCAAACCAAGAACATTTGGCACTCTTATAGATGAAAACCAGGGCTGGACATTGTCCAGGAAAAGTGGACTCCAAGCCTGGAGATGATTTGGCACTGTGTTTTGAGGCCTGACCTATGTTTCTTACGAATAGACAATGGTTCTGTGAACTAGCACTGGATGGAACTGCATGAAAATGAGCATGAGAGAAATCAGGACACACAGAAGTCGGAGAGGAGTATGGAAGAGCCGATCACAGCCAAATGGTACCGAGTATTTAAGTGAAGGAGAGAAGCATTTGCTTATAATTCGGTTCAGCATCTTACCGAGGGGGAATCTACACTTAGCATGTGACCATCAGGGAACCAGCTGCCTTCTACATAAATGTGTATATAGAGTGTGATATGAACTCTGTCAGTGGTTAGCTTTGGTATAAAAATATTGCAGGGAAAATTCGAGAAAGTAGTACAATTTGTTATGTGTGCTGTTTTTAGTAGATTGAGATCCCAATCACTCTGCTTTGTCCTGCTAAAGACAAATAAATGAAGAAAGGACTCGTTTCCTCGTCTAGTGTATCAGTGCTACCTACACTATTCATTCACGTATCACTGCATTAGTGTTTGTGTGTGTGTGTGTGTGTGTCTGTGTGTGTGAATGCATTTGTGTGGGCATGTATGTGTGTGTGTGGGCATGTATGTGTGTGTGTGTGTGTATGTGTGTGTGTACATCTGTGTTGTTAGTTATTAAGGTTTCAGGCAAGACACTGGAGGCTCTGAACTGCCTCCTTTGCATACACCGAGAGACTACTTAACATTTAATTTGGTTTGTATTTTTATCCACTCTACTTCACAAGCCTACTACCACATTGAGCCAGCTTATTAATTTAGATAGGAAGCTTAATACCTTTTTCTTCACTCAACCTACTGAAAGAACAGACCAAGCAAGGTGTTTCTATGAGACATATATGAGTGTAGAACTGGGTTCTCTGGGTGTTTCTACCCCTGGATAGCTACATTCCTGGCTCTCAATATCACTTGCTGCCCTGGCTTCCAGATTTCTTTTTTCTGATTTTTGTGGAGCCACAGGTCTACACTGGAGATTTATTTACAAATTTCATTTTCTGTAACTTCCAAGGCAGTAATGGTATTGCTTTCTAAGCTTGGAGACATACTAATTGGCTTTAGTGAATTGCTATGGCCATTTTCCAGGTGTTTTGTGACCTAGTTTTGGTAGGTGGGGGCAGGTGTTTAAGTATACGGTCATCAAGTGGGATATTGCCCGACAGAGATCACTTCCAGAGCTGAGGTAGAAATGTCTGCATTTAGAGATGAACGCAAACGCATTTTCCTGATGCTCCTGGCCCTATACTTTAAGAATCATGGAAGTTGCTTTCTGTTTCCTCTTTCTTGCTGCGTATTAGCTCTCACCTACTCGCTAAGGCTGAGGGTTCATATGAACCATACGCTGTGCAGGTATTGGAGTTACTGATGGTAAACTAGGATCCATATAGTCTTCAGCCTGCTGGGAGGCAAAGGATAGTAGGGAATACTAGTAGTTATATGAGTCATATAAAAGGCACTTCCATGTTGCAGAGAATGCTGAAAGGGAATTTCAAAGAGGATAGCTTCATTTAGTTCTGCTGAACAAGAACTCCCAACACCTAGAAATTAGCCAGATAAAGAAATGTTCACATGGAAGAGGAAATGCTTCCACATGCAAAGTTTCCTGGCTAGAAGTCTTGGCTTTTTTTTTTTAAAGGACATCAAACTTGAATTGGGTTAGAATCTAAGAATGACTGGAGATGATACTGTAGAAATAGGGAGGGTCTAGGTACTGCTTTTGAGTTAAAAATGTCCCCCATGTGTATGTATTTGAACAAATGGCCCCTGGTGGTTGTTGCTATTGTTAGAGTTTGTGGAACCTCCTGGAGGCAGTGCTTCCCTAGAGGAAGTGCATGGCTGAGATGAGAAGAGATTCATAACCCAGCTAGGTTCTGGCCTGGGCTTTCTGTTTCCTGTAACGCTGAGATATAGCAAGCATCCTCACACACACACTGACCAGCTCAGGAACCATATCCACTGTGTGGAGTAATACAGCCACATTGTTCTTGCCGTGAAAATATAAAGCAAGATACATCCTTCTTGTTCTAAGATGCGCCTGTTGTGTACTTGTTGCCTCAATGAGAAAAATGACTAATAACTAGGTGAAACCTGACCTTGTAGGTTATGGTTAGCTTTGAACATTTGCCAGAGCCTCATTATCTATCTCCTGCTGGCTCTGAACTTGCTCTGTAAATAAGACTGGCCTTGAAATCACAGTCACTTGCATACACCTCCCCAGTACTGGGATTAAAGGCATCATGACTTTTGAGCTATTTATCCAAAGGAGATGAGCTTTGGTTTTTACAAGATAGTTTTTGCTATGAGAAGAATGTGTCCAGAAGAAGAAAACAAACTGTGATAGCGTGAAGAGTAAAAAGTCAGGAAAGAGAAAAGGTTGAGGTAAACTGGGGTCAGGATGGGAAGGCGTGACACACATGAATTATATATGAGTAAACAATCATCAGGAGATGCTTAGCAGTGCATTGACTGGAAGCATGGGGCAGGGTACTACTAAAAATCGTTAGCTTCTTGCCAAATGAATGTTTACAGATTAAAGAATTATCTAGATAGTTTTGTCTATTGTAGTATTGTCTAAGTAAAGAAATCTGGTGGATTGGACTGGGTGATGAGGAATGGAACTTGGCTTTACACAAGTTTAACTGAAAAAAAAAAAACCCTGCAGAATTGTGAGACTTTTAAATATCAGAGAGGTCTGGAGGTCAGAGTCAAGGTCTGGGATGATATACAAATGTACACCTGAAGCGAGAAAGAAGACATTGTAGTTACAGAGTATGCAAAGGGAAAGGACTGTAGCTCAGACCGGATGGTGGGATTACAATGAGAACTCACGAATGACAACACAGAGAAAGGAGACTTGGGACAATAAGACATGGAGGTGTACGGAGTAGAGATGACACCAAGGCAGATGACAGTGGAGCCATGACCATGCTTCCTAGCAGAGTACCAGTTTCCAAACAAATAATTCAACTGTAGGAATGTGTTGGGGATAGATGGGACAGCAGTAAGTTGAAGTGGGAGCAGGAGGTGGCAAAGATATTTATCCTTGAATTCTTGGTGAGGATATTGATCTATCCATTTCCCCCTTTGAGTCAGTATTACATGAGACAACTCAGACCTGGAAAAATACTACAAATTAGCTTCTTGCCTTGCAATGGCTCATGACTACTTGGCTGAGAGAAAAAAAAAAAACCCTTATATTCGTTCTCCTTATGTTGGTTCTTTAAACAGGTATTGCTTTCTGGGTTTATGAGCATTTATTGATGTCACAGAGTATCCGAAGAGTTCCATATCACAATATATAAACACAGAAGACAGCACTATTAGTTCAGAGCCTGGGATAGTAGAAGACTGTCTCTAGACATTGCTCGGATACACCCTGTTGTTCCTACAGCACCTGGGGTAAATGGAATCTTAGTAATTTCCAAACTGGATTAAGACATCATTATCTTGACCTTTATGTGAGAAGTTCTATCCATATCTGGGTTCTGCCCATCAAATCTGCCAAGAGGTCAAGAAAAACATGAAATAACTTCTAGAAATTTCCATTTGTTTACCGAGTTGGGGATTACATGGACTTCAGTTACAAATGGTGCCTTATCTTGTATGTGATTAGGAAATACTATTACTACTTTGATTTTTTTCTCCTCTTATCACTTATAATATAGTTGTATAGTCTTGTATATTTTGAATACCAGCCTTACTTGGTAAATCAAACTCTTTTTGCCCTAAGAGCAGAAGTAGCCTAAGTATTTTCTAGCCTCTTGTCCTCCTTATGTAAAAGATCTTTCATATGTCAAGTAATTCTCATTGGCTCATATACACAAGAGCATGTGAAATCCACATCTAAAGCTCTGCCTTTCTTTGTATCTGGACTTGAGAAAGGAGTCCTGATTCATGTACACTGTCTTAAAACAAGAGTGATTTTTTGCCTTTGATTGATACACTCACCTGATATTCAATTTTAATAATTAAAAGAATTTACCTCAGCAAAATCCAGCTGAGGTAAATCCTCAGCAGGCTACATACACATATTTTGATCAAGTATTAGACTCAATCCTTGTAAAACTTTACAGAAAACAAGGGCCTATGTGATTAAAAGCAGTGGATAAGTTTGCCTAATCTTGTCAAGTTTTAGGAGACCTTTGTGTCTTTTGGGAACTTTGGGGGAATATTATGTATAGGTAATTGCGTGGACCATCACATTCTGTCCAGTCACCGACAGCCTTCCTCCATTGGCTCACTGCTGATCATGGATTGGGCTGTTGTATCCCTCCCCCATCATGGATGGAGACCCCAGATCATAGATATAAGATACCTTTAAGGTGAGAAGGTATGATGTGGCTATGTATTGAGAGCTTTGGGTTTCATACATCACTGCCCCCCACACAAAAAATGTTTCAGTTTTTTGTCTTGTTTGATTGCTAAGCCTGTCTTCAGATTGTCTGTGACAGGACAAGCTGAGAGGGTCCATTCCAAATGCCTTCTCTTTCAAGAGATGTAGCATGAGCCTGGAAACAAACTGGCCTTCCAAAGCTTTTCCTCACTCTGAAAAAAAACATGCACAGTTTGAAATTAGGGAAAGACAAACGTAATATGTAGAAATGGAACAAAAAAGAGTTCAAGCTAAGAATATGCTACCAAAGGGCTTCAAAGAAGCACTGAATCAGGAGCAGAAAAGGCCTGACTAAAAAGGGAGGATCAAGTGGTCCTTGGAGACAGGTTCTTCTGGGCCCAGAGATTTTAGTTATTTTCCAGCTTCAGTTACTTCAGAACCTTCATCTCTAAGTCTGCACATTTGTTATGAGGGGAGATGAGGGGAGGATTCTAGAGAAGATTTTTTTTTTTTGGTAAGCATGCTTAATCTCTTCATTTAACTTTTGTCATTTTGTGATCTAGCTTGGCTCCAGTTATAGTCTGAAGAGGAAGTGTGCCCTATAAATGGCACACTTTGTCATCAGCTGGTGGTGGTACTTTAGAAAGTTATGGAAGTGTTGTGATTTGGGGCCAAGCTGGAGGAGGTAGACCCCAGGAAGCAAGGCTCTGAGGGCTCTGTCTGTTTCTCAGGTCCCTTTCATTTCTGTCCATTTCATCTGCCACAAGCTGATGAGCCTCCTGCTTTTCATGCTTCTTCTGCTTAATGCTTTGCTTCAAAATGGACCCAGACGCGTTGCACCACGTCACCAGGAACTGAATCCCATGGAACCAGGAGCCAAGTAATTCCTTCCTTTGAGTTAGTGTTTCAATTATTTGATATAATGACAGAAAGAAAGCAATTGACATAGTCATTGTCTTAGTAAGGATTTTGCTGCTGTGAACAGACACCATTATATATGTCTTATAAGGACAACATTTAATTGGGGCTGGCTTCAGGTTCAGAGTTGGTTCAGTCCATAATCATCAAGGTGGGAACATGGCAGCATCCAGGCAGGCATGGTGCAGGAGGAGCTGAGAGTTCTACACCTTTATTTGAAGGCTGCTAGCAGACTATTGGCTTCTAGGCAGCTAGGATTAAGATCTTAAAGCCCACATCCAGCCGGGTGGTGGTGGCACATGCCTGTAATCCCAGCACTCTGGGAGGCAGAGGCAGGCAGATTTCTGAGTTCGAGGCCAGCCTGGTCTACAGAGTGAGTTCCAGGACAGCCAGGACTATACAGAGAAACCCTGTCTCAAAAAAACCAAATCCAGAAAAAAAAAAAAAAAAGAAGAAGAAGAAGAAGAAAGAAAAAGCCCACACCCACAATGACACACCTATTCCAACAAGGCCACACCTCCAAATAGTGCCATTCCTTAGTTCAAGCATATTCAAACCATGACAGTCATGTTGGTTTTGCTATCAGAAGGTCTTAGCTTAAAGACAGAAGAAGACAAAACAAGTATCAGTTCCAAATTCTGAAATATATTTTAAACTAAAATTCTTTTTGTTTTGAAACTACAGTGCCATCGTTGTGAGTGAGGGGTATCACTCTGATTTGTTTTTATCGAGAAAATATTGATAGATGACAAAAAGTGTGGTATTTTCTTGTAATATAATTTTTTGAGGGAGCCTTGTGAAGTTATGACCTGAGAACATAGAGAAGGAATTCCAAGCTATACAGTGTGGTAATAGGCCTGTCTCAGTGGAAGACAAAGACCTTGGAAGATTAAGATCAAACTTGTAAGCTAAAGACTGGTTGATTTGAAGATATGCTTTTTGTTAAAACATCTATTGCTGTGGAGACTCGAGGAGGGAAAAACACAGTGGATATGGTACACACCTGTCATCCCAACACTTGGGAGTCTGAGGCAGGAGAGTCAAGAGTTTGAAGTCAACCTACACAATGTTTGAGGCCAGACTGAAATATGTAGCAAAATATCTCAAAATAACCAACCAAGTAAGTAGACAGATTGAAAAGCCAACCTTCCCAGTTTCCCATAAGCTAATTTCTGTTTGTTCTTCAATGCACTTATACTCAATGTCCCTATACTTTTGTTTTGTGGGGTGCTAGAGACTGAATCAGGGTGCTCATACATGCTGAGCACAAATTCTATGGCTGTACCGTACCCCCTTCCCACCCCATGAATTTCCATTCACTATTTAAGAAGTGATGGAACAAAAGAAATCTTCAAACAAACCAAAACCAAAATAATGTTTTATGTTAAGTAGAGTAAAGAAAAGAGAAACCACCAGGAAATACAAATGTTTTCCATAAACACCAAATCCTGGGATGTTTTGTACTGCTTAAAATATAATATACTTTTTGAAATTTCTTAGACTTCAGATAAATATTTTTATATTACATATATACATACATACACACAGAATATTGATATTAGCTTCTTGTCTTAAACAGTTCCATTCCTGTATGACAGTCTGCCTCTTCACATCATGCATCCAGGATGAGACCACAGGACAACAGGGTCTTCTTCAGCATTAGGACTCAAACATATTAGGTTGAGCTCAGTGTTCATATAACAAGCCCATTCCCTCTTTAAACTGCTAAATTACTCTAGCATTTTAATGACCCCAAATCACATGTAGTAAAGTTCTGAACAGAATATTTTACAAAAATATTTGATTCAAAAGTACTTATTTAGAGTAGTGCGCATTTGTGTGTGTGTGTGTGTGTGTGTGTGTGTGTGTGTGTGTGAGAGAGAGAGAGAGAGAGAGAGAGAGAGAGAGAGAAAGAGAGAGAGAGAGAGTAGGCTATAGCTTAGCACTCAACATTGTATATCTTCCTCAATCATTGCCTCTGAAACAAGAAATCTCACTGAACATGGAGTCCATGTTGGCTGTGCTGGTTGGCTAATGTCCTTCCTCCCACAACACCCCCACCACCAGTACCAGTTGTGTAGATGCGTGCCATCTTGCCCAACTTTTACATGTGTAT
This sequence comes from Apodemus sylvaticus, assembly GCF_947179515.1. Classification (NCBI taxonomy): domain Eukaryota; kingdom Metazoa; phylum Chordata; class Mammalia; order Rodentia; family Muridae; genus Apodemus; species Apodemus sylvaticus. The sequence continues at coordinate 34,199,245 of NC_067489.1, forward strand.
TGGAAACTCCAGCTCAGGTCCTTATTTTTGTGCAGAAAACATTTTATAGATAGAGCTATTTCTGTGGAACCACACCTTAAGAAATGTGATGTGTTTATGTGTTATGTCTGATTGTATGCATGTGTGTGTTGGGGAATGAGTGTGCACATGAAGGTAGAAGCCAAAGGTCTACATAGTCTCTTAGTGTAGGGTTATGCATGTAGTTGGAGGCCAGAGGTTGGCAATGACTTCCCCAGCACATCTCGTGTCTTAGGGTTTTACTGCCATGAACAGACACCATGACCAAGGCATCTCTTATAAGGACAACATTTATTTGGGGCTGGCTTGCAGGTTCAGAGGTTCAGTCCATTATCATCAAGGTGAGAACACAGCAGCATCCAGGCAGGCATGGTGCAGGAGGAGCTGAGAGTTCTACATCCTCATCTGAAGGCTGTTAAGAGAAGTCTGACTTCCAGGCAGCTAGGATGAGGGTCTTAAAGACCAAACCCACAGTGACACACCTACTCCAACAGAGAGGCACATTCTAATAGTGTCACTCTTTGGGCTGAGCATATACAAACTATCACAATCTCTACTGTATTTTTTGAGACAAGATCTCTCTCTGAAACTGAAGCTCATTTACTGTCTGGAGCGACAGCTCCAGGGAGTTGCTTGTCTTTGCTCACGCAGTGCTGGGGTTATAGACATGCCTCTCTATGTCCATTTTTTAATGTGGTACTAAGTTTGAACGTGGATCTTTATGTGATAAGCTCGTTGTTGACAACCATCACCCCAGCTCTGATTTTGGCCAGTTTTGAAAGCTGTTCTGAAGTGGACCAGTGTGTTCTCACACGAGCATAAAGCATTGTGGGCCCTGTTCAATCTCTTTAAAAGACTTTTGGTTTTGCAGCGTTTCTAGCCCTGAGCCACTTTTCTAGCCCCGAGTCACCTGGGCTATCACCAATAAAGTACCTGAAAGGAGAGAATTTAGATAGTGCCTTAGAACTTTCTGGAGGCCTCTGGAAACACTTGAGTATATGCTGCAGAGTGATTTTGTCTTGGTTTTGCTTTTCTTCTGAGAAGTAAATTATGAGTTGCTTAATGAGCCCATCTGTAAACCCAGTGTGGGTGTTGCTTTAGACTATTTCCTACTATTTTTTTTTCCCGAGTTTCTTCAGGAATGGTTGCGCAACAGTGACCCTGCGATGCTCGAAATGCCTGAGTGAAGGCTGGAGAAAGAGATGCGAGTTCCCTGTGTGTCCTCCTGAAAGGTACGGAAGCCAATTACATCACCTCTGTGGTGTCTCTGAATAAGGCAAGACTAGAAGAGGAAAGAAATGAACCTGGGTTCTATAAAACAATAGCAGTTTTCACATAGCATCCTAGCTGTCTGGAAGTCAGTCTTCTCTTAGCAGCCTTCAGATGACGATGATATTGCTGCTGCTTTTCTGTTTTGTTTTGTTTTATTTTATTTTCCCCAAGGTGAAGTCTTGGAGAACTTAGGACAAATGTTCTGTCTGTCACTGAGGTAAATTCTCAACCCTACTTCTATTTAAATGACAAATAATTCCTCTCTCTCTCTCTCTCTCTCTCTCTCTCTTTCTGTGTGTATGTGTGTGTGTGTGTGTGTGTGTGTGTTCATGGCCCATAAGTAGAGGGCAGAGGACAACTTTTGGGATGAGTTTTCACCTTCCACCTTGTTAAGACAGAGCCTCTCTTGTTCCTGCTCATGTACTATGTGCTCCAGATTAGCTGACGCACTAACTCCTGTCCCTGCCTCTCATCTCTCCACAGAAGTGATGGGATTGATAGTCTGTGCTACCACATCAGCTTTTTATGTGAGTCCTGGGGACTGAACTCAAGCCCTTGTCTGGACTGCATGCCAACAGATTTCATTCTCTGAGAAATGTTCCTGTCTGCTCACTGCTTCCTATAAAACTTTGAATATCATGTTTATGCTATCTCATGATGATGATGGTGGTAGTGGTGGTGGTGGTGGTGGTGGTGGTGGTAATGACTATTATGTTTAAATAATTTCTTTCAAGACATCCTTATCCAGTCATTGTTATATGTTTCCCATTGCATGAAGAATGCAGATGTTCCAGGAGGACTCAAACTAGTCAATGTGGTTTATAGTCTGCTTTGGAAAAAAAGACCCTTCCAGGTGTTCGTAGACTGCAGTGGACCTGGTGGCAAAGGTTTGTCAATCCCAGTTTATGGGGAAAGCTGAGTCAGGAAAATCACCTGTTCAAGACCTGCTTGGTCTGCGGAGTGAGTTCCAGGCCACCATGGATAACTTGGTGAAAACCAGTCTGAAGATGACAAGTGAGAGAAACTTGGAGATATCATTCAATGGCAGACACTTGCCTACTGTGCACAAGGAAATGGGTTAACCTTAGTGCTGACAAAGTGCAGTTCCCAGACCCTCAAAGTTTGGCTTTAGTAAGCGTATATAAAATGAAAAATGGCATAGGTCCAAATCCATGGGCGTGGTCAATTGGTTAGACTGACACTTCCTTCTTTGCCTAACATTGACCTGTTCATGTCACCAGACTCCACACTAGAAAACATTCATAGCAAAGCTCACTGTGAGTCAGACTTAGAATATATTCTGAGTTTCTTCTTTATTAGACTCTGTTCCAGCACTGGGCAAAAGGTAATCAGCAGAACCCCCAAACGCCTCTCAGGAAGCTAACTTTGCAACAGTGGAGAGTGAGCACTTGGAAAATGGATCGGCTAATGTGATATTCAGATAAAAGTTAGGAACGAGAGACGACAAAAGCATAGAGTGTGTGGAAGTAGGGTGGTTTTAGCCACAGTGGTCAGGGAAGGCCGCTCTCTTGGAGGTGGCATTTGTGAAGCTAGGGCAGTTCTGAAAAGGAGCGTGTTCCTCACAGACTTGAGAGGTAAGGGCAGAGAGGGACAGCAAGCCAGGAGCCCTGGGCATGGAAGGAGCCTGGTGTGTCCCAAGGCCAAGGCCAGAGGCACTGTGGCGCAGAGAAAGAAGATCCAGGAAAAGAGGTCACACAGGCAGCAGACACAAGGCTGGCTGTGGAAGCCCTTAGGCTGGCTGCAATGGGAAACAGCTGGCAGGTCTTAAGCAGACAGAATATCTTGATCGGATTAATGCTTTAGAAGATTACTGTTGCAGAGGCTAGACTGCAGCGGGGGTGTGGGTGGGGGGGATGGAGGGGGCGGGAGGGTGGCAGGGGCGGAGGCAGGAGGGCAGCTGGGATGCTGGGAAGCAAATGACCCCTTGTGCTGGGCTTGTGGGAGCGCCAGTATCCATCTTTCTGCCAAGGGTTAGGAGAGGGGGAAAAATCATGATTGAGGGCAGGAGTGACTTTGTGGATCGAATGGGCAACTGGAATGATGAAGCAAGGGCTGACATGGCCAGTTGGATCTGGTTTATTGCCTGAAGACGTGCGTGAAGGAGAGAGACATGCGTCGTCTCGCTATCCTGTGTTAAATACAAGATGCCCCGTCATAATTGTAGTTACGGTTTCTGGGTGACAGGTGTGTTACGCGGCACTCTAAGCTCCTTTAAGTCTTGTAACTGATGTGTGCCTCTCAGGTTTAGCCAGTTCTTCCGTTATAGTCGCTAATAATGGAGTTGCTGACAAAATCTGAAGCAGTTTCCAGACCATCTAGACCAGAGAAAGCAGGGTGGCTTCCGTATGATGTGCAAGGGAAGGCAAGTCTGACTGAACTGGGGTAGGCTGTTCAAGCTACAGGTCTGCATACATCCCACAAACACCAGCCTGCAAGGTGTTCTGAGGACCGTGGGACAGGAAGAAGTCTTTCTATGGCAGAATAGACAGGGAAGAAAAGATGGCTAGAGATGGTATCTTGGGACCTTTAGCAATTTGGAAGTCTCTTGACACAGGAACAGTAAAGGGGCATGATTAAGTCGTCAGATGATTAAAAATCTGTCTCATTTGTTGGCATTGAAAATATACCCTTTTCCCTTCCCTGTATTTTTGTATTTTCATTTTATATCCATATTTTCTATTTCTATTTTTTCAAAAGGGAATCCCACTCAGATGGTGGGATATGGAAACCAGAGACAGGCTGAGCAACATTTTCGTGAATGGACAACTAACTACTCATATTGGTGAAGGAAATAATACGAAGTCACAGTCTTCTCCAGATCTGTTTGCACTGATTCTCCACGAATGTGACTGTCTAGCAGAGGGTGCATGGCACTTAAGGGAAGTTCGCCCAAACCTGCATTCAAATTTCTCAAGTCCATGTGAAACTATCAGCAATCTCCCTTTGTGATTAACTCACCTTTTGCTAAGCTTCCAAAAGCCCCTGGCTTTCATCAAACTAGGTCTCAACAAGTAGAAGATGGTGTGTATTCTGCCTTGCAGAAAACAGCCACAACAAAATGTCATATCTGATGGACTTTTTCCTAGAATGTCAGGAGTGTGTTCGTCCCACACACAGTCTACTATAAGTTCACGATAACATTAAAAGAAAAAATATTGATCCACTATTGACATTTACACACCCTAGAATTTGTTATTGTGACTCCATTAACTTCAAAACAACCTGACTTTGACCAAGAATGTATTTTTGTAAACAATCTTTTTTTTTTTTTTTTTTTTGCAAATCATAAAAGTTAATTTATAATTCCATTTTGTCTTAGTCAGGGTTTCTATTCCTGCACAAACATCATGACCAAGAAGCAAGTTGGGGAGGAAAGGGTTTATTCATCTTACACTTCCACATTGCTGTTCATCACCAAAGGAAGTCAGGACTGGAACTCAAGCAGGTCAGGAAGCAGGAGCTGATGCAGAGGCCATGGAGGGATGTTCCTTACTGGCTTGCTTCCCCTGGCTTGCTCAGCTTGCTTTCTTATAGAACCCAAGACTACCAGCCCAGAGATGGCACCACCCAAAATGGGCTGGGCCTGCCCCCTTGATCACTAATTGAGAAAACGCCTCACAGCTGGATCTCATGGAGGCATTTTCTCAATTGTAACTACAGCTTGTGACACACAAACCCAGCCAATACACATTTATTAAAATAACCTTAAAATATTTATTTTTTATTTTATGTATATAGATGTTTTGCTTACATGTATATCTGTGCTCTCTCTCTCTCTCTCTCTCTCTCTCTCTCTCTCTCTCTCTCTCTCTCTCTCTCGTGTGTGTGTGTGTGTGTGTGTGTGTGTGTGTGTGTGTGTGTGCCTGCTGCCTATGGAGGGGAGGCCAGAAGAGAAAAATTGAGTTGGAGATGTTTGTTAGCCACTGTGTAGGTGCTAGAATTTGAATTGAGGTCCACTGGAAGAGCAGCTGCTCTTTAAGGATGAGCCACCTCTCCAGTCTGAAAGTAACTCTTGTTGAGTCGCATTTTAATTTTAACTGGGGGAACAAAATATATAATCGGAATCTTCTGAAAAAAAAAAAACCTGAAGGTAGTCCATATCTACAATATGAAAATCTTAGAGCAGAACTCAGCAGATGGCTCAGTGGGTAAAGTGCCTGCCCTGCAAGTATGAAAACCCAAGTTTAGAACCCCACCAGTACGAAGAAGCCGGGAGCAACAGTGATGTATCTGTCATCACCGTGCTGGATGTGGAGACAGGAAGATCCTTAAAATCTTGTGGCCAGCTATCCTAGCCACATCGACAAGCTCTGAGCTCAGGGAGAGAACCTGTCTCAAAAATTAAGGAGATGTGTTACTGAGACAGACATCTGGTGCTGAACTCTGGCCTACACATGCACACATAGGCACTCCCCCCACAACCCACATACACATGCACACACACACATGCACACACGCACCTGTGCACACTTGAATATTCACAAAATCACATGTACATACTCACACAAAAAGAAAAAATGAAAATGTAATTGAGTGACTCCTTTACCCTATAGGTCTTTCAGTAGAGATGGAGGACAATAATATCAATCTGTAAAACATATTTCATTATCTGCCAAAGCCAAGTAGATTCTATATCAAACTTTATCCTTGTAATAGATCTGCAGTCATAAAATGTTCCTTGTGTATGAGATAGCATGGTTTGTTGTGAAGACAGCGTTACAATGATAGAAATTATTGTTTTATGTTAGAGCGATGTTAGGTAGGAATATATGTTTTATAGCCTTTCCTAACTTATTTGGATATTTTGTATTAAGAAAACAAAAATTCAGAGGGAAATTTTTTTGCACTCCTAATGAAAAAGTGCAGTTCTCTGTGTGGACAAGAATGATTGCTCGTGCTTTATTATTTAATCCTTACTTACCAAGACTGTATAGAGATGAGGCAGTCAAGCAATTCTATTGGGTCACAGAACCACCGTGGCATTCTGCGTGCCTTAGCAAGGGACAATAGGGACAATAGAGAGGTTGAGTTGAAGCACTGGCTTCATCACTGCTGACCTACCTGCCTTGACAGCCATCTTGTCTTCCTCACCTATCAAGTGAGAACAGCAACGGCTCCTTCAAGGTTGTCATTGTGACTAGTAGAACTAGTCACTAGTGACTGAGGAGGCCAGTGGGATGTCACCCAAATGCAAAATGACATTACCATGTAATGCTGACAGTATCTCAGAAAATGGAATTAAAACAAAGCCACTGTCAAATTTGTTGGTCAAATATAATTAGAGAAATAATTGAATGGAGGCTAGTGATTTAGTGAGCCAGCTATTAAGGACAATGGAAAAAAATATAAACAATATCAAACCAAACCAAACCAGTTGTCTCTGGCCAAAGGCAGAGTGGAAACTATCTTACTTCCAGGGTGAAAAATTGAGCGAAGATTTTTTTCAGATCGTTGTTGAATAATACATTCTAGAATTGAATTTAGGATTTATTTTCAAATTAAATTATTATCTGCCTAATTTTCATGTGATGGAAAATCTAGTTGATAATGAGATTAATTCACTAATCATTCTAGAAAATAATTGGTCCAATATTTTCAAAGGTCATGACCCAGAATAAAAACATCACAGGGGATCTGTATGCTACAATTGTTTCTATTGCCTAATCATATTAGCATTAGGAATAGTGAACAGATGGAAGAAATAAGGGAACTGTATTCTGAAGTGTCTTCATACTGTTCCATTTTACTGTGTGCTTCACAGAATTTAGGAGAATGAGACAAAATTCGGCTTTCCAAAGTATGGCTTTCTAATGCATATATATGCATGGTACATGCAGAACATTTCTTCCACCAGTTCTGGTAAAAACAATACTAGAAACTAATACTGTGAGTGGTGCACTACATGGTTCAGTGCTACTATACAGTATCAATCGAGGAACTTAGTGTTCGCACAGCTTCTCTACCTTGGCTTTGATAGACTTTAGAATGAAAGCAAGCTTTGCCCCAACTTGCCTTCCATCAAAACGAGTCACTTGGTCCCAGGGATGATAACTGTACCCAATCAGAGGTTTGTGGGAGGTTAGGCATGAGAGTTTGCTGGAAATCATTATGGATCACCTAGATTTACAATGGCATGGTTTTACAAGTTATTGCAACTATAAATAATTGTATTTGAGCTAGTAGTTGCCATCTCTGCTGACATCAGTGCTAAAGTTCAGGGCTGGTGGACTGGGAGCCTACCTGCTGCTTTTGTGAGAACAAAAGAGAATGATACAAATATAAAAGAGATACTATCTATGGCCCAAGCCATAAATTCTCTACTGAATCCATCTGCTAAGGCTCACAAGCACATAGAGGATACCTTTTTATTTTGTAACTTCATGAACTTGTACCAGAGACATATTTCTTGCACTTTTAAACAGTACCACATCGCCAATTGTATCCAATTGTATATGATCACTCCTATTCCTTAAGTTAGCCTACAGTTTGAAGGTTTAGACTTTTCATACTGTGGCACAGGCAGATCGTACTAACAATAAATTACAGTGATTTCCATGGTGAAAACTACTACATAGCATTTCCAGTCCATCAGAAAAATTGTGTTCGTTAGGATTTCCATAAAAAGAGTGGCAAGTGCCCACTCCCAATGGATACACCTATAACACAACCCTTACAGTTACAACTCAGAAAAATTGCAGAACAGAATGCTTAAAGATAAATTATGAGGACCAAAGGGCAAAGACATCTGCTGAGAAACTGTGTCTTATATATAAGATAGGAGAGTAGAACTCATGAAATATCAACAACATGGCTACCTAAACAAGGCCTTTGCAGTGACACCACCAGTTAACATACTGACATGAATGGGAGACCTCTTAGACAGCCCACCCTAGGTGAAGGGCTAAACACTATGAATGCCGAGAAAGGAAGAGACAGTCTTCCCCAGGGATGGAGCCCCTAAGAGGCTGGCCAGGACCAAGTGGTCAGCCCTAGGAACATCCAAACAAGTGTAAACTAAAGGACTCATGGGTTTTTATCTATGCATTTTTATATGCAATTAAACAAAAATGAAAACAACAGAGATAATACATGAAAGTGGAAGGAAGGTGGAGAGGCAGAGGAAAGGAAACAGTAGGAGAGGAGAATGAGACACGCACGGTAACATGGATAGAAGATGGGCAGAGTATATTCAATAAGTAGATGAAACGTCACAATGAAACCCATTCTTACAAGCAATAAATATTAATAAATGGAAAAAATAATGTGCAGAGATCACATGTCAACAAATCTTGTGCGTTTTGTCATCATTGTTATTGAAATGTTTTCTTTAGCTTCTAAAACATATGGAAACTTCTTGCACTCCACAATACTTAACAGAATACTTAACTTCTTAAGTTCAATAAGCAAAGTTGCAATGAACTGGATCAAATATGGAAATGAGAACAGTGAAGGTTCAGTGCAGCTTTGCACACCACAAGCAGTGGACACGTGTCATGTTTTAACAACGAACAGTTCTTAAGACTCGAGTGTGAGTAGCAGTGACCTATGGGGAGAGTTAAAATGGTCAGCTTGTCTTGGAGAGCTTTCCTGATTTTAAGAGTTCTTGCTGCTTGAGCATATGCCAAGAACCACTGGCTTACAGGATCTGCAGTTGCTTTCTGGTTTGGGAACTGCCACCGGACTTGAGGGTGCCACAACAGTGGAATGTGGTAAGGAATCCTAGAAGAAAGCCTAGGAACTGGGGTGCCGTGGTGGGATTTCAGTGGGTAAAGCAGGTGGGCTCATCTTCCTCATATGCTCTGAGTAATGCAGGATCCTTTTCAAATATTAGGCAATTTGAGAGTGGAGCATTAGGGAAGAAAAACCCATCCAGGATGGCCCATAGCAAGCTGATTACATCTGAATTATAAATAAAAGATGGAAAGCTACCCACCAACATCTCTACTGTTGTGTTAAGGTGAAACCAAGGTATACCATCAGATGAACAGCCATTGAATAGGTATAGAAAACAAATTGAGATACTCATCAGTACTCTATAAGCTATATATTGCAGGCTGAGTGTTCCTTATCTAAAATGCTTAGGACCTAATGGTTTAAATTTTTGAATCTTAGAAATTATACCTACATATTTAAACGATGATGTGTATATACACACATGTGTAGACACAGGTGTGTATATATAGACACATATATTTCACTTAAAACTGAAATGAGTCTTTCAGGAGAATACCTTTGTCATATTTCCATTATATAATTTTCTTTGACACTGCTAATTTCTAGATAATAACCATTTCAAATCTGGAAAGGTCTATACATAATTAATGAGCTAAAAATAAATAAAAGTACAGTGATACTTTCCCCTTGGGTAGTAAAATCCATGGTGTATAAGAGAATTTACATAGTACACCATGTTTGGTTATTACATCTGTCAGTTAGAAACTTGAAGAATTAGGTATTGAAGAAAAGGGAATTCTGACTCAAGGCAATGGCATGTAAGTTCTGCATTCTGCTGAACTTACAACCTGCTGATTTGGACAATGTATGTTCAGTACCAGGATATGGGCTCTTGCCCATGTGTCTAGCCTCTCAGCTATGGAGATCAGGCTTCCTAGCCCCCTGATTACATGAAGGAGTTCTTTAGGATCGTTCTCAGCCTCCCTTTCTTTTTCCCTCTCTGTTTCTGCTCCTTGTTGCCTCTCTTCGGCCTGTCCTATGGGTTTTGTTTCCCTGGAGAGCACCAATACAACATATATCAATGACAAGACTAATCATCTGGAATTGCTGGGCTTCAAGGTTGTTTTTAATGTGACCATGGTGACCAAACAATGGCTTTTACCTCTCACTACTTGAGATTGCTTTGATTTTCAGCTCAATCTCCACCATCTCTAAACATTAGAAAGCACTCACACTAACCTGCTCAACATCACTGGCATTTCTGCAAAGCAGGCCCACCTACCTGTGCTCTCTACAACTCCCTGTGCTTAGAAACCACAGAGAGAAGTGGTTTTTTTGTTTACAGATCCAGTTGGTGTGAGCAAGTCGGTGTGAGTTACCCACATCGCCATGCTTCTACCACTTAATCATGTTGTTTGCAACCAAGGGTGTAGATACAACAAGTAATTATTCTAACCAGACAGCAGTGGCTCTGTGCCTGATATGGGAACATCATGTACAGGGCTGCCACTCTGCTTAAGTCCCAGGGTTGTGCAATGTGGTCCCCAGTCAGTTATAACCACGAAATGGAGCAAAGCACCAACACTGCATGCCTGTGTGTATTTGGTGCCAGAATGTGTTCAAGTTATGAGATGAAGTTTGTATCGAGTGCGTATACAATGCTAGGCAACTTAGGTCTGTGACTGTGTTTGGATGTCAGTATATCTGAAAGGCAGATAAAATTGCTTATTCCTGTTTTCTGAGGAAAAAAAATGTAGGTGCATTGAAGATACAAAGTGACCTTCCAAAAACTCAAGATGTCAGGAAACAAAGAAGTAGGAGTGCTAGTAGCTATTTCTGATTCCTAGCCTTTGATCATTTCTAACACTAAATAGCTCTTCAACAAAAGTTACAACTTTACTGCCTGCGACTCATTTCATAGAGGTACTATCCTGATTTTTTTCTCAAAGATGTACTTAGTCTAGATTTTTTTCCTGAAATATCCACAGCATGTCTAGGTCAGTATGCTATATAAGTTTGATGCATGTGGAGACCCATATTTGAAATATTTAGTTACTCCAGTTTCCAGAATGATAACACTAATGGTCCAAGCCATTAAGATGTTTGATAATTACCCCTTTCCTTAGGAGACTGGAAAAGGTTTTCACCATTTTGTGACTTCCTTTGATTTGTTAGCTTCTGAGCTTGTATTTTAACCTATAAAACATCCATTCAGATACTTTCTGTTCTTTCAGTGAGTGTATAATGAATGCTGGGATGCTGGAACAAATGTGTAAGTACACTGTGCATAGGAAGAGATGAATTATCTTTTGGTCTTATCTTTACAGGAATTCCAAAGTAGAAAAAAAGTAAAAAAAAAAAAAAATTAACCCATCAACCAACCAACCAACTAACCAACCAAACAACTAATTTACCTACCCACCAGCCAATGAGCCAACCAACCAACCAACCAACCAACCAACCAACCAGCCAACCAACCAACCAACCTACCCACCCACCCACCCACCAACCAACCAACCAGCCAACCAATGCAACAGGAAAACAGAGTACAGAGGACAAGTGGTCTTTGGTGTTTGCCACAAAGCAATGGCAGACAAAGACTGCTCTATTTGAAGGTGATAGGAGATCAGCCAATCATGCCTCTGAAGCTATTACCAGGGTGACTGACCATAAGATCTTCAGTCTCTTAGGAAAGTAAATGCAGGTCTAAACATTTAAATATAATTTCTTCTTTATTTCTCAGGCAGAAGAGAAAAGGGTGAGTTTCAGATTGTAATTAGACATCATTTACATATGGTGAAATAGAAATATATAATTGGACATATGTTTTTAGATATCTCTATTTGTCAGAAAGAAGAGGATGAGTTTTAGTTTATAATTAGACAGTTGTATATGTGAAACAAAAACATAATTGTACAGATACACTTAACCCATGTATTCATTTTCTTTTAAAAACTTTTAAGATATTTATTTATTTTTATTTTGTGTATACAGGTGTTTTGCCTACATGTATGCCTTTGTGCCATGCTTGTGTAGTGCCTAAGGATGGAGAAAAGCATGTCAGATCTCTTGAAACTAGGGTTAGACAGGCTTGTTAGTTGCTATGTAGGTGCTGAGAACTGAGCCCAGGTCCTCTGCGACAACAGCTAGTGTTCTTGACCACTGATCCATCTCTCCAGCCTCCAGTTTAGCCAGCCTCTTCTTATGTATGACATTAAGTCAGATAATGGAAAAGAATATATTTTTTTCAAGTATTAAAGGCAAATAATACAATGCCATTCCATAATGGAATGTAGTAAAGGAACCCCCATCATTCATTCTATAGCTGAGGGGCGGCAGTCAAGGTGGACACACATGGCCACCTACCCCACATACTTGGCTTGAGGAAAAAGAAAAATTTCAAGGTTAGGACCCTGGAATGAGCTTTTTCTTCTTTAAGAACATCCAGCTGTCACATGCCAGAGACAGGAGTTGCTAGAACAAAAAGGCATGAGAATCAGAGCTGACTCAACTCAGCTAGAATGAAAAACAAAATTAAAGTGATAGAGAAAGGACAGGAACCCATGGTCTTGCAAGGAGCGTTAAAGGTGACTTCAGAGAGACAGCTAGGAAGAAAAGGAGTCAGGTGGTTGAATTAGGGTTGGAGGGAGAGGCTGGGAGGTCTTTTGGAAAAGATAACTCTATACATGCTCAAATGAAGATTTGCTGAGTGAGTGGAATTTTTCACTTATAAATTTGAATTCATTGATGACTTGGGAGGAAAATAAGTTTCAAACCTTTTATGTGAGTGCTTAATGTAATAGTCACAGTAATACTAGAGAAACTTGTGAGTTTATCACCTGGATATATTATACCTTGTCTTTTTAAGTTTTAATGAACAACAGGAAGGCTCTCAAAGCACAGTAGGAAAAGAGGTTTTATGCGTTAGAAGCTGCAGAAGCGACATCTTGAGTCTTGGGCCCTGGGTTATTCTACCATTACTTCTGGAGAGTATCATGTGTCTACAACTTGGCTCCATGTTGGGTACGCATAATTTTCATGTTAAGGAATTTACAAAAGTATTAGGAGAGGTTTTTGAATCATATTGCAGTCTGCTGATTTTGAGGGTAGAACAAGTAAGTTCATGATCCGAACATAAGATTTTCTAATTAGTGGTAAGAGTGACTTAGAGGCTAGTTTGAGTTTGCAAACAAGTTGTGGTCTAAAAGTTCCCTTTCAAGTATCCTCTTCAGAACCCAGAATTTGTTTTCTTGTAGACAAGTAAGACATGAAGACTGTCAACTCTGTTGTCAAACTCTTGAAACATCATGTACTAGAATTTAAGTATTTTCCATGTTCTTTGTATCATGACTCGTGGGTACCCTGGAAGTCGCTAGCCTTGTGTGCACAGCCCTTATTATGGAATGGGAGTACTGGACTTACCATCCAGGTTGTGACCAGGATATGGCCAGGAGGGACGTGACAAAGGCCTGGGCTGGTCTTGTCCAGGAAAGGTCTCAGCTCACATTCTCATTTTTATTTACAGGCTCAATAAATTGTTTCATTTGTCTCCTTTTCCCAATTACAGTAGTCATTTCTAACAATATTCTATTTCCTTTTGGGTTCATAGCAAGAGAAAATATGGAAAATCCAAATATCCTTTTTTTGATAGTTTAGAAAAAAAAATCTCAAGCTCATAGCAAAGAAAGGTTGAAAACCATGTTTCAATAATATTCACGAAGAAAACTTTACCTTTGCTTCAAAGGTGAGCCAGACCTAGAGAGCTCTAAGCTATTACTAGTGATGAGCAGGGGATCTGAGACTCAGCAGATGGTGGAGCCCTCTTGGCTATAGACAGACCTTGCCTCAACATAGTTTAAATATTGGTGGGATTTGGCATAGTCTTCATACTCTTAGTTTTGTGAGCAGACACGATATTGTGAAGGCTATGAAGGCTTCTAACCTTATTTCAAAGGATGTTCTGTGTAGTCAAACAACCAGTGGAGAAACTTCTGCCAAAGAGCTGGGGTTTCAGCTAGATCATTAGTGATCAAATGAACAAGGGAAAGGCCAAGAAATGGAAGTACGGATGAAATAGCAATGGGAGTAGCAAGAGGAATCCGCAAAGCTCCAGGGCGAGATCTGGAGGCAGAGTCAACGCCTGTGAGATTCTGTTGTGTGTACTCATACTTCGTTGTTCATTAAACCACAAGTTTGTAGTTTGTCTATACAATTGAAAAGTAAATATTCAAAGAAATGTGCATGTCGAGATGGACTTGCTGTTGAGGGAGCCTGTTGAGGAAAGGAGGGAAACCAAAACACTTCCAAAGTCCCCAAGGTGAAAGTTCAAACCAGGCACCAGGAAGCTATAGCAAAGGAGTATGGAAGCAAAAAGGACAGGCTCACATGTCAGAAATTCCAAGTTTAAGTTTGGGTATGGCTTTAGGATGGGCCTTAAGGACCCAGCATTGTGCCTGTCCTTTGCCACTGACTTTACTCATAGGGAGGACTTTGGCCACAGGCACAGTGGGAATCACAGTCTTCACTCTGTGGCCACAAACAAAAATAAGAATCTTGTTTGAATAGTCTGAAAAAGACCATAGCTATTCTGATCACTCACTCTGGGTCTCAGATTCCCTTCTGTGCCCATAAGTTAGATCTATTATTGGGAGGAGGAGCTTATAAAATAAAAATACTACATATCACATATTGTTTTATTCTTTTATAATAGATGCCAAGGCAGCTCTACTCACACAAGGGAGCATGTGCAAGCATTAGGACTTTTAGTTCTCAGTCAGGTTTATTCCCATTTTATTCAGATGCCCCAGTCTTTTGGGATAGTGATGCATACCTTCAGAATGGATTCCCACTTCATTTAATAACTAGCTAAACAGAGAGCTCTTGAGGGGTGACCTACTCTCTGAATAGATTCTGATTAAAAACAAATGACCCGTACAGATAGAATACCATAGGTGAATTCAAGACCCCTGGCTCACATTAACTCAAGAGGCTGAGTTAATTGGACTGCCATGATGATGAATTCACTGTTGGCTATAGAGAGACCTTACCTCAACATAGTATAAAATAATGGCAGGATTTGGCATAGCCTTCATACTCTTAGTTTTGCAAGCAGACACGGTATTGTGAAGGCCGTGAAGGCTTCTAACAATATTTCAAAGGATGTTCTGTGTAGTCAAACAACCACTGTGCACGTGGCAATAGCATCACTAGTGGTTGATGTAGGAAGCTATGGTACTTAATGCACTATGTTCTGATGGACTTTTCAGAGGATAATCATTTCAACATGGTAGAGAGAGACTGGAAAAATCTTGGAGGGAATGAAGAATGTCTACCTTGTCAAGATGTGCTTCAACAAGCACAAATTTGCCAGAGAAATATTTCCTCTACCCAGCTAAGTCTTAGTTTCTAAGCTTTTGCATTGAGACATTTCAGATATGTGATGTTTATACCTCCCGGAATTAGGTAGTTTGCATTGGCACCCCTAAGAAGTTAATACCTACCCAAGAGAGGTTCAGTGCAAATATATAACAAAGACTTGAAATAGACAGGAGATAAATGACTTAGAAAGAAATTTAGCAAAGAAAACATACTAATTAAAACAATATGATATAAATGTCACAAATATTGATTCTTTCTGGAACTAGAAATTACAATGATAATCAACTAATGCGATGAACTTAAGATGTTTTCTACAACAAGAATAACAACAATAACATCAACAGCAGCAATAACAACAACAACAATAAATCTATGGTATTGCCACCTCTGATGGTGACAATTTAGAGCAACAGAGATCTGCACATATTGTTAATGAGAATGTAAAATGGTTCAGGTGATTCAATCCGTAAAAGTCTATGCATATGGTCTCTTGCCTTCTTGCTCCCACTCTGTCCCCTTGCCCCTTCCCTGTCCCTCCCCATTCCACTCCCCCCCCCCACATGCTCATGGTCAGTCTCTACTCTCTTTCAGTCTCTACTCTCTCCTCCTCCCCCTCTTCTCCTCTCTCTCTCTCTCTCTCTCTCTCTCTCTCTCTCTCTCTGCTTTTCTCTGTCTGTACTACCCTCTCAACTCTCCTCCCCATGCCCTGAATAAACTCTATTCTATACTAAAAAAAAGAAAAAATACCTATGCATATTTATTTATAAAACTATATAAGGCCCAAGTGCTTTGCAAAGGTTTGAACATTAACATTCAACATTGTTAGTAACATTATAGTTCCTGGATTATCAAAATGTTGCTAATCATCTAAAATTATATATGTGTATGAAAGTTCCAAGAATCTGCTTTTCAAGAGTATAGGATCTTTGTGTAAAAGTGTGAGGGAAAAGAAAAATACCAGGTGTTTTCTAAATGAGAACAGTCAATTTACAGTAGTCAACTTGGAAGGCTGTTGACCATGGTTTTGCTATTACATGGAGCATGGAAGATCCCTTTTGTAACTATTTTTTAATCTTATAGTTATGTTTATTTATTATCTACACAGCATTTTTCTGTTCTATCAATGAGCAATTACCAAGAACTTACTTGGAGTGTTCCTAAAACTTTTACACAATACTGAATAGAGTGAGGTCACAGTCACAAAGGCATGGATTCACATTCTGGATTCAATAGACTCAAGTTCTGAATGCAGTATTAAGGGACTACAACTGAAACATTAAGTGCCATGTTTGAAATTGCCAGTCTGAGGGGCAAAGCGATGAATCAGAGACAGATTTGACAGCATGACTCAGGAGGACAGCACAGGAAAGAGAGGCTACTTAAAAGCAGTACAGGGAGAAAGAATCAATCAGTTCAGTGCAGTTGAGTTCAGTTGAGTCAGGGCAGTCAATACAGTTCCATTCCTGGAGTTCAGCAGACTTTCCAAGCAAAGCAATTCAGTCAGAAGCCTAGAGAGGCCCCTTTGAATCAGTCAGCTTGGAGACAGATTATGAACCAAAACAGCTGATTTGAACCAGCCAGCCAGAGTTTAACAACTACAAAATGCTATTGTACCTTTCTTTGGAAATATCTTAATAAATAACTAATTTTTTACATACTGAACTGGAGTGGTATACTTTACAAAATTTACTTCTTCGAGTAGACTTTAACATAGGTGATTGGTTGGAGTTAATGTTCTGAAAAAGAGCAACTTGGGGGAATTTATTAGGAATAAAGCAGGTGACAACAGTGTCATAAAGTTTCCTTTCATGATTCTTAAATGGTGGCTGCTATGGTTTGAGTGTGCCCTGTCCCCAAGCTCATATGGACCCAAATTCTCAATGCACTGGTGTTGATAGGTGTTGGGGACTAATACTTTTTCATGGAACTTGGTTAGTTCTCTGGGGAATGGATTGTTATAAAACAAGGTTGTTTCTCCCGCTGTGTCTTATTACATGTTCCTCTACTTTTTGTCATAAGTTGAAATATCCCAAGGCTTTAATCAGTAACCAGGTACATTGCTTCCTTATACTCTGGGACTTCCCAGCCTCCAGAACCATGAACTAAAAGAGCCTCTAATTCCTGGATCCAGTATTGTTATAGCAATAGAAAATAGACCAAGATAGCTTCAAAGCCTAAAGGAAAGATCTGAAATGTTTTTGAACAATATGTCTGCTTATTTGGTAATCATTAATGAATTTTTATTGTATTCAATGAAGTTCTATATTTATTACAGATTGTCTTAGTTAGGGTTGCTATTGTTGTGATAAAACACCATAACCAATGCGACTCGGAGAAGGGGAAGGGTATATTTCAAATTATAGCCTGTAGTTCATCATCCAGAGAACAGGGCAGGAACTGGAGGCAGAAACTGATGCACAGGCCACAGAGGAAGGCTGTGCTCCTCCTGGCTTGCTTAGTCTGCTTTCTTATAACATCCAGGAAAGCCAGCCCAGGACTGGAAACATCCACAGCAATCTGAGCCCTCCCCCATCAATCATCAATAAAGAAGATGCAATGCAGGGTTGTCTATAGTAAGGTTCCCTCTTTGTGACTGACTCTAGCTTGTGTCAAGGTGACATAAACCAACCGGAACACATGCAAATTAGCCTATCCATAACCAACCAGCAGAAAGGGTCTTTATCATGTCCATTTTATATGTGAGAAAATAAAATCACAAAAATTTAAGAGGCTAATAGCACAAACGAGGAAGGGGAGGTGGGCTGCAGCCCTACGTCTACATCCTTCACCACCGATGACATTGAAGACCATCAAGGATATTGTCACCATTGCAAACTTTCCACTTAGGAAGTGACAACTATTCTTATCCAGCCACTTGTCTCCCAGTTTTGCCATAGTCTATGAATAACTCTTTTTGGTGTTTGAGGACAAAAAGGAGGGGCTGGAGAGATGGCCCAGTGGTTAAGAGCATGCACTGATTTTGCAGAGGACCTGAACTCAGTTCCTAGCAACCACATCCGGCCACTCAAGCTCCAGGGGATCTAAGGGCCTACTCTAACCTCCGATGGAATTGCACTCACATGTGTACACTCATGTTCTTGCTCACACGTACACACAGAATTAAAAGGTAAAACTAAAATGTTTTCCAAAAAAAAAAGAAGAAGGATATATTATGATGACTGAGAATTATCTGGAGTTGTAATTATAGGGCTGCCAGCTTTATTGCCATAGACTTACACATACTCTCTGACATGCCCCATGCTTTACTTCTATAGTGAAAGGCAGACTTGGGAACAGGAACCACACAATAATACTTATCTAATTCTCTACAGAAAAAAAATGTCCGCCCTAACATACAAAATCGTAATTGCCTTGGTGACTGTGTTATGTCATCTCTTTCAAAAGAGATGCCAAGATAAACTATTTCCAGTAGTTTGTAATATAGTGATCTGATTTTATGTTCCTTATTTTACATTACATTTATTTCATTCATATAACATGTATCCATTCATTTATGCCAGACATTATTTGTAGAAAAAATTAAAGGAAAAGAAAATATCAAGAGAAAAATTAAAAAAAATTTATCATGAATTTTAGTCAATTCTAATGTTCTCCAAGGCATCTATCTATACTGTGATTTACATATCAAAAGAGATCATTAAATTTCACTTTAATTAATTTCAGTGTATTTGATACACACAATGTATTTTTATTATGGTTTGAATGACTCCATGTTAATATATGTTATATATATAATATATATACATAATATACATATATATTCATACATATATTAATATATGTATATACACACATATATATCTTTATACATAAAAGTCTTAGAAACATGATAGATAAAAACCACAGTACATACATTTTACTTGAAAAAAAGTCATTTTTTAATGTATAGTTTTCATATCTCATATAATATGACTCTGTTTGCTTAGCTGTTCTTGTTAACACTAACCACATTGTCCTAAATCATGGCTAGAAGAGGCAATGACCCATTAGGTTACAAACAAGGCAGGTTAGAGAGGTCAAGTCATGTGAGACCTGCCCCAAGAAACTCCTAGAGGAGGAAGGAACGATGGATGGATAGCCAGGGTATTGAGTTAGATACTGTGGTTTGGGCAGGTGTCCCTCACAGGCCTATATATTCAAACCCATTGTACTATTGGGGCCTGAGGGACTCTTTAGAAGGTGCAGTCCAATGGAAGACATACAGTTTGTTAGGGAAATGAGATTCCCTACTTCCTCCTCAGCAGCTGCTGTGAACTGAGCATCTCCTCGGCTACATGTCACACCTTTCTGTGGACCTTGAAACAAGGGGCCAGTGGATTATGAAGTAAAATTTCAAAACTTTTGAGCCCAAGTAACTACTTGAGTTGATTATCTCTGGCACTTTGTCATAGAAATAGAAAGCAAATACACGGATTCTCTTAGGAATACCTTTCTTTCATCTACAGTGTAGAGGTTTTTGTGAGTCAGAGAAGAAAATATGCTTGAATTCATACCCACAGAAGATCTCAGGGCTATCACTCTGTGTTTTTGTAGCTAAAGGACTTTTCTTCCAGCATCCATGTCCCTAGGTCATATTCTATACCCTAGAAGTAGATGTCATAGCTGTTGGTTTATGTGACCGTGGTTGAAGTAAACTATGTTATGGGTATCTTTTGCCTCTCCACCAATATCTGCTTTTCCATGTCAACCTTTGGGTTCTCCCCTCCAGGTATTTTGAGTCTGTAATTGGCTGTGCTCTATCCTTTGAGACTTCAACACAATGTTTACTGTATAATATATAACCATATTCCCTAGGACTTTGCTTGGCTAATTCCTATTGATTAACATTTCTACACTTGACATAGTTACTTGCACCTTTGATATATGAACTTCCTTTCAGGCTTGGTTTAGCTAAGACATTTTTCAAAAGCCATGAGAACTAGTCAGATGCTCTTACCACTAGAACTAGGTAGATGTTCTTACCAGCACCCACAGCAGCCTTCACATCGCCTATCACAGTCTTTAACCTGCTGCATAGCCCCAAGTCTTTTGTAATTTTGTTATCTTATAAGCTTGACTTTGGGTACAGATAGAAAATGATCAGTTCACCCTCTTTACTTTTGTCTATTTCTAGTATCCAGTGCTGTATCTGGAAATAAGTAGGTGTTGAAATAAATGGATGGTAACATTAATTACCAAGGTTATTTAAAAAAAGTAGTTCGTATAAAGACAGGATTCCCTTAGCAGTTAAAAATTTTAACCTAAGCTTGTGTGGCCTGAAATTCATTTATGTAGGCTACTCATTAGCTTGTTTTGGTTGAAAAAAATCATTGATCTTATACAAGAGAGTGATTTTATTTTTACTTCTTTTTGTTTGCTCATTTTTGAATGCCAAACATTCTTAACTCACTGGCAAAGTTCAGATACGTGGAAAGAAAAAATGTTTTAGATTAATCAATGTTATGGTTTCAAATGGAATAACAAGAGAGCAACCCTAAGGACCTTGATATTATCACATTTCTGTATGGTTGATTAAAATCATGCTAAATTCTAGAACTCTTTAACAGCCATATAGGAAAAATAACCCACATGTTCAAAATATTATAATTATATTTCAGTCAACTTTTATACTGGAACTTGATAGATGCAGTCAGTTTATCTCACTAAAAACAGTTCTTTCTGTTACCATCTGTCTCCGTCACTGTGCGATGCATAATAAGACATCATGGACTGGGTGGATAAGACAAAGGACTTTTTTTCTCATGAGTTTGGAGGCTGGGAGTCTATGACCAAGAGACAATAAATAGTTCAGTGTTTGGAGAAAGGCCTTTCTCTGATCTGTAGCAGCTCACCCTTGTCTACATCTCCACATGACCTTTCCTGGGAATATGGTCCAAGGTGTTGAGCAGAGTGCTGGTGTCTCTTCATAACTAACCTATTGTATCAGGGTCCTACCTTAAGGCTTCACTGAAACTTATGTCTATACTCAAACTCAAGTCATGTGGCAGGGGAGGGCTTTAGTACATGCATTATGGGAGGAATCATGTTATAATAAAAGTGTGTGTGCGTGTGTGTGTGTGTGTGTGTGTGTGTGTGTGTGTGTGTGCACACGCATGTCAATGTTGGGTGTCTTTCCACAAGGCTTGTCACTGAACCCATAGCTCATCCATTTAGCTAGGCTGGCTGGTTGATGGGCTTCAGGGATCTGTCTGTCTTCCCCCTAACCTCTCACCAGTGCTGGGCTCACAGGCACAGCCACCATGCCTAGCTTTCATGTGCAGTCTGTGGATTTGAACTCATCCACAAAAAAAAGCAGATCCTCATGCTTTGGTGGCAAGCAAACACTTTACCCATTAGACCATCTTCCCAGTCTCTAGAATAACATTTTGGGAAATTCTACTCAAAACCAAAAGCTATTATTTTGGTATCTGTAAAACAAACTAGTACTGACCAATTGAAAAGTTACATTTTTAAGTGTTCATCTAAGCACTTTTGGGCTGACGTAAGGGAAGCTATTTTTCTAAAAAAATGGAATAGTCACTGACTTGGCATTATCATTGGAACTGATATCATCTGGTTAGTTTCCTCATGGCCATTTCCTCTTGAACTTTTAGTGTAATCTTATTTAGAGTTTTAGACCCCGTCCTGAACTCAGAAGCTGTCCAGTCCAACCCTCCTTTTAAAAGTGAAGAAATTCCATTGCAAAGACCCAGAGTTATTTAGATTCCTCGGCAAGACAGTGCTACACAAATTGCACCATTGTTTTCGTTTTAGCCAAATTGTCTCTCCTTTTCCTGTACCGCATATTGCCATGGTGAGAATTACATGCCAGTTATATTTCAGTGTTTAGCCATTTCTGCTGACACACCGTCTAAGAGACTTCATTATTCCTCTCCTGCTTCTTCAGTATTTTTTCTAAGGCTTGTATTATACTTTCCAAATTATGTCATAGTTTTAAAAGTTGTTTTTGTATGTATGTATGTATGTATGTGTGTGTATATATATATATATATATATATATATATATATATATATATATATATATATATATATGTGTGTGTGTGTGTGTGTGTGTGTATGTATATATGTATGTGTGCATGTGAAAATACGGCTCAAGTATGGAAGTCAAGGGAGTTCTCTCTTACCATGTGAAGCCCAGGGATAGAACTCAGATTGTCAGGTTCAGTGATAAGCAGCCTTATCTGCTGAGCCATCTTGCTAGGAGTCATAGTTAAGTTTTATGCTCATAATCTCTACTACACTTACAGCTTCTATATAGTAAGGTGTAGAACAGCTTTAATATAGCAACTGTTCTGTATTGACAGTCACTTGTACTAGACCCGCATGATAGGTTTAATTTTTAAGTGAACTAATAATTTAGACTTATTTTTAGAAGATCATGAGACCAGCAATGATCTTCTCACAGACCACACTTGAGTCTTAAATCACTGGTTCCAGAAAGTTATCCTGGACAAAGCAGTCACAGTCATAAGACAGAGTGGCTACATACAATTCTGCCTAGATACAAAGTTCATGTCCTCCTCCACGGTCTGACACCCGCATGCTTCAAATAGAGTATGTCAGAGGAGACCAGTTCATTTATCATCGGGTGAATTGGTCCTAACTATTCAGTACCAAAAGCCAGTTCTTACTGGTTAAATACTGGCTTTCAAATGGAGCCTGTGAGGGGTGAGTATGGTCACGTTGTGGGAGGCTTTATATAGTAGTCAGTGATGACCTAAACAGATTATAGGTCATGAAGCTCAGCACACAGCAATTGTTCCCCGCACTCTGGCACATTCCTATTGTGTTTCTGTACTTTATTGCTTTTGGCAGTTTCCTTATGGTGTAGCAAGAATTGGGAAATTCAGACTAAAGTTATAAGACAGAATGACTCTCCTTTCATGAGTCAAATCCCCATTCTTTGCATTTTCAGAATTTTCTTCTTTGACAATTACAATAATTGAGAGGTTAGCAATAGATGTGTTGAGCACTTAATGGATGTCCAGATAAACATCTGTATTTCCCAAAGCTGCATAAATATCTGGAGTTAATAATCAGACATTTTGCAATTTGTTGAAAACATTTGCAAGCAATTAGAAACCTCTGATTAAAATATATAAATTCTGTTTGTGGTCCACATTTCTTAAGATACAGACACATTATCATAAATTATGTATCTCATTTTATAATTCATTTTAATTTTCAAAATGACATAAAATTGTATATTATCTTCAATGAGATGAAACTTTCTGAAAGGTTTTAGGCAGAAACCTGAAATGTTAATCTTACTGTAACATTTTTATTAATAACAAATATTTTCACATTTACCTCAAATCCTTCTGGAACAACCAGTTGTAAATTAGTTTCTAAATTACTATTTATCTGAAGCCAGTGATATCAGAAGCCTTTGTCCATTCTAGACATATTTAGAAACAGGCAACCTGAAGAATTTCATGAGCACTCAGACTGTGGTCTGAAAATATCCATTTTGTTGTCTGAAAATAGGTGGAGCTGCCAAGGTCTCAGTATACGGTTTCTTGGTAGAGCAATGGGGTAGGAGTGGTATTTGGTATTTTTAACTTAGAACCAAAAGTCCTTTGTTATTCTGGGTAGATAATTTTTCCTTTTCTTTCTGCTTATCAGAATATGCAAATTATTAATAAATTACCTCCTATATTTTTAAAGTGTATGTATATAAATGCATATTGAAATATAGTAATACATATGTATATGTTACATTCATAAATGTTTACATAATATGTATACACATACCCTTGTATATATCAAAATATTCTTCCATTTTATCTATCAGCTCTTCTTTCCCAAGTAACCCCATCAGAAAGCACAGGATGACAATGCCCTAAAGATCAGAGTATAGCATGGCTATGAAGAGGGAACAGAATTCAGATGTTAACAAAGAGAAAGGAAGGCAGAGAGAAATGAAAGTTTCAAAAAATTTTCCTTTCCATCTAACCCAGTCACCGAAGAAACATCATATCCTTATTTTCTTTACATGAACACTTCCTACCAAAGTTACTAAAATTCCTGGTATGTGACACCAGAAGCTTGTGAATTTTCAAAGATACTCATTGACAAAATTATTTGAAAGGTAAAAAGCCTATTTTGTCATATAAAACCAAAACAGTTACAGATCATATTTTAAAGCATTACTTATGTTCCTTCCTCTCTTCTTTGTTACAAAGCTTGCCTCATAAGCTGACTGGGAATTCCTGGCAATTCCTTGCAATGGCTTGTTTTGTATTCTTAGCCCATCAATTTGGCTTTATTGGATAATGTTACACTCAGGTAACACTATGCAAATCTGGCAGAAGGGACTTAGTTTAAGGGACTGGGGCTAAAGTTATAAACAAAAGGCTCAGTTCTACTGACACTGCACACCTGCAGCTGAGCTTAAGGTCTGTGGGAATCTTGATTATCAAGAGAGAGAGAGTGAAGTTTGCTACAAAACACAGCTCCAGAGGAAGCTTCAGCTAGAGCCCCAGTGTTGAAATCTGCCTGTGACAGCATTACTAAGGCAGGTGTTGGGACACCCAAGACTATTTCCAGTTATCCAGGGACTTTTGCAAAATTCTTCAAGGAATTTTCAAAATACAATTAGCTTTTTATTAAAACAAAAATTTTTACATAACATTAAAATGAATGTTGCCACGATTTGGGGGAGAGAAATGGAGAGTGTAAATTTAAGTAATGAGACACTGTTGTGCTTTTGAATGAAGGAAGGAAAGGAAGAAGGCATTTCCTGAAACGATCCAACAATCCAACCAACCAACCAACCAACCAACCAACCAACCAACCAACCAGCCAACCAACCAACCAGCCAACCAACCAACCAACCAACCAACCTATCAAAACCCAGAGCTAAAGAGCAGTTGCATTCAATGGATGTCAACCAGTAAAGAGTTTAGAGAATAGCAGCACTTTGCAGCTTCATGGTCTGAAGGAGGACAGTACCTTAATTTGTCTCTTCAAGGCAGAGATTCAGTAGCATTATGTATCTTAAGTATGCCTAGGAAGTTGAGACGAAGATTGTAGACAGTGACTGTAAGGCCACTTTACAGTCTGTGGAGCAGTGGTTCTCAACCTTCCTGATGCTGTGACCCTTTAACACAGTTGCTCACGATGTGACTCCCAACCATTAAAATCTTTAGAACTGTAATTTTGCTACTGTTATGAATCGTAATGTAAATATTTTTGGAGATAAATGTTTGCCAAAGGGGTTGCAACCCATAGTTGAGAATAGGTGGTATAGAGGCTGAACAGGCAAACTCCCGTGGCTTTCTAGGTGCCATCTAGTTAAACTGGAGACTCAAAGTATCACAAAGTCTAGTTTAGGAACATTTTCTTAGTGGGGGATGAGAGCATGAAATTAGCACACTTGACATGGTTCTGTTAACCTCTGGACAGGCTATAACATGTGGTGTCGGATTTGGCCATCTAATAATGTCAGGGATGAGCCAGGAATTCGAGGTGAACTCTGATCTTGGTTTACTTTGGTTATTAGCTTACATCCTTGACACTTCGGAGCACGGACATATATTGCTCATAACATAAGATTAAATTATCTCTTCCCCAATACTGCTGCCTGATTGTCAAATGGATGTTAACAGAGTTATGAGAACTAAGATATCAACAGGAGGGATGTGGAAGAAGAAAAAGGCACTTGCACAGTGCTGAGAATAAAAACTCACACTTACCCTAATTTCTGCCTCTAGATTTGTTATGATTTGGCCGTTACTCTGTGGACCACACTGACCCCATTCTATTGCTAAAGCATTCTATGGTCTTTCCTGTCTCATGGTCTTTACCCTGGATATTTCCTGTCTGAAATTCTCTTCTCTTGACTCTGTTCATTCGTGAAGTTGGCTTCTCGGATAAGCATTCCAAGGTCCCAGAGAGGCCTTTGCAGATTGTCCTATCTTAGGCTTAGCTCGCTCCTATCTACTTCTTTCAGCAGACTCTTCTGTTTTTCCCTTCTCAGGAGCCTGGTGTGCTTTATTCAGCACTATGCGATCCAGTCCCATATTATTCAAGGCATGGGACTAGTGTTAGCCTCAGCCATGATGGTGAGCCCATACCTTTTATGTAGGACCTAAACATTAACCAGACCATCTTATAGGCAATTCTGAGTCCTAAGTTTGTTAAATTCTACAGTAACAACCTACACAGCTAACCCGCACCTTGATGTTTCACTTTGAGTTTCTTTGTAGTTGGGGGATTTGCTCCCTGGAATATTTCCCCCATCCTGCCCCGCCAGGGCAGTGCCCTTGTTTCCTGACTGCTTCCACCTTGTGTTCTCTTAAACAAGTGCTGTAAGAACTCAGCCTTTGTCATCCACAAAAAGAATGCTAAACATTTAGGTTTACTCTTCAGACTTCTTGCGGACCTTGAAGCTACCTAGTATACAATTATCCCTACTTGACGGATTAATGCGCTGACACTCAGGTAATTAATTCTGCACCGGATCATAAAACTGAAGTGGAAATTGACCCTAGCTCTTCTTCTAAAAAAAAAAATCCCTCTTTCTATTTCACTAAAAGCCCGGGAGAGGTGAATTCTTTTGCTATGATACTGAATCTAAGGTTATTGGTTAAGGTATTTTTCACAGGCTCTCCCCCATAAACAAAAATAAAGTAGCAAACCAAACAAACACCACCAACTGCTAAAATGCCATGCAAAAGACTCTTAGAACTTTGTTTTCCAATAGCCTCGCAGAACCGTCTCTGTCTAGCCTGCCAAGCGAGCTCAAACATTTCTCAATATGCGGCGATTGCAACACGGATTTTGCTTGGAACTCTTCACATTTGGCAGCAAAGCTACAACTCTGAACAGTCAAGAACAAAGCTGCGAGCTTGTGTGTTGCTTTGCTTTACTTGGCTAAAGACAATCAGGTACAAAGGTGCATCCTCCCTTAACCCTTTCTGGGTACCAAGAAGCTCTTTAAAAATGGAAAGGAATTCCTGCAGTAGTGTCTTTGTTACTTATGATTTGAGAGTTATAGGGAGGTGTGCCTGTGTGTATATATACTTGTGTTTGTGCCATTGTGTGTATTTTGACCACATCTCTGTTCTCGTCCCTGTCTTTTGCTCCAGTAACTCTCAGTCAGGATCTTGGGCAATTTCCCCTTGGACTTTAGCTTCAGAGGAAAGAGAAAAGCAAGAGAAGGAGAAAGAAGTAAAAACTTTTGGAAGAGTAAGCAGTGCTCTCAACCATCGAGACATCTCTCTAGCTCCTACAAGAGGAGAGAGACAACAGAAGATAACACCGAGGTTTTTTGCCCTGGCTTCTTGGACGACACCAACCTCTGCTGGAAGTCAGGCGCTGACCTCATTTTAGGATTGATTTCCCTTCTCAGTCAAATGGTTGCTCTCAGCTTCCATTTGTATAATGCTACTTCTAACCCTTTTGTTTTGTAGCCCCGGAGGACTGTCATAGAAATCTCTGTGCTTATGTAGATTCCTCTTCGGATTAGGGACAGGTGAATTTAAAAAAGTGTCATATGGTATTTGGCTTCTTTGAAAACCTCAAGAATAACCAAAATCTGTCATTTCTCTACCCTAATTTTATGTAAACAACTCATATATTAAGAAAAAGAAAACCTCTCATATTTCTAATTCATCTACTTTTATCTAATTCTCATTCATTTTCATTTTATCTTGTCAAAAGACTAATTATTATCTAAGACTCTTCAGTTTCCTAAATAAGAATTGCCAAATTCCCCATGTTTAAAATGCACCTCATATTTTTTCTAGGATTAAACTCTTACCACATTTGGATGCACGCAGTAAATCTGTGTCCAGACACTTTCAACATTTTCTTCAACTGGGACAAATGTCTTCCTGTTCCGATAATGAGTTTATATTGATTCAATCTGCATTCCATTTGTATAATTCTTAGCAAACTAATTCTCTTTTCAATTTCCGTTTCACAACTCCAGTCCTCTTGCTACTCTTCACAGAGGTCCAGAAAGTACCCTGTAGGAACCATCCTGCTGACACATTGTGAGAGAAATACTTTGCGTCAGATTGACAATATTTTCCCTTTGGGAGAGAAGTATACTAGACTGCAGGCTGTGATGGGTCGGGGCCAGCCTACTTGGTATCTAGGGCTCTGTGTGAAAAGCTGACCCATCCCTTCAGTGCCCACTCACAGTGAGCTCTCCACAAAGACAGGAGGATTTACTGGCCATAGTTCATCTCAATATACTCTATTTCCAAAATGCTCCAGAAAGTGGGATGGTTCTATTACAGGTGTGATCAGGCACACACACACAAAAAGAAACTTTGATGTTTTACGGGGACCCATGCCAGAGGCTTCGGGTGTCACAGGTCTCATTTTAGTTCAGATCTGGGAGTCTGCCTTCCTCAATTAACCACACACAACACCTTCATTGTGTACTCCCCGATCAGCAGCCTCTCCTTCTAGGCTTCCAGACATGTGTCATTTCCACCAGCTATTTAGTAGCACACAACCGCCTGAAGTGGGAAGACCGGAATGTTAGGCATGTCTCACCGAGGAGTAGAATTCTTATTTTGTAAGAAATGATTCAACTGTTCGTGGAAACATCTACGTCCCAGTCCTATTCTTAAAAATAAATAAATATCAGGAGTTCCCCCCGTGCGACAGGCACACGGAAGACTCAGGTTATTCATTTCCATGAAGTCACTCACAGCAGGCCTGTCTGGAAAAACACTTTCATCTCCTGCAAAAAGAAGTGGGGGAGGGAACAGACTATTGAGATGCCTTAAAGACCAGGACTTTAAAAATGCAGGGTGAATCTGGGAAAAGCCACCTTTCAGTCAGGTGAATTTTGACCAAACCCAGATCAGTTGCTATACTTTAGGTGAATGTAGACTGTGTGGAAACCATAGAAGTACAGACTTGCAGAGGAGACAACTTTATAGCTAGGCCGAAGAGCTACTCAGAACCAGGCTTACCGCACGTAATCCCAGTGTTCTAACCGGGGCAGCTAGAACACTTGGGCTCCATAGTGCTCTGTCTAGAGAGAAACTCTGAGCTCATCTACTTTGCAGAGTCAGTGCACTTTAATTTATTCAGCACACCTATTAAGCACCTACTGTAAGCTGGGCAATCCTCAAGCCTGTTGATCCAGTGCTCAAGTTCATCATGGTGGGTCTAAAGGCCATAGAGTCAATAGTCTCAGGATGGAGCATTGGAGGCTGGTCATGAATGGTCCAATCATTGTAGATGAATACTCTAAAACCCAGGAAGACAATGTCTTTGGAGGAGGCCAATGAAGAGGTATAGATGGAGAGCATCATCTTCCCTTAACTTCTGTGTTCTTCTGCCCATGTTCAGGCAAGAAAATCAGAGAGCCCATGTACAGGGGATGCAAGTTGTAAGTCCTAGACTTTGCCTTGGCAAGGTGCTGGCTCCACAAGACTCAAAACTTTGAAGACCAAAGTCTCTGCTTCTGGACTAGGTCACAAGGTTCTTGGCTGGAGTTTACCTGAGGATCTTTCCTCAAAATAAATCTTTCATTCTCTTGTGTGAAGTCTCTTCTGCTGGCTCCCATTGGTAACTGTGACTATGCTGTGAGATTGCTTTATTCTTGGTTCTCATTCACATATGAATTCTCACCAACACATAAATACCTAGAGACCTGAATCATGTGCTAAACACCCGTGTCCCATTGTGCTGGGTACATGGGATAGACTTGTAGATTAATGAGCTTCTAATAAGTTTATTCTATTTATTTAAGCTAACTATAAATTTTGTCACAGTGTTGCACTTATTTTGGGGTAGAGCTTGGCCAATAATAAATAAATTAAATAATAAATAAATAAATAAATAAATAAATAAATAAATATTGCAATTGTTTTCACCAAATCATCAAATGGTGTTCCCCCTATTGTTATTTGCTAAATCAAATGGGCAATTTTTGATCCTTGTCTTATTCATATGGTTTTTCTCTAGCTTTTAAAAGCACAATGAATGCTTTTAAGCATTGTGGTATTTTAGTTCTCTGCAACAACATATTCCTTTACTTTGTGACATTCTGATTCCATTTTCTTGGATTTTTTTTTTTAAAGGAGCTCCAGAAGAAACCTGTAAGTCATCCAGCTTCTTTCTCTTATAGAGCATAGTTGACCTTGTTCCTCGTCTCCCTGCTGGCCCCACTAAAAATTGTATCTAGTATGTCAGCAACATTGGTCCTACCTCTGATCTCCCTGGATTGAATTGTTTGTCTGCTAACTGGACTCACGCTCGTCATCACTGCTTGAGCCTGTGGGTTGGTCCTTCCACTGTCCACTGGAGATGCAAGTAAGATCATGTGCTATTTCTATTTAGACTCTCTCCTGGCCTCTCATCGCATGCAGCATCTACGCTAATGCCCTTGATCTGTGAGGGTGGCAGACAAAGACGTAGGTGATGCATATTATTAAAATGCCACCATGAAACCTATAGTTATACATGCTAATGAAAATAATTACAAAGCTGTTAGTGGAAGAACAGGAAGAAGCTATTGATGGTCCATGGGACCTTAGATGGTTTATGTTCTTGATTCTTGCTCTTCTTGTTGTTTGATTGGGCACATCTGCTTTTTACTTCCCAGGTAAACATACAGATAGCATTTCCCACTCCTTTTTTAATCTCTACCCAAAATATTGATGTCAGTTTCTCAGTGAAGCTTGTTTTGGTTATTCTATCTAAACATAGAATAATGCACACTATCCATTCTTCTGAGGCCATCCAATTATTAAACACACTGAATTCTATTAAACACACTAATTTGAATGGTTTGGTATCTTCCAATATACTGTGGGCTCTAAAATACCAGGAATTCCTGGTTTCATTTATTGCTATTTTGGTCAACTTCACACACTGATATACTACTTGACACAGAAGTTCAACAGGCACTTGCTGACTGACCAACTCAATGTCCCTGTTACCATGGCTTCTCTCAGTCTCTTCTTCAATCACTGGTGTATTTATTTGTCACCTGTCTAAAGTCATGATCTGTGGATAGCACCTGAGGGCTGAACTCTCTGGGGAGCTTCAAATGTGTGTCTAATGGTTTAAACAGTTAAACAGTTTAGTCACTGTCTGATTTTTCCATGAGCCAGGACTCTCTCCAATAAATGGCTTAAACCTACTGAAGTTCAATGACTGAGAACTCAGTTGTAGGAATGGTTTCCTGTGGGCTGAAATCAGGGTACAAATCTCCTGTCACCAAAATGTACTTCTTCTTGCTCCCCAGCAAAGCTCTGTTTATCTCTTGCCTGTGTTCTTGGGACTTCTTAGTATGAGGCAACCAGGGCTGGCTCTTCTAAATAGAATTGAAAGGAAGCAGCCTCTTCTAAAGCATCACTTATAAAATTGCTGTTTTTGAAAGCATACCTGGACCAGGTAAGAATGAAAGAATCCTAACTTTTCCATTCCTATTGCCAACACGGACACACATTGACAGAGGCTCTACATTTGAGAATAGTATGGTTCCATCATAGGAACCAAGTGTAGTGTCTTGTCTGAGGTGGGGTTCGTGATGGTTGGTTTTTTGTCAGTTCAGGTGGGATTATCTGGGAAGAGGGAAATTCAAATGACAGAATCCCTCCATCCAATTGGGGTGTAAGGCACTTTTATGAGTAATGATTGAAGTAGGTTGGGCTCAACTTCTGTGGGTGGTATTATGCCTGGGCAGGTGGCCCTGGGTTCTCTAAAAAAGCAGGATGAGTGAGCTGGGGGAGCAAGCCAGGAAGGAGTGTTTCTCTATGGTCTCTCAGTTCCTGCTTCCAGGTTCCTGCCTTGAGTTCCTGTCTTGACTTCTTTTCAGGACAGACTGTGATTGGGTTGCAAAAGTCAAATTCACCCTTTCCTCACCAAGATGATATTGGTCATGGTGTTTTATCACAGCAACAGAAAGAAAACTAGGACAGGTTCCTGAAATGAAAGTTGAAGATTGTTTTCAATAGGGAAAAGAAAGAGGAAAGACATTCCATATCTTGAAAGCATCGTTTACCGGTTGCTCAGTCATTGAGCATTCTCTGTCGCCTCCCCTCCCTTTACTTTATATATCAAGAATCACTTCATTATAGAGACAGTAATCCATAAATGTATTTTTGGATCTATCTATACTTCTTCTGTACTCCTCAAACTTTAATTAAGACATCACCATTCCATACTTAGATTATTGAAACCACCTTCAAATCAATCCACTTCTCCAGAATCTCCATTTCCATGTATTCTGTCCCATTCAAATGAGATTTTTCACAAAGTGCCTTACCTTTGTTTCTTATCTCTCCGTGTCTGTGTTTGTGTCTGTCTCTGTCTTTCTCCCTCCCTCCCTCCTTCCCTCCTTCCCTCCCTCTCTCTTTCCTTTTCTCTCTCTCTCCATTTCTACCTGTCATAGTTAGGAGACACACTGATACTAATGAACTGAACTACTGCTATTCCCTAAAGGTGCAGCAGGCGAGCTTTTCCCTTTCTACTGTTTTGCTCACAGAAATCCTTTTGCCTGTAAACATCTTTTCTTGGTTCTCTGTATAGTAGAATCATCTGACCTTAACTAGTCAGCACGTGGTTTTTGAGCGTCATTTCCCTTTGATTCTCACAGTGCTGAGTTAGGCATCCCACACATGCTTTCTCTAGTGAGAGCTGTCTAGCTGTTCTACTCTCTACCTATCCCCAAGGAGACCTGTTTTATTTCTGGCCTCTTGAGCAGTGCTTACATACAATAGGCACAAAGTAAGTGATTATCAATAAATAAATGCAGTATTTGATTTATAATGCACGATCATTATTAAGCGAGCATGCCGTAAAGAAGATAAATAAAAGTGTGACACCAGAAACTGCCGACCTGGGAATGGTGGGATCAGATACCAAGTATATAGGAGCCATCTAGGAGCTCACCTCTCTGCAGCTTTGTGGATTTTTTTTTATTCGATATAATTTATTTACATTTCAAATGATTTCCCCTTTTCTAGCCCCCCCACTCCCCGATAGTCCCGTAAGCCCCCTTCTCTTCCCCTGTCCTCCCTCCCACCCCTTCCCACTTCCCCGTTCTGGTTTTGCCGAATACTGTTTCACTGAGTCTTTCCAGAACCAGGGGCCACTCTTCCTTTCTTCTTGTATCTCATTTGATGTGTGGCACTCACTAATAAGTGGTTATTAACCTAGAAAACTGGAATACCCAAAGCTTTGTGGATTTTACTTGTGGAAAAGAATCCTGCATCATTGCCACATAGATTTCCCTTGGTACTTCTTTTTGAAAATGGTGAATGTGTATGTGTAAGTGTGTGTGTGTATGTATGTATGTGTGAGTGTGTGAATGTGTGAGTACATGAATGTGTGAGTACATGTATGGGTGAGTGTGTGTGAAACTATGTGTGTATGCATACATATGTATGTGTGCATGTATGTACTAGTGTGTGTGTACACCTATTTGTGTGTGCATGTATGTGAGTGTATGTGTGAATGTGTGTGAATATTTGTATGAGTGTGTGAATATATGTGTATGTATGAAGTATGAACATGTATGCAGATGCATGTATATATATGTACATGTGAGCATATGTGTTATGTGTGTGCATGTATATGGAAATGTGTGTATGTGTGTGCGCATTATGCATGTGTATATTTGTGTATGCATATGTATATGTGTGCATGCATGTATAAGTATGTCCTATGTGTGTGTGCATACATGTGCGAATGTGTATATGTGTATGCATGTCTGTGTACATGTGTATACATGCATGTATGTGTGAGTGTGTGTTATGTGTGTGCATGTGTGTGGGAATGTATAAGTGTGTGTATGTGTGTGCATGCATGTGTATAAGTGAGTGCATGCATGTTTGAGTATGTCCTATGTGTAGGTGCATTTATGTGTGTGTGTGTGTTTGATAATGGAAAATAGGATACTAAGTGTCCAAAAAAATGTGATCAAATGAGGACAAATGATTTTTTTAGAGATTACTTTTATAGCTTCAGAAAAATCTAAGGTTCAAAATTATGCTTTCTTCAAAATCTGGTAATAAAAATTAAATATTGGTAGTAAGAATGTCTATCATTATGAATCATTTGCTCTTTGTGGCTGTTTCCATACATGAGCCTTAGCATTGCTTGTGGGTTGGTGGTCAGTTTACCACATTTCAAGAAAACATGCAAACACATTCCTCAGCGCTGATGAGGAGGACCACACATTTCAGACACCAAATACAGGGAGGACACCCTCCTCTCGGTGTTTGTGTCTGTCACTCTTGGAAAGCTGGCACTTACTGACGTCCGGGTCACTATAATGACACCACACACGGTTCCTTAACGTTCTTCATGTTTCGACTGCATGCTCAAGTATGTCTTCATCATTTAGAGGAGAAAAGAGTACGCCACCGACAGAGGAAAGTCAGCTGAGATAAACAAGTTGTTTATCTTCCAGGTACCAGTCATACTTAATCATTCTAATATCCTATTTAATACACAAATTTTTGCTTCAATAGAAAAGGTCCCATGTGGTGAGCTATTGAGAAATCAGGGGAACAAACATTCCAGGAATGTATATATTTATATAGTTGATGTGTTCTTTGGAATATTCCTAATGAGGCACGATTGTTAGAATATATCTAGCATCATCCCAGGCAGACACCATGGGTGGGCTCAGGCCAAGCAACAGGAACACACACCCTCTGAAAACCACAAGGACAGCTGGGGCCCAAACCCAAATGACAGCTATTAAGTGGAGGGCAGAGAGAGGTGACTGAATTATTAATCTCCACAGGCCCCATCTCCTCAGATAATGGTCACATTCACCAGCATGGTTTTGAACACAGTCATGTATTGTGGGGGTTTCCACACTCATGAAAGGCCTCTTCATCTTTCGGTCTTCCCTGAGGTAGAATATTCCAGGATTGCTGAGAATTCCACCCAGTACATTGTTCCTTATCTCCTTGTAGGACATGGCAAACAAGGATGGCCTTTCTGGGACATGGACAATCTCAT
This sequence comes from Apodemus sylvaticus, assembly GCF_947179515.1. Lineage (NCBI taxonomy): Eukaryota > Metazoa > Chordata > Mammalia > Rodentia > Muridae > Apodemus > Apodemus sylvaticus. The sequence continues at coordinate 34,234,582 of NC_067489.1, forward strand.
CCTATTTAACCCAACTGTCCTGGTTGGGCAACGTCTCAATTGTTTGTGTGTTTCTCCTTAGTACAGAAAACACACAGAATATGAATCAGCCTAAAAGAAAAATCTGTTGCAGGATTTTGGTGGCACACACAAATACTATGCAAAGCAGTCAATCCACCAGAAGGATTTTCATGCTTTACTCTCAGGGAACACATTGACTATGTATATGGAGGCAGGAAAAAATGTCTTATCCTAGAAAGCTCACTATGTCTTGTTCAGAGGGCTATTTCCATAAACTCACCAAATCTTTATAAATCTCTTTAAAAAGGTTTTAGGTTAACTAAAATAAAAGGGATTTTAAAAACTGACTTAGTTAAATGAGAGAACACACAGCCTTGTATATTTTGCAGTCATAAATAAAGCATGCCTATTTTTAGAAAATGTTAGGAATGATTTATAAATGCGCGGTGCTTTGTTTTTACGAAAGCAGCATATATTCTAGATTTCTGTTGCTCTTTAAAACTTAATCTAAGTGCAGTACTATAATAAAATGGAATTAAATAGGGAAAATGTGAAGAAAAGACAAACTATGTGGACATATACGGTGTCACTTTCTGCACGAACAGGTATATATGGGAACCTGAGAGCTATATGTTTTTATGTTTAAATTAGCCCTGTGCAATTTGTCTCAGTTTGGAAGCGAAATGCATGGTCAGTGGTTTTTGTAACTTTTTGTGGACTTTGTATTGGAGTAGGGGACTCAACCTTCTGACATAGCTTGGCAAAGGTCAGGCCGAGTCCATTTGAAATTTCTCAAATCTTCTATCAAAACTGGAAGTTTCCTTCTCCTCTCGGTCGCCACACAGGATGAGCATTGAATAAGTAATTTATGCACTCCGTACCTTGTACACTCGACCAACTCAAAGAAAGCAAAGCACTTGCAGCATTTTATGGAGTAAATAATTCATCAGAGTATGGGATAACGAAGGGGGGAAAACAGGAGGAAAGTTTAGTGGACACCAGCAGCAAAGTATCAGGGAATAACGATATTCTGCTTATCAGTGTCTGAAAAAAGTTTACACTGTACTGCTTCTAATTCCTGCCCCAAGACAAATCACTTAGAGATGAATGCTTGTCTATGGTCTTGGCATCTTCAACTGAGAAAGCGTGAGCTCTGCCTCTTGCTGTGCATTATAGCCAGTTTGCATTACTCTGAATATTCTTCAACGAATCTTGTGAGCATTCCCTTGTTTTCTCCAGTAATAGGGCAAGAGTGGGAGACTGCAGGTGAACGGGCCAGATTCCTAGGATTTGCCACAGACAAGCATCTTCCTTCCTGCATTTGTCTAAGCCTGTACTTCCTGGTGGACTGGCTCTGCAATGTGTGGAAGCAGAGTTGCTGTCTGGAATCACACACAGGGTGACGCTCCACGCCCCTTCCTTCAGTCTAGTGCCTCTCAGCCTTCCCGAAGCTGTGATCTTAATACAGTGCCTCTTGTCATGGTGACCCCCAAACCATAAAATCATTTTCGTTACTGCTTTATAACAGTATTTTTGCCACTGATATGAATCATAATGTAAAGATTTGTGTTCTCAGATGGTCTTAGGTGACTCCATGAAAGGCTTGGGAACCCTTGGTGGGTTCTAATCTCTGCCCAGGACTCTTTTAAACAGCTAGTCTTCGTATACTGACTGAGAAAGACATGGTTAGTATAGAACATGGGAGGTCAGGGTTAGCAATGTTAAGTAACTGAGGAAGTCGACACACTGGTGTATGTGGGGACAGGCAAGAGCTGTTTAATGGATTCGCAGCTATCAACGGGAGGATGAGGACACCCATTTATTCCATTTTCCATCTTTCTTTAAGATGATGCCTCATGGCACCCTTTCTTTTTTTTATTTTATTCGATATATTTTTTATTTACATTTCAAATGGTTTCCCCTTTTCTAGCCCCCCACTCACCAAAAGTCCCATAAGCACCCTTCCCTCCCCCTGTTTTCCCACCCAGTCCTTCCCACTTCCCTGTTCTGATTTTGCTCTATACTGCTTCACTGAGTCTTTCCAGAACCAGGGGCCACTCCTCCTTTCTTCTTGTACCTCATTTGATGTGTGGATTATGTTTTGGGTATTCCAGTTTTCTAGGTTAATATCCACTTACTAGTGAGTGCATACCATGATTGATCTTTTGAGATTGGGTTACCTCACTTAGTATGATGTTCTCCAGCTCCATCCATTTGCCTAAGAATTTCATGAGTTCATTGTTTCTAATGGCTGAATAGTACTCCATTGTGTATATATACCACATTTTTTGCATCCATTCTTCTGTTGAGGGATACCTGGGTTCTTTCCAGTTTCTGGCTATTATAAATAGGGCTGCTATGAACATAGTGGAGCATGTAATCCTTATTACATGCTGGGGAATCCTCTGGGTATATGCCCAGGAGTGGTACAGCAGGATCTTCCGGAAGTGACATGCCCAGTTTTCTGAGGAACCGCATGGTACCCTTTCGAAGCACTGGTTAAGTAACATCCTGCTGTCATCTGTGTAAGTCATGCATGATAAAACAGGCTCTTTCTAGCCAATAGCCAATCCAAAAACTTAGTAAAAGAATCCATCTGGTGAAGGGGAATCTCATTGTGCAAAATCTTTTCTCCTGTCCAATCTTGATGACTGGCCATTAGCAAGAAGTGTAGTTATCAGCAAATTATACATATTATAGAAGACAGAAGGAAAAACTCGCTGGAAACCATCAGGGACAAAAGTAGCCAAGGCACTGCACAGAGGTTTCACACACTTGCACTGTGACTTGCTAGATTTTGATATCTTTAAACTAAAGTATTTTTGTCAGAGGTAAGTTAGGACAGAAGGATATTTCACAGATTTCCTAGGCTTGACCAAACACGTCTACTAATTTGCACCTACAATTTCACGTCTGGGACAGCATTTTGTTTCTATCTGATAATTTTGTGTGCCTTGCACAGAAGCGTGAAGCATGATAAGATATCTACTTTGTCCCATAAGTGAATGACTCAGAATTACCCGTGGGGGAGTGAGGAGAAAGCACACTTCTACATAGCAAATCAAGCCATTGCAAGATGTACACTGTTTAAAAAAATAACCTTCCAAAAATGTACAATACAAGCAGCTATATGGGCAGATGAACGTTGCCAGACACAAGGAGTCTACTTCATTGAAAGGGGGGCATTTATGTGATAAGCATTTTTTTTTTTGCAAAGCACTAAGTCTTCTGAGATGACCAACTTCAAAAAGGAAGTATGTAAAAATAATAACAAGCTAATATTAAATGAATTCATTAATTTTTTTCTATGACTTCTGAAACATATGAAACAAAGTCACATATTCCTGGAGGTCTTGCCTTGCCTGTTCCTTGCTTCCCGTTTTCCGTGCAACGCACACTGCGTGTCACGCATGTTCTCTGTGAATTTGACTTCTTTCACTTCTGAGGACTCACGTCAGTCTGCTAAGGCTTGGCACATCAGAGTGGCAAACTCAAACTGGGTCATTCCTAAAGACAAATTCTGAGTTTGGAGAAAGCAAATTCGCCTGACATTGTGACCCTTTTGTACGCATGAAGTGTTATAATTTGACCAGAAGATGGCAGCATTTGAAAAGGAAAAAAAAATAAACAAGCGAGCAGAAGGCAAGGTTCTGTTAAGTGGGGTGGGAAGGAATTAAATGTGTTAGAATTTCCACAAAAACAGGAATGAAGGGCAGCAACATTATTGCGAACTGTAAAATACTTAATTATACGAAACACAATTTTAACAAGAAGTCAAGATGGTTCTTTGGTAGAAAGTAGCTGCACATACATCTTACAAATATTCTTTTACTGATTTTTGGACATTTAAAAGCTATGTATTATTCTTAAGCCTGTTCTAAGATCAGCCATCTAATTGTCGTATTTGTTTTATTTTCAACAATACTGAATGTCTCTCACCATCCTGACACAGTAACAGAACACTCTTTTATGTGCCTGAGTCTTATAACTTTAATTTAAAAAATGCACAGGGCAACCAATAGCTTTAGTTTTTGCGATATTTCTTCCAATCATACAGAGGATAGAATTACCCATAGTTCACTGTAATTTTGTTTCCTCTGTGAAACTGAGAAACAGACTAGGAAAATAATGATAAACATTACAGGCACTGAGGGGAACAGTAATGCAAGATTGAAATAGTTTTAAGTTGTATGCTTCTTGGTTTTTAATACATGCAGTCACAATTTTCTGGCTTCAGGACAATGCTTTCTTATTATCTGTCTGTCTGTCTGTCGTCTATTCATTCATTCACTTTATATCCCAATCACAGCACTTCCCTCCTGCCAGTCTCCTCCTCACAAACCCCTCCTCCTATACCTCCTCCCCATCACCTCTGAGAAGCAGGGAGGTCCCACCAGTAGAAACAACCTACCCTGTCACCTCAAGTCACTGCAGGACTAAGCACATCTCAGAACAATATTTTAATGACAAACACTTGTAGGTATTCTGTAAGAAAATATTATAGTTAATATTCTATTATTTCAACAAGTTTAAGAGAAATGTTCTTTACTCCCAAGTTTGAACATAGATAGTATCCTAGGGCCGTTCCTCCTGCCCATGCTGCTGATAAGATGGTCATCTTTATCCATCTGAGCCAGCCTGACCTAATTCTCTTGCCTGCTGCTTATCTGGCTATTAGAGATTCAGTAAGGTACTTAGCATCTAGAGATCTCCCTGAAGCTTCCAAATCTATACTCAAAATGAACCTGCCCCGAGCTATCTTCCTCATCTCTGTGCATGAGATCATCTGACCAGGATGAAAGGAACATCGTGAGCTCTCCTTAGAGCTGACAGAAATCAGACCCGACAACAGACAGACAAGCTGAGTGCTAACGCACACCTTTAAGCCCAGCTTTTGGGAAGGCAACATGGGAGACTTTGCAAGTTGGAGACCAACCTGGGGTACATTCTGGGCTGTGGTGCAGAGGCTTGCTTAGCATGTGTAATGCCTTGGGTTTAATCCCTACTATTGCCCTTTCTATAAGTCTAGGCAAACTTATCAACAATTATAGTTATTATTCCTGGAGTAATACTATGATCTGTTTTAAACCAGCAGTCATTGTATCCACATTTGGTATGTGTAACAGGGTCAGGTGTAAGTCATTGTACAAATGGTGCTGAAATATTTTGACATGTCACCTGATAACTATGCTCTCTGACACTATTTTTAAAAAAAACTTCTTTCATATTTTCTCCCTCTTCTGGTAATTATAAATCATACATCTTCGGAATGCCTGCATTTATTTTTACTTCTGGTGTATACAGTTTTAGGAATGCCAAAAGGACAGCATTATGACCTTGAGGTTTTAATATCCTTCCCAAGTGTCCTAAACCATTGATAGTATCATTGAGATAATGTGTTCCTAATGATCATATTACAGTTCAGGACAGATCTGTGCAAAATTAAAATGGCGCCCAAGCCTGAAGATGACAGGTTCAATATGGAAGTCAATTGTGATGTGGATTAAATTGCAGAACTTGAAAACATAGGTGGAGGGAATGACACCCTTCAAAGATACAATAGAGACAAGAATCAGCGTTAGGGTATAGTTCATGGGTAGAGTACTTGGCTACCAGGAAGATGGGTGTATGTTCAGTCTCTAGTGTAAACAGAACAGTTTGTGGCAGAGGAAGTTCAGTTTTTAGAGTCAGTGAATGAGGCCTGGTAGTACACAGCTTCATCCACTTTTCTTTCTTTCTTTCTTTCTTTCTTTCTTTCTTTCTTTCTTTCTTTCTTTCTTTCTTTCTTTCTTTCTTTCTTTCTTTCTTTCTTTCTTTCTTTCTTTAGTGCTGGCTGGAAATGTAGCTCAGTGGTGGGGGGCTCCAGGCACCAGGCTCATTTCTCAGTGCAGGGAAGAAAAAGGAATTCAGAAGATCTGGGTAAGAATGGCTTTGAAGTAAGAGCTAAAATATCAAATCAAATCAACTCTTGCCCAAACAGTATGGGTTTGTAGGGTACCAGTCCTCATTTCAAGGCTGATGGGAGGAACTTAAGGGGGAAATGATAGACAAGGAAGGCCCAGTGAATGGTGAATGCCCCTTGCAGTGGGAGGAACACAGGGCCATTTTTGACTTGAGCCACAGGTAGTAATGAGCCAAAGGAAGCAACTCTATTGATCCCAGCTGGAGTCTGGGCTCTGGCAGGAAAACGCAATGTCGCGCATTTGTCATGGACCATAGTTGGATCACAGGAGACAGTGATCTATCCACAGAAACTAAACAGAACTATGGCCAGACCTCAAACAGGAGACAACGCTAAGAATGTCATATAGTCCTTGTGGCTGTACTAGAAGTAAGTGGCCTGCAAACACAGGGCTACAAAGGCCACATTAAGAGAACTACAGATGAGGTCACTAATGTCACCCCTAATTGCCCCAGGCATAGTCTCCCTGCTTAGTTGCCCTGAACATTTTCCTAGAACTGGTTTGCTTGATCAGTAAAGCACAGTAAACAATATGGCATTAAATTCTCACAGTACCTGATTGGTCTCACTAAGGTTGCTTACTCTGGCGGGAGGGGAGTCTGAGAGATATTCAGCTGCCTCACAGAGAGGTACAAGTGGTACCTGAGTCAGCCATTTTTGAAACGGATGCTCTTTATCAGTGATTGATGCTTCTTAATGCTGTGATGCTTTAATACAATTCAGCATATTGTGGTGGCCCCAATAAAATCATTTTCATTGTTATTTCATAACTGTAAATTTGTGCTCACTTTGACAGCACAAAAATAATAAATAAAAAATAATAGTTTGTCATTCATATATTACCATTTGTTAGAGGGGAAGTAATTTGCATATTAATGAGATGGGCGTGCCTTTGCTTTTACACAAAGAATTAGGGAACTCTTGATGAATATTTAATACTGCAGGACACAGAGTGTCTTCAAAACTTTTCAGAGTTCTGCATATGTGTTTTTGTGTGTGTGTGTGTGTGTGTGTGTGTTGTGCAGCTTGTGCATGTGTGCACATGTGTGAGTATGCATGGGTATTTGAGCCCCACAGAGGAAGATATCAGTTATCTTTCCTGTTTCCCTCTGCAGTATTCCTACAAGATAGAGTCTCTTTCCTTGCTTTTCAGTTATGCTGGTGGTCAGTGAGCTTCAGAGAGTAATTTTTCTGTCTCTGGTTTCTACATCAGTGTTGGCATTACAGGCATGGGACCCTAACAGCTCTTTTCATGGGTACTGTCGATCTGAACCCAGCTCCTCATGTTCACAGAGTAAATGCTCTTACCAACTGACTCATTTCCCCAACCTAATATTTTTATTTCTAATCATCAATGGTGGTATTCACTCCTTGGCATGAGTATGGAGCTAAGAAATGAAAGGCGTATGTTTAAGGCCATTTCAGAAATTCTTAGAAATTCTGCTCTAATCCAAAGCCAAGCTTCATTTAAGATTAAAAGATAATAAAACAAAACAAAACTCAAGCAAACAACTCATACAGCAATTTTTTAAATCAGTCTAACACAATGTAATCCAAACATATGGTGATTTGAAACTTACATGCTGAGAAATGACAGAAAAAAAAAAGTTTAGTCCTTGCTCTCTCATAGTTAACTGACATGTTTCTGTATAAACACACAGCTTTTTATAGACGGTTAGAACACTGAAGATTTAACAGTAGTCTAGATTCTAAAGCAAGGTGTTGCCATGTTATCCCTTGGTTACATGGTATAATGTCATAGTCAGTGCACGATTTGCAGTGCTCATGTGTTCAGAAGGCTGAAGTGGTGCTATGAAATGTAACAGAGCCAAGTGACGCCAAAAAACATCACTTATTCATGACACAACTGATTCTGAATCTGTTCTTGGTTGCTGTGCATTTGAGACCTTCTACTGTTGCCAAATTGTGCCCCTCTACATTGGGCCTCTGCCCACGCCTGTGGGGATTATCTTGATTGGATTGAGGTGGACAAATCCACCCACTGTGCATGGAGTCTGTTCCTGGGTGAGATCAGGGACTGTGTTAGTGACAGAGGAGGTGGGGATGGGAAAGGCATCAGTCTCCATTCCTCTCTCCCTGCTTCTTCATTGAGAATACAATGTGAGCGGCTGCCCATCTTCAAATCTTGATCTAGAAGAAACCTATTCTTCTTTAAGTTGCTTTTGCCAAGGATATTTTATCACAGCAACAGGAAATGTAACTATGACATTATGCTATTTCAGTTGTTGGTGAAAGTCCTGGGAGTCTAAGATTTAAACGGGCTGTGAAGATGATATAAGATGCTCAGAGTGACAGACAGAAGAAGATCTTAGTGATCAAAGTTAACATAAGGTGGCCCACATTCTGAGAGAATAAATAAGCCATAACAGCTGGGTATCAGATAAAAAAAAATCTTTGGTTCCCTGGAGTCTAACTTCTTGAGTTCTTTGTATAACCCTATTAAAAAATGGGGTACAGATCTTAACAAAGAATTTTCACCTGAAGAAATTCGGATGGCCGAGAGGTACCTTAAGAAGTGCTCAACATCATTAGTCATTAGGGAAATGCATCAAAACAACCCTGAGATTTCACCTTACACCAGTCAGAATGGCTAAGGTCAAAAACTCAGGAGACAGCAGGTGTTGGCGAGGATGTGGAGAAAGAGGAACACTCCTCCACTGCTGGTGGGGCTGTAAGATGGTACAACCACTGTGGAAATCAGTCTGGAGGTTCCTCAGAAAACTGGACATGAGACTTCCCGAGGACCCTGCTATACCTCTCCTGGGCATATACCCAAAGGATTCCCTGGCATGCAATAAAGACACATGCTCCATTTTGTTCATAGCAGCCTTATTTATAATAGCAAGAAGCTGGAAAGAACCCAGATGACCCTCAAAGGAGGAATGGATTCAGAAAATGTGGTATATTTACACAATGGAATACTACTCAGCAATTAGAAACAATGAATTCACAAAATTTTTAGGCAAATGGTTTGATCTGGAAAATATCATCACAAAAGAATATACATGGAATGCAATCTCTGATAAGTGGATATTAATTAGCCCAGAAGCCCTGAATACCCAAGGCACAAATTGCATAACAAATGACTCCCATGAACAAGTATGGAGAGGGTCCTGATCCTGGAAAGGATCGATCTAGCATTTGAAGGGAATATAAGGACAGAGAAAAAGGAGGGAGGTGATTGGAGAATGGATGGAGAGAAGAAGGTTTATGGGACATATGGGGAGGGGGGATCCGGGAAAGGGGAAATCATTTGGAATATAAACAAAGAATATAGAAAATAAAAATATTAAAAAAAAAAGAAAGAAAGAAAATCTTTGTTCATACGTCTTTGTCTTTCACGGCTATCCTTCCTAGAATCGTGTACTCTTAAAATTAGGATGTTGCAATATGAACCAACCACAACCCCCAGAGGTCCCAGGGACTAAACCACCAACCAAAGAGGAGAGTACACATGGAAGGACCCATATCCAGCTGCATATGTAGCAGAGAATGACCTTGTCGGACATCAATGAGAGGAAAGGGCCTTGGTCCTGTGAAGACTCGATGCCCCAGTGTTGGGGAATTCCAGGGCAGGGAACCCAGAGTGGGTGGGTTGGTGAGCAGGGTGAGGGAGGATGGGATAGGGGGTTTTTAGAGGGGAAATGAGGAAAGGAGATAACATTTGAAATGTAAATAAAGAAAATATCAAAAACAATTGGTATGTTGCATTCTATGTACATCATTAGTTTCATGTACTCAATTATCATTACTTTTTCTTTTCATTCTTGCTCCTGATCTTTGTTGCCCATCTTACTTAGTGACTCTACTCTTTCACTTTCCCAGGGCATGCGTCTATCCGTGCTACTTCTGGTCACGTGACTGACCTGCATATTCCTTGTTTCCTGTCCTTGTTGTCTTAGGTCTTCTTGCTTTCTGGCCTAAATTTGTACGTCAACATCCGCCTGTCCTTCCCTTAGCTGTCTACAACATTCTCCAGACTTTGGATGAATTCTCCTACACTGCTTGTAGGATTCAAGTCCTTAAAGATAGAAATTGATTTGTTTTCTTGTTTAAAGACAGTTCCCACATGTTCATTAAAATAGTGCTCTGCTTCTCCCTTTTGTCAGTCTTTCTGTTTGCTCTGAAAGCCATTCCAGCTACACGCTCATAGCCACATGTGCCATATTTTAATGACACCAGGTTATTTACGATGACCTGTGCAACTAGCTCTTGGTGGTTTTTACATGAGATTCCCTGCTTCTTCCCCATGAGAAATCTTGGTGATTGTTCCATTGCTAGTTCCTCTCAGAAGTCTTAAGTAAAGGTTTTCCTAAGTAAATTTGAGAATAACATCCATTTGCTGTAAATTGCAACCTGTTTTCAAAACCAGATGTTCAGGTAACTTTCATTTGCATCAGCCTACAAAGTCGCTGAAGGCGAAAGCCATGGTGTGAGTAGTGGTTGATATTCTGAAATTCCCTTCTCAGATCCCATGGCTGCATTCCATGGTACTGGGGAATAGTGACTGCCAAAAGCTGCAGCTGCCTGCCCTGTTGGGAAATATCCTTGACCTGGAGAGACTACCTCATCCAAGGTTACATGATTTCCCAGGGGCTGCCAAGGACCAAAAATAGACTGGTGCAGGAATGGACAGCAACGGCCCTGTAGCTTCAGTGTGTGACAAGCCTGAAGAGCCCCCAAAGTCCCAGAGCACTATGCTGAGACTGCTGCCTCCCAAGCCCCAGAACATCATGCTGACTCTGCTGAGGTTGCAGTAATGCAGAGCAACTCAGTCTCCCTCCTGTCCATGCATGTCTGTGTCTCAGAACACTCATCAGTGGCCATCTCTAGGCAATTTCTGTCTTGGGGCTTGACTCCAAAGATTCTGAACAAGTCTTGTGTTTACGGCAGCAGCTCATGCATAGATCCCATAACTTTATAGCTTTTGGAGAAAAAAATAGCTTGCTCTTGTAACAGTAGTAGTGCTAGAGTTCAACTACATTAGAACTTAAAAGGGCATTTGCTTAATTAAAAATATTGGATGATTTCATACATAGATTGATTATATAGGCATATCCACGGCTAATAATTTGATCTTTTATCATTTGATTAAGATAATATGTTCAATTACCTTAGTATAAAAAATTAAGCAGTATTAGTAAAACCCTTTCCTTTGACAAACATGCTATTTTTGTTCTGTATAACTATCTGAGAAATATTTAAAATGAAAATAAAATATAGAGAGCTTCCCACCATAGTAATATCTAATGATATATTTAATACAGACAGAAAGCTATAAATATGTTACCAGTGGGGGAATGATCACATGGTTATGATGTATGCTCTAAATATCAAATACAAAATTAAATACTTGGTTAACATTTACTTGTGCAATCATTTTAAATCAAGATTCTATTTGTTTTGAGGTCTACATTTTTAGTTGGATATGATCAAGATACACTTTATACATGCACGGAAATTTCTAAGATTATAGAGAAAAAAAGAATTAAGAAATATCTTTTTAAACTCTACTTTATTCCTTTATTTATACAAAGTACTAAGAAGTATCAAGAATTATACCTAAAGCTAGAGGTCAGAAGCGTTGACTTATTCAGAGCAGCAGCATAGCCAGGTTAAGTGTGACCACTCTGATATAGTGGGCTCTCTCATGTTTCAGACTGGTTATTGCCCCTCCAGGGTTTTTGGCTCAGTGGTCTAGGAAGCCAAGGGATGCATACAGTGCGGCGCCTGTAGGGAGCTTCCATGTTAGAGACTTCCAGAACTCACACAAAAATCCTTCTCTCCTGTTTGTTTAGTCTGAGCTTTAAATGAAATTTGTGCTATGGATGTTCAAAGTCCAATGCTTAAAAAAAGATAAAAATAAATCCTACTAGGGTAGAGGGAAGAAAACCATGCTGTGCTGCACATGGTGTAAGCAGCACTCAACTGTTGGTATGACTCTGCACTTCAGAACTTGAGTAAAGGCTCATTTAGTAAATCACCATGGTCAAAACAGACTGGCATAACACTCACAGGAAGTGTATGGAGCTGCCCATAGGACAGGGATAGTTGGTTTCATGGACATCAGAGGATTTTCTCTGAGGATACATTAACCTGGTAGATCTGAGTTGCAGCACCTTGCTAACACAGTGGGAGCTCAGAGACACGCCCACAACAGCAGGGATAGCATCCAGCTACAGAGCACACAATATTGATTTGAAAACTGAGCACTTGGTATAGAAAATGCTCAGTAAATATCAAGAGCAGCTCCAATTTTCTCTTCCCCCATCCCTTCTTCCCTTTTATCTCCTCTCTTCCCTTCCTTTTCTCTTTTGTTCTCTTCTCTTCTGTTCTCTTCTGTTCTCTTCTGTTCTCTTCTCTTCTGTTCTCTTCTCTCTATTCTCCTCTCCCCTTCCCTCCATTCCCCCCTTTCCCCTTCCCTCTCCTCTCATCTCCCCTCCTCTCCTCTCCCTTCCACTCCCTTCCCGCTCCTCTCCCCTCCCTTCTCCTCTTCTTTCCCCTCCTCTCCTCTCCCCTCCTCTCCCCTCCACTCCCCTCCACTCTCCCCTTCCATCTCCTTTCCTCTCCCCTCCTCTCTTCTCCTCTCCCCTCCACTGCCCTCTTCCCATTCCCTCTCCTCTCCCCTTCTCTCCTCTCCCCTCCACTCCCCCCTTCTCCCCTTCCCTCTCCCCTCCTCTCCCCTCTCCTCTTCTCTCACCTCCATTCCCCTCCCCTCTCCCCTTTCCCTTCCTCTCCCCTCCTCTCCTCTCCCATCCTCTCCTCTCCTCTTCTCTCCTCTCCTCTCCTCTTCCCTCCTCTCCCCTATCCCCTCTCCTCTCCCCTCCCCTCCCCTGTCCCTTCTCCTCTCCCCTCCCCTCCCCTGTCCCTTCTCCTCTCCCCTCCCGTCCCCTCCTTTCTCCTCCCCTCCCCTCCCCTCCCCTCCCTTCCCCTCCCCTCCCCTCCTCTCCTCCCCTCTCCTTTCCTCTCTTCTTCTTTCTCTCACACCACTTTCAATAGACTTTTGAAATATTTTCCAGGTTGCTCTTGAATTTATCATGTACTCCACCCAGTCTTTTCCCAGCAACTCTCCTGCCTTACTTTCTCCAGTGCTAGTACCACAGGCATGCACTATCATGCCTGTGAAGGTTTCAGGGCACAGCAAGGATAAATAGCATACATTTACCTGCTTTCATACTATTGTATGATTTGAACTCTTCAGATTTACGACCTTCAGGACACTGAAATGCCTGGTAGATATTTTCATTTTGCTTATTTCTCCACTTAGAAATTGGGTATGTGGTAGACCCTGCCCACGGCTAGTCAAGAAGAACCTCTGTGTCAACTTTGTCTACTCGGTATTGAATATCCACATAGAATTGCTGGTTAATCATTTCAAATAGCTTCCATTGTATTGCAGAAGTAAGCAAAAGGACAAGAGTGGAAATATTTATTAACCTGTTAGCATCAGAGTAAAAAAAATATGGGAAGATACTACATGTATATTTAGAAAGTGGGGATAAGAAGGTTGGCAAGGGAGGCAGAAAAAACTGTGCAGATGGCTTAGAGGTCATAATTTCTGCTCAGTTTTGAGTTGTGCTTCTGGTTGCTGTGATGTGGTACGTTGGTGGCTTGCCATTCCATAGCACACAGAAATAACTGGATGCTGTTATTCCTTTTGGGTGAAAATATAAACTGTATTCAAGAACTCACATGGGCATGCATGGCACTAACATTTCTTATAAGAATAACAGTTCATCCGATCACATCTTGAGCTGTAGAAATGACTCTACAATGCTATTTACTTGTAAAGGTAAAATGCATGCTTATTGTTTCTTGACTTAATAAAATCTATGCATGCCATTTTCCACTTTGGGCCTTTCTTTTGGTTTGGGGAGTTTTCTTTCTGTCACCTTGTAACCAGACCAATGTAATCAAAGCAGGAAAGGGAGAAATGCATTATTTTAACCCCTGAAGTTCTTAAATGTTTGAATTCAAAGTTTGTTATGAAAGACCAGGATAATCAGGCACAAATTCAACTCAATCTTGGCAGACAGAAACCCCTAGATCAAAAATCAAAAGATCCCTATAAGGAGGTGCTGGTGGAGGCAAGAAACACACTCCAAAACAACTATTTCTGTGTCACTTGGAAACCCACAGGAAACAGATGTCATTTCTTACAGCTCACACACAGAATAGAAGGATTTTGAATTAACTTTTAAATATAAAAGCAATGACTGTGTGCTTCTCAAAACCCTGCATTAATAAGCTACATATTTAATTTTATTTATAAATAAAAATATGTGAGTGGAATTCATGATGCTTTTAAATTGTAGAACTCTAAGCAGCTCTTCATAATGATCAATGACTAATGTCATATTTAGGAAAAGTGTCTAGCTCTCTTTTGGAACAGTTTTTCTTTCAACAACGCTCCAAATTTTGCTGTTTTTCTTTCTCATAAACAATAATGATTTTCATGGACATAGGCAAATATTTCTTTAAAATTCCACATGCTTTACATTATTGCTTTGCTATGTCAGAGCAGAATTACCACATTAAAAAGCATGTACATCAAAGGCGCTTTTATAAGATGACTACATTTTTTTCTGAAATTGTAAACTGTACTAATTCAAATTTCTTGATGTTTGAGATGACTAAATAATCTTTCTTTAAAAATATGTGTGTTGGCACCAGGGATCCAGGAGACTCGAAGGCCTTTTGTGCACAGCACACCAGGAGAGAGTGATCTCCCAGCAGCACCTTCACTTCTGAGTGCAGAGGTGAGATCTCCACCTTCTATCTCTGGAGAGGACCAGCTAGGAGCGCACAGGGCATAAGATCGGGTGGGACAGAAGTCTTCCAGCTGCCATTTGCACCAGGGAGCCAGGAAACTCCACAGCCTTTTGTGCATAGCCCACCAGGAGAGAGAGATCTCCCAGCAATGCTTTCACTTTTGAACTCAGAGGAGTAAGGACACAGGATTACAGGTCCACAGCAGGAACAAACTCCAGCCAGAGACAACAATACCAACTAGCACCAGAGATAACCAGATGGCGAAAGGCAAGCACAAGAACCCTCCCAACAGAAACCAAGGCCACATGGCACATCAGAACCCAGTTCTCCCAACACAGCAAGTCCCAGTTACCCTAACACACCAGAAAAAGCAAGAGTTGGATTTAAAATCGTATCTCATGATGTTGATAGAGGGCTCCAAGAAAGACTTAAATAACACCCTTAAAGAAATACAGGAGAACATCAGTCAACAGGTAAAAGCCCTTAAAGAGGAAACACAAAAATTTCTTAAACAAATACAGGAGATCATGGGTCAACAGGCAGAAGCCCTTAAAGAAGAAACACAAAAATCCCTTAAAGAATTACAGGAAAATACAAACAATCAAGTGAAGGAACTGAACAAAACCATCCAGGATCTAAAAGGGGAAGTAGAAACAATAAAATCACAAAATGTGACATCTCTGGAGATAGAAAACCTTGGAAAGAATTCAGGAGTCATAGATGCATCAACAACAGAATACAAG
Source organism: Apodemus sylvaticus (assembly GCF_947179515.1). NCBI lineage: Eukaryota > Metazoa > Chordata > Mammalia > Rodentia > Muridae > Apodemus > Apodemus sylvaticus. The sequence continues at coordinate 34,250,080 of NC_067489.1, forward strand.
AGATAGAAGAAAGAACCTCAGGTGCTGAAGATACCATAGAAAACATTGACTCTACAGTCAAAGAAAATGCAAAATGCATAAAGCTGGTAAACCAGAACATCCAGGAACTCCAAGACACAATGAGAAGACCAAGCCTAATGATATTATAGGTATAGACGAGAGTGAGGATTTACATCTTAAAGGCCCAGTAAATATCTTCAACAAAATTGTAGGAGAAAATTTCTCTAACCTAGAGAAAGAGATGCCCATGAACATACAAGAAGCCTTCAGAACTCCAAATAGGCTAGACCAGAACAGAAAGTCCTCCCGGCACATAATAATCAAAACACCAAATTCACTAAACAAAGAATATTAAAAGCAGTAAAGGGAAAAGGGCAAGTAACTTATAAAGGCAGACCTATCAGAATTACACCAGACTTCTCACCAGACACGATAAACAGATCCTAAGAGAACACAAATGCCAGTCCAGGGTACTATACCCAGCAAAACTCCCAATCATCATAGATGGAGAAACCAAGATATTCCATGATAAAATCAAATTTACACAGTATCTTTCCACAAATCCAGCCCTACAAAGGATAATTGATAGAAACTGCCAACACAAGGAGGCAAACTATACCCTAGAAAAAGCAAGAAAGTAATCTTCCAACAAACCCAAAAGAAGATACCCACACAAACATAAAAATGACATCAAAAATAACAGGAAGCAACAATCACTATCCCTTAATATCTCTTAACAACAATGGACTCAGCTCCCCAATAAAAAGACATAGACTAACGAAATATTTCTCATGTAAATTTTCCACTCTATCAGAAAATGTTTGTAGCTCCCCTTTTAATTAATTTAGTAATTTTTTATGTTTACCATTTTATCTGCATTATTTTTCATGATAATCTTCAATTTTAATCTGTCTTTCTATATATTTCCTCTATTTTATCAGAAATGTTTTCAATGTAAATCTTTGATTTTATCACAAATGTTTATAATCCCACCTTCAATTAATTTAGAAAGAGCTTTTTATCTACCATTTAATATGTAAAAATTTCCACGAAATAGTCAATTTTAATGTGTTTGTCTATATATTTCTTGAATTTTACCAGAAATACTTTCCACATAATTCTTTATTTTTATCTGAAAATATTTATAATTCCACCTTCAATAAACTTAGAATTATCTTTATGCCTGTCATTTTATCTGTATAATTTCCATGATAATCTTTAATTTTAACATGTTTTTCTATATATTTTTTCAATTTTATCAGAAATATTTTCCATGTAAATCTTCAAGTTTATCAGAAAATGTTCATAATTCCACTTTTAATCAACTTAGGAATGCTTTTATGCCTACCATTATTTTATCTATATAAATTTTTCTATGATAATATTCAATTCTAACATGTTTTTCTACATTTTCTACAATTTTATAAGAAATACTTTCCATGTAAATCTTCAATTCTGTCATAAAATGTTTCTATTACATATTTCAATTAATTTAGCAGTTTTACATGTCTACTACTTTACTCTTTAATTTTCCATGAAAATTGTCAATTTTAACGTGTTTATCTGAAATATTTTCCATGTAAATCTTTAATTTTATCATAAAGTATTTTTACTTCCCTTTTCAATAAAAAATTTTTTATTAAAAAATATGTGTGTCAGGAGATGAGATGATTCAGCAAGCAAAGAGTCCTCCTTGAGCCTGGTGACCTGATCTTGATCCTCAGAGCCACATGGGAGGGGGGACCTCACTCCTGACAGTTGCTCTTTAACCTTTGCATGTTTACCTGGGCACACACACTCCCATGCGCAGGTGAGTTTACATGCACACACGCACACACACACACACACACACACACACGCGCGCGCGCACACACACATGCTATTTTCTAAATGTACAAAAACTAAGAACGTGTGACATTCTGAAGTGGTATTTGAATTGCCGCCATTTTTTAATGCTATTGTAAGTTTTTTCCTATAAACCTTCAGTAAAAGGAATGCTGGCAGGTTTCATATGCAGAACTATGTCCTCTGCTTCAACTTTCGATTAAACCATGGATACCACTACATAAAATTACCAGCCTTGTTGAAAATTCTACATGACAATTGATAATATAAGACATGTTACAGGAAATGTGTATCACATGTTATTTACTATAACAAAATATAGATATTGATAAGCTAGTTTGGGGTTTAAGTTAACATTTTAGAATTTCAACCATGGAGCTTGCTTCTCCTGGGTTCCTGCCATTGTGAGTTCCTTTCCTTCCTTCCCAGCCCTGTAGACAACAAGAACATCTGTCACTGAACTGCTCTGGGGCAATGCATTTGAAGAAGAATTTGTGGTTCTACGGAAATGGCTAAAATATAAATTGGAGAACAACATAGTTTGGACCATGTCTTTTTAAGTGAAGAAAATAAAATAAAAGTATCTGTTTAGTTAGTTAATATGTGTGGGTCTATGTGTGCATGTGTACAATGCATGTGTGTGCATGTATGTATGCAAGCGTGAGTGCATGTGTGTGTTTGTGTGTGTGAATGTGGGCAGATTTTACCTACAGAGCCATCATCTAAGCATTTTTATATCTATCTATCTATCTATCTATCTATCTATCTATCTATCTATCTATCTTTAAGTCTCTCTTTGCAGGCCAGGTTACTCTTAAACTCACTATCCCCTTGTCTCAGCCTCCTAAGTGCTGACCATACGGGCACGTATTACCTTGCCTGGATTAGAACAGTGTTTCTAAGTGCCTTAAACTTTTGGAGCATTCATTAAGAAATGGGTTGATGAAAATGAACCAACAGTTTCCAAAGATGAAAGGCAGTGTCCAGTAAGTATTCTGAAAGTATTTAACAGGTGGAGTGATGACTCAGAGGATAGGAACACTATTGTTCTAGTAGAGGACCTGAGTTTGGTTTCTAGTAGCCACAACAAATGTTTCACCATTGCCTGTGAGTACACATTGAGGGGATCTGGCACTCTCTGCTTCTGCAGGCACATGTATGGATGTGTATACCCCCCCCACATCATACCACATCATACCATGCCATACACACACCACACAAACACACATACACACACACACACACACACACAAATCTTTAAAAACAGTATCTAACATCCATAGTCATCATGGAAGTGAAAATTTAAATCACTTTGAATCCCATCTCTCTTGATTCAGAATAGCTATCATGAAGAAACCTGAGAGCAAAAGTTGCCTAGTGTGTGGGGGGAAAAAAAGGACTCCTTCTATAGTGGCGGGGATATAAATAACCTAGTACAGCCATTATGGAAATCAGTATGGAAGTTTCTCAATCGTTTAAAATTAAAGCTCTCTGATGATTCAGCTGTACCATTCCTGGGCATCTTCCCAAACTCACAGTTTACCACAGAGATACACATAACATACTCATGTTATTGCTGTACATTCCACAATAGCAAAGAAGTGAGACCAGTCATCAACAGATGAAGGGATAATGAAACTGTGGTACACATACCCAGTGGATTTTACTAAAGAAAAAGGAACCAGGACAAAAATGAGAGTTATCATAATTCAAAAGGAAAGAAAGAAATGAAAAGAATTTCATTTCTAAAGAATCAGGAAATTGGATGGATCTAGACAGGATTAAGCATGGCGACCCAAATTTAGAAAAACAAAAAACAACAACAAAAACACATTCCCTATCATATTCAGATTCTAGTTTGTAGTATATATGCACACATATATGAACGTATGGAAAACCAAGGAAAAGGTGAAAAGTTATATTGAGAAAGTAAGGTAGGAAGAAGAAGGAGGAAAAAGAATCCATGTGACATAGGGTGGACATATGATAGAAGGACTGGGAAGGGATACAAGCAGAAAAATCCACCAAAATAAATTTGCGTGAAAATGGAACAACAGATCTTAATACTTTGTATGCTAATTACAAAATCAAACTAATAAAAAACAATGAATGAAATAAAATTAAGAGATAAAACCTAACAAAACAATAATTCCTATCCTTCCTCTTTTTCTGCCTCAAAACATGGATGATTTCTAGAGAGGACAGCTCTATTGACAACTGAATGTCAGACTGGAAACATTGCCCAATTCTATCATGCCAACAGTGGGGAAATGAATAGGGTATATGGACTGGCTTCTCTGAGTGTGTGTGTGTGTGTGTATGTGTGTGTGTGTGTGTGTGTGTGTGCGTGCGTGTGTGTGTGTGTGTGTGTGTGTGTGTGTGTGTAATATACATCCATACATGTGCCTACAGATTTAAATTTACTCTAAATTACTTTACTTTAAATTACTTTAATTTAAAGTAATTTAAAGTAATTTAATTACTTTAAATTATTTACTACTTACTAAAGAAGTAAATGAGAGCCAGCAAGATTGCTCTTGGGGCAAGGGCACTGCCAGCAAGGTTGAATGAATACCCGAGTTCAATACCTAGGACACACTTGGTAGGAGAGAACTGATTCATGAAATCTGTCTTTTGATCTCCACATATGCACATATTTATATACCCACAAAACAGAGAAATAAATGAAATTAAAGCATTTCAAGAAAAATAAACTATCTTCTCAATGGAAAATTTAAATCAATGGAAAAATTATAGAGCTCACATACATGAAAACAGAATCATCCTGCACTCATAAAAAACAGAAATCTTGGTAAATTGTTCACGCAAACCAATACTACAGATGATAGAGACATTGTAATCAATACCAAGACAAAAATGAGGGTCATCATAGTTCAAAAGGAAAGAAAGAAATGAAAAGAAAAAGACAAAATGTGTGAGCTTTCCTAAGCAAGTAGTGAAAAGCTAAGGCATCAGAATACTTGACTTCAAAATGTACTGCAAATATGGCTGCTATGAACATAGTGGAGCATGTGTCCTTATTGCAAGCTGGGAAATCCTCTGGGTATATGGCCAGGAGTGGTATAGCAGGGTCCTATGGAAGTGTCATGTTCAGTTTTCTGAGGAACCACCAGACTGATTTCCAGAGTGGTTGCACCATCTTGTAACCCAACCAGCAGTGGAGGAGTGTTTCCCTTTCTTCACATCCTCGCAAATACTTGCTGTCTCCTGAGTTTTTAACCTTAGCCATTCTGACTGGTGTGAGGTGAAATCTCAGGGCTGTTTTGTTTTGCATTTCCTTCATAGCAGCTTTATTTATAACAGCCAGAAGCTGGAAAGAACCCAGATGTCCCTCAATGGAGGAATGGATACAGAAAATGTGGTATATTTACAAAATGGAATACTACTCAGCAATTAAAAACATTGGATTCATGAAATTTGTAGGCAAATGGTTGGAACTGGAAAATATCATCCTAAGTGAGGTAACCTAATCACAAAAGAATATACATGGAATGCAATCACTGATAAGTGGATATTAACTAGCCCAGAAGGTATGAATATTCAAGACACAAGTAGCATATCAAATGACTCCCATGAAGAAGTAAGGAGAGGGACCTGATCCTGGAAAGGCCTGATCTAGAATTCTAGGGGAGTACCAGGACAGAAAAAAAGGAGGGAGGTGATTGGAGAATGGGTGTAGAGAAGGCTTATGGGACACATGGGGTGCGGGGGGAACTGGGAAAGGGGAAAACATTTGGAATGTAAACAAAGAATTTAGAAAATAAAAAAAAATGTACTGCAAAGCTGGTGTGATTAAACTACCGTGATTCTGACATAAACAGACATTAACCAATGAAACAGAACAGACTACTTCCCTCTATAATCAACTCATAGTTACAGCTAACTGATTTTGGTAAGTGACCAATTGTATATATTAGAGAAGAAATAGTCTCTTCAAGTTATTCTTCTATGAAAACTGAACAGGGAGGTAGAATAATGTTATAGATTCCTATATCCAAAGATATAAAAAATTGACTCAAAGTAAACTAATGACCTAATACTTTATGCTTATAAATTAATTGAAGAAAATATAAAGAAAACACTTTATGACATTCTTGGAGGTGAAACAAAGTTGATGTGGTTATTTGAGTAGAAATGGCCCCTGTAGGTTCTTCTATTTGAAAGCTTGGTCTTAGTTTGTAGAAAACTGTTTGGGAAGGATCAGGAGGTGTGGCCTTGTTGAAGGAGGTGCTTTACTAAGAGTTGTATCTGAGGTTTCAAAATACACAAGCTGTTCTCAGTTCACTCTTTCTGCATTATGTTGGTTGTCTCGATATGCAAGCGCTTAGACAAATGTCAATTATACCAATTTGATCATGGCCCAAGACATGCATAAAATTATAATAATATACCTTATAAATAAGCACACATTTAGAGAAACAAAGTCTTTAGAGAAAATGTGAAATGAGTTAAAATTGGCTGTAAGCATCACCTGCTTTTAATTATAAAATTTTCAGACAAATGGAGAAACATGTGACAGGAGAATATCCAATCCAGAGCCAACATCATCTGTCCCTCAGAATTTGTCTTGTCCTGGGTGGTATCCACATGGATACATATGCACAAGACTCTAGATTTGCACAGATGTGCAAACCCATTAAGTGGAATACCTAAAGTTAGTACATGTTAAGCCATAAAGTCTGTCTTTCAATCAATATATAAGAAGAATAAATTCCATCAAAACTGAACTACAAGGGGCTGGAGAGATGGCTCAGCGGTTAAGAGCACTGACTGCTCTTCTAGAGGTCCTGAGTTCAAATCCCAGCAACCACATGGCGACTCACAACCATCTGTAATGGGATCCGATTCTCTCTTCTGGTGTGTTTGGAGACAGTTACAGTGTACTCATATATATGAAATAAATAAATCCTTAAAAAATAATTGAACCACAAGAGCTTGTAGTGTCCAGATTGCAAAATTTTCATGTAGCATCTTTATATTAAATTATAGAGGATGGACTTAACACAAAGTCCACCAAAGACATAAAGTCAATGTGATGATCCACAGGGCTCCACAGGTCCTTAAAAAATTTCTATATAATGGCAGGCCGTGGGAGTTTATCATCAATAAAAGAACAGCATTCCATTAGAGTCTACCAATTAATACTTGTTGCTATTGACAATCTTTTTTACTGAATTCCACAACCAATACTATGTATGCCTTTTATTCTGCTCACCTAGCATTCTCACAGTGATGTAGCCTTTCCTTGCCTTTTACTGTTTAAATGCCTCTTTGATAAAATGGAAGACATTTAAAGACTTGGCTAACATATTGTTCCTCTGTGGTTTTTGTTTGTTTGTTTGTTTGTTTTTTTGTTGTTTTAAATTTGGCATATTGCATGGTATATGTAGATATGAATAGATAGATGTTCAGAACCAAATGGATCTGCATATAAATGACAAGGGGCAATTTAAGTCTTGCCTATGTAAATACTAAAGCTAGGCTTATCTGCTATTTCAACAGTGTGCTTTGACTCCTCTTAAATCCCAGTGAATCTACCATGTCTCTAACTCAGAGTATTCTTTTAGTCCCATTTTAGAACTGCCTTTATTTTAAAGACAGGAAAACAAACAGTACAAACTCACTTCCCCATGTTAAGCTAACATGGGGATTAAAAAAATAATACAGCTCTGTGATTTTCACAGAACCAGGAGAGGTTATTTTGGAACTGTGTGGACTTTAGATATTTGAAGCAGTAATTACATCCCCATAAACGTTACCTTTTAGAGTCAAATACTGTTTTGCCTTTGCAATTCAGATTTTACTTAAAGGGAAATATTTTTCTTCAGAATTTACTGTGCTATGCTATTCTGTGTGGCATTGTACACAGGGCAACAAGGGCTGTAAGTTACCACTGCATTGAATATTAGGTTTTGAATGTTCTATGTCATTGAATGTCCACAAACTATGATGGAGTGATTTTACATATCTGTAATTCTGCATATCATTATGTCATTCAGACAACATCTTATCCATTTATCCATTTAACTATCATCAAAGCTTAGAGGTTTTCTAATGAGTATGAGGTGTGGTTATGATAACAGTACTTGATAACTCTCATTTTACACTTTTGGTTCTTTAAAGTTCTGCAACAGAATTCATGGACTATATTTCGCATAATTCTGGATTCATCAGCTGCTTTAGTGAACGAAAGTACCTATTTTAATAAATAAGCAGCATACCTTTCTAGGGTGATACTTCAGTAAATAGTATCAAATTGATACAGCTAAGACTCCAATGGTCTTCTTTCCACACTGAATAAAAGGCTATCAATGCTTACCTCACTTTTGGCAACATTGACTGGGATTGTTGAGTCTGGGATTGTGCATAACTTACCATGGCTTTGGGTTTGGTTCCGGAATTGCTCGCTGGAGTGGATGATGGCTCGGTGGACTCTGAAGACAAATTCACCTGCATCTGATTTACGGCGATACTGTCTGTTCCACTTTCAGATCCTGATTCCAGATCCTGTTAAAAGACAAACAACTATGGGAAAAGGCACACAAGGGTCTCCTCCATGCCCATTTCCTCCCACCGGCAGCTTCCATTTCTAGGTGACCTCCAGTAACTCAGTATCACATAGGTAGCAAAGCACCTTCTAGACTTCCTCACAGGGCCTTGTGAATGGCAAGTGAAAAAAATTCTTTCCAATCTTAGTTTTAAAAGGACTGAAGCCCTGAGTGTCAGCAGAAAGAATAGAAACAGGCAACCTCAGGAGAAAGGAGGTTGAGGAGGTCCTCCAAAATGCACCAGAGACCTGGGAAGTAAGAGACTCTCAGGACTCAAAGGGAGGGGCCTTGATGAAATGATGGACAGTAGGGAGAGGGAACTTATAAAGCCCACCTCCAGAAGGAAGACAGGCCATCAATTGAGGGGGAGGGGGCAATCCCACAGTCACAACTCCGACTCATAATTGTGACTCTCTGAAAGAATTACAGGGATGGAAATTGAGAGGACCTAAGGAAAAGAAGGTCTAGAGACAGACCCAAAGTGGGATCCAGCTCAAGAAAAGGTCCCAAGCCCTGACACTATTTACTGAGGCTACGGAACACTCACAAAAAGGGACCTAGCATGACAGCGCTACAGAAGATCCAACAAGCAGCTGTAAGAGTCAGATGCAGATATTTGCACCCAACCAATGGACAGAAGCAGCTGACCCTTGCTGCTGAATTAGGGAAGGCTAAAAGAAGCTGGTAAGAAGGGCAATCCTATAGGAGGACCAGCAGTATCATTTAATCAGGTCCCCTGAGATCTCTCAAATACTGGGCCACCAAGCAGACAGCATGCACTAGCTGATATGAGGCCCCCAACACACATACAGCAGAGGACTGCCGGGTCTGTGTTCATTCAGAGATAATGCACCCAACCCTCAAGTGACTGGAGGCCCCAGGGAGTTTAGAGGTCAGGTGGGGTGGGGGGTGGGGACATCCACGTGGAGATAGGGGAAGGGGAGGAGGTATGGGATGTGGAACAGTTGGAGGGGACACAGGGGTTGGCGGGGTGGGGAATAAAATATGGAGTGTATAAAAATAACTAATTAATTAAAAAAGAAAAAAAAAAAAGAATTTATCAAGGTATAGTCAGTTTGTTAGGCTTTCTCTGAGCAGTGTTGTCCAGATCTTTACCTCTTTCTTTTTACTTCAAATGAATGTTTTCATCATCCCAGCCTCTGCTTCTGTTTCTAGTCTTTGTTATATAGAGAATTCATTCTGGGAATTTTGTAATTATTCCTACATTGGGTGAGTGGTTAGGGGAGGAGTCATTGCTTCATTGTATTCTGCGTTCTTCCTGCCAACGTGCAATGGAGGTGGTGGTGGGGAGGCGGAATGAAGCAGTTTCTCCCTTAGATTAGTGCTCCTTGGTGGATGGTCAAGTTATAATTATGACACCATCATCTTTTTATTCCATAGCACAGTTATCAAAAGGAATCGAAAGTGCAGATGAAAAAATATTATCATTACCTTTAAACACCAGAAAGCAAAACCAAACCCTAAATAACAACAACAACAACAACAGCAACAACAAAGCAGAGAAAAAGACCAAGTGTGACCTAGGAAACTGTAAAGATCAAAAGGTAGTTTTGAGGCTTGGGATGTGCGTTTTTTCATGCCTTGATCAATGTCTGATATGAGTGTAGAGGGAAATGAAAGAGAACCAACGATGGCCAAGCACATTCTGGGTATTTTAGTTCATCTGTCTCCACAAGAAGGCACCAGTTAAAAAGTTAACCTTTGTGTATATCTATCTGTCTTACATGAACCTGCCGTTGAGAAGTGAGACAGATTTCTTATGGTTTCAGCTGGGATCAAAACAGTCGCTAATTGTTCAGTTAGCTTCAGGCACTAACTTTCCTAACGTTTCTGCTGACCGATTTTGCTTTATTCCAACTCCACTGATAAACTGAAAGTATAGAAATGGATGTTACGTTTACAGTGGCAACAATTATGATGATAATCATGGTAATATTCTGTGAGATACTGTATGAAATATTAAAGTCCAGTCTACAGTCTATGTAGAAGTATAAAACATAGATGTAGACAAGTGATTTAATGATCATGTATATTAGTTCATGGTTTTTGGTTTATCTGCATAAAAAAAAGATCCCAGTCTAGTATGTAGGGGATACATAGCTTACTTTCTGAAATGGAGACAAAAATATGGTATTTGATAGACATCTCAGCTTTGATTTCCTACTTAATACATGGGGACTGAGAAAAATTGAATGGTGCTCTAGAGAAGGGAGAAGTTAAAAGCAGGCAAGATTAACAACTCATTGCAAAAAACTTAAAAAAAAATCCAACCTCCAGACCCCATGAATGTTAAAGAGGCACCCAGGACCTCATAAAAAAATAAGACATTTCTGGCTTAAAGGTGCTAGAGAAAATGAATGTGAAATTTTAATTTGGCTGGAATATTGGAAACAGGATTTATCTATTATTTCTATAAGAGGTTCTATAGATTGCCTTTCTATTTGCTAGAATAAAACTATTTGCAAATAACTAGGACATCTCTAGGGAGAGAGGGACTAGGGTTTTCCTAAAGAGCTATTTAGGTATGGCTCATGGTAAAGAACATATTTACAATGTGTCTTTTATGATAAGGAAAGTTATTAAGGTTACAAAGAAATAAAATTTCTTTTTATGAACTTTCAAGATTGAAATGTAGTTTTGTATCAATTCTGTTTCAGGAAAATGTCAAACTCGCTTATGTGATTTTGTACATTTTGGATCTCACTTAAATTTTTCTTGATGTAGTTTATTTACTATATTATCATGCAAATCCTTGTTTAATAGAAAAGGGATGGCTTATTTACAGTTAGACTTTATACCCTATATGTAAGATCTACATATAAGTTTATAGAATAATATAACTCATGTCTTAGAAATAATCAGTCATAACTTGAAAAACTGGAAATAAGGTAGTTATCAAGATAGGCACAGCATTTGCAATGGAGTGTATCATGTCATTGAAGAGTAGCAAATACAGCAGGACAAGCCACCACTACAACAACTGGGCTTAATCCTCAAGAAGCAGAATTTCCTAAGCTTGCTTTATTTTCTTTTTAATGTTAAGCATTTTGTAGCCACCCTTTTGTTTATGGACCCTCTGTGCAACATATAGAAATAACTGAGTGATCTCTGTGGGGTTCGGTTTCATTTATTAGTGGATGGCATCATCGAAGATGTTTCACTTGTGTGAGAAAACATATGAAATAAAGGGATCCTATTCTAACTGGGTTTAGTGGGCACAGACATGTAATCCTACCTTCTTTTTTAAGATATAGTCTTATTTTTTATTAGATATATTTCAAATGTCAACCCCTTTCCAGGTTTCCCCCCCCCCCAAACCCCTAACCCATTCCCCTCCCCCTGCTCCCCAATCCACCCACTCCCAATTCCCTGTCCTCTATACTGGGTCATCGAGCCTTCTCAGGACCAAGGGCCTCTCCTCCCTTTGATGTTCAACAAGGCCATCCTCTGCTGCATATGCATCTAGAGCCATGGGTCCCTCCACGTGTACTCTTTGGTTTAGTGGTTTAGTCCCTGGGAGCTCTGGGGTTACTGGTGGTTCATATTGTTGTTCCTCCTATGGCGCCGCAAACTCCTTCAGCTCCTTGTGTCCTTTCTCTAGCTCTTCCATTGGGGACCCTGTGCTCAGTTCAGTGGTTGGCTTAGAGTGTCCCCATCTGTTTTTGTCATGCACTGGCAGAGACTCTCAGGTGACAGCTATATCAGGCTCCTGTCAGCAAGCACTTGTTGGCATCCACAATAGTGTCTGGATTTTGTGAATGTATATGAGATGGATTCCTAGGTGGGGCAGTCACTGGATGGTCTTTCCCTGTCTCTGCTCCAGACTTTGTCTCTGTATCTCCTCCAGTGGGTATTTTGTTCTCCCTTCTAAGAAGGACAAGAGTATCCATACTTTTTTTCTTCCTTCTTCTTGAGCTTCATTTGAATTGTATCTTGGGTATTCCAAGTTTCTGGGCTAATATCCACTCCTCAGTGAGTGCATACCATCTGTGTTCTTTTGTGATTGGGTTACTAATCCTAGCTTCTTAAGCAGCTAATGCAGGAAGATAGTAGTCTCAAGGCCAGTCTTGGCTACAAGATCAGTTTAAGGGCAGCCTGGCCAATTTATTTAGTCTGTCTCTCAAAGTAAGAACAGGGCTAGTGATATAGCAAAGTAGAAGATTTTTTGCCTAATGGGGCCAGGGCTGAGGGTCCTCCCAAGGTTTCTGGAAAATAAAACAAAACAAAGCAAAACAAAATACAACACTAATAACTACAACAGAACAGACAGAAAGGGATGCTTGTTCCACTAGGAGGAAGAGAAGGACCAGGCAGCTCACAGGGACATGCCGCCGCAGGTTTGTTGGGGTGCTGGATGGAGAGGAGGCAGTGCTGAGAGCATTCTCGATGTCTTGGTCTAGTTGGTCCAGTTTCATAATTAGCAGCACCATGGAGTCCAGCCGTGTCCGGTCTCGATCTTCCCTTGTTTCCTGAGGAACAGAACATGCAGTTACTAAATCTGAAAGGTCATTTCTTGGAAAGAATAAAACGTCCCCTGTTCTTCATAGTGACAAAAAGGACACTGAATGGTGGTCGGTTTTCTATTTGACAAGGAAGAGAAGATCTCATCTGGGTATCAATAGGCCTTTTATGGAGAAGATGCTGATTTAGTGCTAAGAGTGCACTTTGTATGAATATTCAATACATGAAAAAGAAGTAGAATGACTCCCAGTACTTATAGGCATTTCCAACTTCCTAATCAATTATTATTGGGAGAACATATTTATGACATTTATTGTTTTAGAGTATAAAATTAATATTTGTGTGATTCTAATATTTGTGAATTTGTACTTAGGAAGATGTGTGAAAGAATATTTGCACCAGAATATTTTTATTTTAGTGAAATACTGTCAAAAAATGAAGTATGACAAGTTTTTGGCTTGTGTAATCAGTAGTTCTCTGCAGGCAACACTTACCTATTACTGATTCTAGTTAAGACACTGCCAAGATTCTTTTTAAAAATCTCTTATTCTTCCAAACGCTTAAAATAGGCTCCCATAGCAACACACACACACACACACACACACACACACACGCACACTACAAAGCTGTATTTGCAGATTCTGCAATTCTTTGATGAGAATTTAAATTCATTCTGTTACTATGCTCCATAAAGAAGAGTTTCATTGCATTAAATTATTTATTTATGAATCTGGTATATATACATACATACATGCATACATGCATGGGATGTAGATATATAGTTGGAAAGACTTTGATGTAAAGCAGAAACTAAAGCATCTGTTGTCCTTGTAAAATTACTTGGACACAATTCTCTAGTTCCTGTGTGGTTAAACCAAGTCAGTTAATATTAGAAGTGGATATTAGCTTGGAAAACTGGAATATGCAAAACATAATCCATACTTCAAATGAGGTACAAGAAGAACGGAGGAGTGGCCCCTAGTTCTAGAAAGACCCAGTGTAGCAGTATAAGACAAAACCAGAACAGGGAAGTGGGAAGGGATGGGTGGGAGAACAGAGGGAGGGAAGAGGGCTTATGTGACTTTCAGGGAGTGGGGAACCAGAAAAGGGGAAATCATTTGAAATGTAAGTAAAAAATATATCAAATAAATTAAAAAAAAAAAAAAAAGAAATCTCAAACCCTCATGCTATGTTAGGGGCAGGGCTGATTAGAATATTGAGGGAAAGATAAAAAGGACCATGTAAAACAGACAATTCTTTGGAAAGACACTTTGTTGAGAGATGCAGTGGACTTAGGTCTAGTTCTTTGAGTGTGAAGCATCGAAGTTGCTAACTTCCCCTATCTCTGAGATACTTGCTTGATGAGAACTAACTTTAAAAGGATTGCACATGGCCAAAGTCAAGGATGGGAGACAAAGTCATGATGGGACCTAGATGTGTCCTCAGAGGATGACAGGCTAGGGATTTGCTTCAGCAACAAGTATTAAACGATGAAAGTAATCAATACAACTGGGACTTTTAGTTTTGTCTTGGGTCCTCCTCTCCTCTCCTCTCCTCTCCTCTCCTCTCCTCTCCTCTCCTCTCCTCTCCTCTCCTCTCCTCTTCTCTCCTCTCCTCCTCTCTCGTCTCCTCCCCTCTCCTCTCCCCCCCCCTCTCCTCTCCTCCCCTCTCTTCTCCTCTCCCATCCTCTCCTCTCCATTCTTTTGTGAATGTGTGGTGGATGTACTTGTTAATATGGTTGTGTATATACACATGTGAGGGTACATGTGCACATGGGTGTATAGAAGTCTTGGGTTCTTTGGAGACATGTTTTTTTTTTTTTTTCATTGAACCTGAAGCACATCAATTTTTGTAAACAGATTGGCCAATGAATTTTAAAGGTATGTGGTTACAAAAGCTTGCTGCCAACTATGGCTGCCAACATGTTTTGTGGCTTCAATCCCAGGTCCCCAGGTTCCTGACTGAGCCAACTTTCAGTCCCTGAGCATATTTCTTTTACCCCTTTTAAATTCCCTAGATACTCCCCAAAACAGGGGTGCAATGAGTTAATCTAATTTTATATTCTTTAAATAGGAATCTAATTTTAAAGGCTTAATTACTTAAAAGCTAAACATTTTTTTTTGACACAGAGAACAACCTTTCAGAAGTTAAATACTTGATTTATTATATTAAATTTGTCTAGGAATCAACTATTGATTATTTTATTTTCTAGTTACAGAGATATGTTGAAAAGCTCCATTTAGGAAAGAAAAGGGTTCATTTTAGTTTTATAAACACTAATTGCAGGAAGTCAAAGCAGCAGACACCTGAAGCAGATAATCATGTATATCTATGGCCAAGAACAGAGGGCAGTAAATTAGTGTTGACATGCCAGTGCTCAAATTATTTTATTTACTCTTATACAGTCTAGAGTCTTTTCCCTGGGGAGTGGTGCTACCCATGGTGGGCATGCCTTTGCCCATGAATTAATTTAACCAAAATAATTCCCCACAGATAATCGTAGAGTCTCTTCTTCCAGCTGATTCTGAGTTTTGACAAATTGATGGTTAGTAATAATCATCAGTTAGCTGTTAGTAGATAATTTATTTGAACATTTTCTTTACTAAGAATTTTATATACAATGAAATATGATAATACCCCATTCCTGACCCCAATCCCTTCATGTTACCTACAGCCCTGCCCTTTAACAATTTCATATCTTTCCTTTTTTTTTGAGACAAGGTTTCATTACATAATCCTGGCTGGTCTGGAAGTCAAAAATCCACCCATGTCTGCCTACCTATGGAAGTGCTAGGATTAAATGCATATGACTTATTATTTAATTATTTTTATTTTTTGATAATCTAGTCAGCCAAGCCAGCGCTACACAAATGTGCAGAGATATGTGTTAGTCAAAGCTGGATGCTCTATTTTTAAAAACAGAAGTTTTCCTTGGCTTAAAAGATTAATATAAAATAAAGAAGCTGCATCTTTTTCCCTAAAAGCTATTAACATTAAAACTAAAGGATTTTTGGACACTGCTAATTTCTTCAGAAAACTATGCGAATCTTATGATTTGATTTATTCTTATTGCCTCTTTCTTGAGGAACGTTAAATAACTAACAGAAAACCATAAACTTTTTATTGGGCTTAAAAGTATCCACATTTGCAAAAAATGAAACCTTAACCTTTATATTTTATCCAATGATACAGAACTTTGTTACACACAAAGCAGTTCTTTTCATAGTGTCATTCTGCTTATAACCTGAAATAAAGTTCTGGAAACATTACAAATTTTTGTATCCAATTTGCTTACAAGTATTCCTCCCAAATGGGAACCATCTTAGTATAGAGTCCTCTGGTCCCTTACTTACTATTCCAATGTATTTTTTATATAATTTCCTTCTATTTTGAACCAAAGATCCATTTGGGAAGGTGAATGTTTACACAGCTCTGTGTCCACGTGTGGCTTTCCCTGACTGTCATTGACATCTCAGTTATAATAGCCTCAAGGACAAAGATTCAAGCTTTCTACCTAGCAGAAATAGAATCCAGTTCTACACCACAGAAGCAACACATTTTCAGGAAAAGTAGTGAGTTCAATACAGCCAAGAAATAATAACACACAGGCCTTGGAAAATAGAAGCTGATATTTTTTCCAGCTACTAAGTTAATGTTGGATATAGCAATACATCTGCAGTCACCCTGGTCCCATCGGTGATGGGCTCAAAAACAATTTGTCTTTGACTTAACTGGACATAGAGATTATACTCTAAAAATATTTTTATAGCCATTGGCTGAGCATCAAATTATTTCAGTGATCTGCCAGAAGGGCAAAATGGAACAGTCTTGCCCCATGATATCCTTTTAGACAATTAAGCCCATTTCTTTCCTCTGACCTCCATTGGTACCTCCTTTCTCAGCATCTGTTTGTCACTCTGAATGTCAGGAGATTTATGCCATACCTTCACAAAACCTCCCGAAATAGATTGACTAAAAACCCAATGCTTTGTATAAATATCCTTGTCCTTATTTTTAAACATGAGTTTTAAAATCCCACAAAGTTCTACTTTTTCATATATTCAGGGCCAAACTCTAGTAATAGTTCATGCCTGAAAATAAAAGGGTGTATTTGTGGATTCTGGGCTTCTTACTTCTTTAATGGAATTGAATTTCATTCTATTAGTATGGTCCATGAAGAAGAGTTCTATTACATTAAATTATTTATTTATGAATTGAGTATTTCTGTCATGTCGCTCTCTTAATTCAAGGCTAATGTGATAAATTTGCCTCCTCTGCATCTATCTTTCTCTTTTCAATTATTATGGCCATTTTAAGCTAGGCATCATTTAAAGGGACTGGACTGAATAGCCATCAGCAAAAAAGAAAAAAACTCCTGTTGTCTTGAATGTTATAATCAACCTTAGGGAAATAAACAATGAAAATTAACAGATTCTTAAACATTTTCAAATAGAAACCAATGTAGGAATTTAAAAAAAAAATAGGATAATGAGAGAAATAACTAGAGTGTTCCTGTCTACCATGCCCATAATATATATGTATTTAAAACAACTATCAGATAATATATCAGTTAATATACAACATATTAATCAGTATAGTAATTAATGTATAACATAAAATTTCTATAAACATATCAATAAAATATATAGTATAGTCAGGAAAAAGCTTTCTATGGAAATTTAAGAATCAAACTGAAATGAGAAGAGGAGGAGATGGAGAAGATGGTGGGGTAAAGAGAGAGACATGATAGAGGGATAAAAGGGGAGAGATGGGAAAGGAAAAGGAGGAAGAAGAGAGGCAGGGGAGAGTCAGGAAGACAGTAGTCCAAGTGGAAGGGTGCTATGATAGAGGAATAGTGATACAGTGGTAGAGAGATGGCAATAGAATCAGCCAATGAGAGGCCAGGCTTGGGAGGATGAAGGTGGGGTCAAAACAGGAAGAGGGAGCAGTTGTACAAAGCAGAGTCTTCTTGGAAGGAGGAAAACTTACTCTTTGTGAAGCTGTGTTCATGAAAAGGACACAGGAAGTGATGTTCTATGTTTGATAAACTTTTTGATTTAATTTTAATATTAGCAAACAAAGATACTCATTGATCATGTAGCATCATTTGATATCAAATGTGCTTAAGGTTCCAATTATCTTTGTTTGCTAATATTAAAATTAAATCAAAAGAATAGCATTCTAAGGAACTCTTTTAGTTCTAGCCTTCATGTGTTGACGTCTGACCTGAACACACAGTTTATTGATTATAAAGAGACAACAGGTTATTTATCATAAATCCATAATACATATTTAACTTCAAAAAGTAATGAGATCAACAGCTAACAAAAAGGCCTCATAAGATTAAATATCCAATGTACAGAGATGGCCTACACAATGGTGGCTAACCTTTGCCAGATATCTATTCAGTACGTAATATAGATAATATACAAATAAGTTAAAAATCTAGGCAAGAAAACAGATATTCCAATAAAAAAGTTGTTCTATGGAACTAAACTCAGAGTTCTCAAAAGTAGAAATATAAATCACAAGTAAACACATTAAAACGAGTTCAGTACCCTCACCTCTTAGGGCTATATAAATTAAATATACTTGAGGTACAATATCACCCTAGTCTGCATGGTCATCATCAAGAAAACAAATGACAACAAGGGCTGGTGAGGATATGAGGAAAAAGATCTCTTATTCACAATAAGTGGGAGTGTAAATTGATTCTGTCACTAGGCATATATGGGTGAAGATTTCTCAACAAGCTTAAATAGAGTACTCATATGATCTAGCTATATCATTACTGGTCATATATGCAAAGAAATCAATATTCTCTAACAGAAATATCACATTATATGTATGTGTGTATGCTCATATATATACATATATATTGCTACTCTATTTACAATAATGAAATGGAATCTAACAGATGCTTATTAAAAAGTGAATGAATAATTAAATAGGAAACATACACAGGGACATTTTATAATTTATATAATATATAAAATTTGCAGGTAAATGGATGGAATTGAAAAGTATACTGAGGTTAGTGTGTTAGTGTGTTTAAAGACCCACAAAAGACAAATATATATTTTCTCTTAAAAGAGCATCTTAGCTTCCAATGTTTACATATTTATTTACTAGAGAATAAGTGTGAGTAGGCTGAGAACCCAGTAAGACCAACAGGAGATTAAAAAAAGAAAAGGCTCTGGAGAAGAGGGGAGGGTGACTGTAATATTTGGATATAGAAACACAACTTTTGAAGTCATCTTGTCTGATTTGTACTCAGTAATCACTCGGTGAAAGTTTGCATGGTTATATTATGTGCTGTTTACTTAGTTTTATACAAGGCAACCTATTTTATACTCATGCAACTAAAATCTTTAAGATGTTGTAGAGTGGATCTCTATCCCTTCTAATGTTCCAGCTTCATCTTTTAGGTCAATGGTGTACAGAGCCATATTGGGGCAGTCTTGCACTTGGTCAGAGTTTGACTTTGGTCAAGGTTAACTTCTCCCAGATAGCCAGGATCCTTCTCCACCCAGGGTGGAGTGCTCGAAGTAAAGGTTAAGTTCATTGTTCCTCCAGGTCTAGGAATTCCTGAATTAAACAGGTGACCCACCCAGCTGCCAGAGCAGTCAAGACAAGGACCTCCAAGAGAAGCTAGACAACTTCCACCGGAACTCAGCCTGGAGTCTGGGGGGAAGGGTTGCCCAAACTGTTAAAAGGTCTGGCGCCATTAAAGTTTCCGGCTTTGATCAGTGAATATTGTCTTAGCCGTACTTCTTTTCACCCCTCTTCCCTATTTATTCCTCAGCTTCTGTTCCAGAAACCCACTTCGTAATAGCTGCAGGCAGCTATGGAACCCTACACAATGGCTCTCAACCTTCCTAACACTGTGACCCTTTAATACTGTTCCTCATGTTGTGACCCCCCCATCATAAAAGTTACTTTTATTGCTACTTCATAACTGTAATTTTACTACTGTTATGAATTATAATGTATCTGATATGCAGTATATCTGACACATGGCCCCCATGAAAGGGTCTTTGAACCCACAAAGGTGTTATAACCCTAGGTTGAGGCAGAATAAGTATTATTTATTCTGTGAAGTTATCTTTCACATATTTAGAGAACTCTGCTGTTTCCATTTTATGGTTTTTGAAATGTCCACAGTTTCCTTCTTTGAGTTGGGGGAACTATTGCACATCAAGCCAAAGGTCAATGCATGCCAAGCACACAAGAAGTTTACTTTACCCAGCAAGCAGGAGCAAGTGCTATGGAAAACAGGTATGCAAAACAAACTAAAGGCATTATTTCAACTTCCTTATGTTGGTCAACCATGATAACCATTGGTTTCACAGTCAGTGTTTTCATTCAGAACTGTCTGCCTCCTGGTGGTTCCCAGTCACTTACTGCAGGCCCAATACATCAGCTCACAAGAACGGGATGTGGCAGTCTCCCTTCTTCAGTTCTGCCTCTGGTCATATTACATGATAGTTTGAAACCCATTCTTCATCCCTATCTCCTATGTATCTCTCTTACTATTTCTCCTTCCACTTTTATACTTATTTGTTACCCTCTCCTCTTTTCCAGAGCCTTTTTAAAAATCTCCTGTTGGTCTCATTTGTGGATTCTCAGCTCACTCACAGTCATTCTCTAGTAAATAAACATGTAAACATTAGAAGTTAAGATGCTCTTTTAAGAGAGAACATGCATATGTGTAATCTCAGTTAGTATACTTTTCAACTCCATCCATTTACCTGCGAATTTTATATATTATATAAGATATATAAATGCAGGGAGGGTACTTTGATTGCAGGGGTGTCTGAGAGGATACAAATCTCCCAGAAGCTTCTGAACTGGTTAGGTTTAAGTGATAGAGATCTTCCTGATGTTGTTCCTGATGTTGTTTTCCATCTACTCAGGGAAGACAACCCGGCTGTGTTTCCTTCTCCAAATGCTCTTAATTAAACAGCGGAGCTGAAAGCACTCACACATGGTGGTAGGCAGGAGGTACTCACTACCAGACATCAGACAGACTGAAGACAATATAAAGTCCAAAGAAAAATGTCTCCATCAGCCCACAGTGGCTCTGTTCTAATGCCAAGCATGTGGAAAAGAACAAAAAAAAATATCAAGAAAACAGTAGATGCTTCCAAATCATAGTCGTTTGGCAGAGCAGATTCAACACTGACTGAATGCTTAGCTTGTGAGGGGGCCCTAGGCTCCTGTAGATAGCCATAATCAATGCAAGCCTGGGCCAGGAATAGAACCACGACTTCCTGATTCTGAATTCAAGGCGCTAGCCCAGACACTGTCTTCAGTTTCATATGCCTCTTCCTGGCTCTTCTGGGCCAGTGATACTCCTTGTGCACCCATAAAAGAAAGGGACTTTTCAGCAATAGTCTTGGCTCTGTTTCACCCTGCACTATTTGATCTGCAGCCAGCTGGAGTAGTATGGAATCTCATATTAGTGGTATATGTTTCATTTGATAATAAATTCCTCTTTCTAGACTTTCCTTTCTTAAAATAATATCCTGTTCAAATAAGTAGAAAGTTATTTAATACTTTTTTTTTCCTTTTGGGAACAGTGAAGATTTTCATATGAAATGACAGTCAGAAGTTGAAGATAATGTAATTCTCCTCTGTCAGCATTTCCAGGCAAGTTAAGAATGACAGCTTTAATTTTCATTTTGTTTTTCAGTAGGAAATGTTGGTCGACTGTGAGGAAGTAAAGGAAAACCTCTCCTACTTGCCAGCATACTCTGTTCAATTCCCAGTTCTTTGTGTAATCTCTTTAATAACATATGTGCCAAAATCATTATGATGACAGGTGACTGGGAAGGACTAACAACTTTGCCATTTAAGGTTCACATCAGGAAACTAGGTGTGGTAGTCTAACCTGGAATCCAAGCACTTAGGAATCAACGGCAGATGCAGTGACAGTTTCGGGCCAACTGGGCCATACTTGCAAGTTCACCCCCAAATAGGCTTAGATAGTGAGAATTTGTCAGGAACCAACCAAATTAACCAACCAACCAACCAACCAACCAACCAACAGAAGCAAAGACACAAAGAAACCTACATTCCTACATGGAATCTTTCAACTTACAAGCACTTAGTATAATATTATCTGAATTATATATTTCATATTATAATTATGATTATGTTACATTATAATGCTATAATTATAGTTTGTAACATTATAGGAATCATCATAGTCGTGGCTTATTAATCTGCTTCTATTTATAATCAAAGTGAAAGAAACTGGTATATCCTTAGTTTGAAGTTTGGGTTCCTTCTATGGGATGATAATGTAAAGATAAAACAACTGATCGCCAATGTCTACAATTACTGTTCTGGTATGTGGATCAGAGTTTCTCAGTGCAGGACCTCCAGTAGCAATGGTGACATTATCTGAATTTTTTTTTAAAAGACAGGTATTCCATCTCCAACCAACCAGCACCCACAACACTGGCGGTTGCTGCTGCTGCAGCTACACTAGTGTTTAAGAGTCAGGGAGAAGCTCAGTGTTGGTAGACTGGAAGAAAGAAAGAGAGGAAGTCACGATGGCAGAATTGGAAAAAAAAAAACCAGTGTCCTCTGATTGCTATCTAACTCTCCATCAATACTTTTAGGCCAGTGAGGAACTCCAATTCCACAAGTGACCCAAAAGTTACATTTTCCATTTAAATCTACATGTATTTGGATACTTAGAATAAATACATCTTTATTAAAAGCAGTCCACTGACTCACATATGGGCACCATCTTATTATTATGATGTTACAAAGAGCCGATGAAACCACCTGGTTGTTGAATTGTTTTTCCTTCTATTTCCTATCTTCATGCCTTCCTCCTGACAATGGGCTTTATCTGTACAGTCCTGAAAACTTCTGCCTGCTAAGAGGGTGCAACTAGGTCATGCTACTCTGCTTTTATGTGCTCCATTTATGTTCACTACAGATAGTTATATTCACTACATATATACATGTAGTAATAGTGACTGCAGTTAGAAATTTCACAGAAAGACCTTATAACAAAAAATGAGGACAATCAGAATTAGATTCTCACCAGAGGAATTTCATATTAATCTGCATAATATTATATTAAAGGGAAAAGGAAACAAATAAAGGCTAGACAGGATATTTGTAACATTCCGAATCTGCTTTAGATTACCTGGTAGTGATTTGAGAGCAGAAAATAAAGAAAGAAAATAAATAAATAGTCTCTTCACTATGAGACAAGGCTGGAGAAACTTGAAAAGCTGCTTCACTAACAAAGACTCAAAGGCAGTGTTCTTACTCAATCAAGGTTCCAACACTTAGGGAAGCATTGAGTCTAATGCTGAAGCCATGTAGTATCTGTAAAATTGAGCCATGTAAGAATGCTTGCTCTCACACATGACAGACGGCATCCCACTCGAGGTCCTGGCTTTTGCAATGCCACAATAACAACCAAACAAGATGCTCATGGGGTAAGGAAAGAGGGTTTGGGCCCCAAGAACCCTGAAAACAAATAACTAGACCTTCTGATACTCTATGGCCACCGATCAAATGATTCAGCTCAGAAGGATAAACTGAAGAGCATGCTTGTCCCCTGCTGTGAGTTATTTAAAGATGGAACAGAGGGGGTAAAAAAATAATAACAGCATCACTGTAGCAACAAGGCTATAGACAGTAACTGCAATGGAAATACAATCCCAAAGTTATCAAAAGCCAGAATCTCGAGAAAACAAGAAATATCACTGAAGGCTACAATAGAAGACTGAGTAAATGGTGGTGGTGGTGGCAGTGGTGGTGGTGGCAGTGGTGGCGGTGGCGGTGGTGGCAGTGGCGGTGGTGGCGGTGGTGGTGGCGGTGGTGGTGGTGGTGGTGGTGGTGGTGGGTTAACTTCTCTGGACAGAACGTGTGCAGCATAGTTTCCAATTTCTTTATTATCGTCCCAGTTGTGACCCTGAGTGGAATGTCAAAGCTCTGCAAGATGGGATCCGAACCTAACATACTTTAAGTATTCTAAAAACCACAAAGCTGTAGTCTGTACAAATCATCATACAATAAATATTCATCAAATTAATAGATAAAATATTAATTCTCTTATGAATTCACAGAAGTCCCAAAGGGGAAAAAGTCTACAAGTTTTGCAGATTAAAAATATTACTTTTGTAAGGCTAAAATTTTAAGGAATTAAATATCTATTTCTATTATTTTTGTCTGTATGAATGTTTTGCTCTAATGTATGAATATGTCCTGCTTGGATGTTTGGTGCCCTTGGAGGTCAGAAGGTGTTGGATTCCCTGAAACTTGAGTTATAGAGTTGTGAGATACCATGTGAATGCTGGGGATCAAATCCAGGTCCTCTGAAAGAGCAACAAGTACTCTTAACTCTAAGCCATATCTCTAACATCTGTAAAAGCTCATTTTTAAAAACTAACTAGCCAACCAACCAACCAACCAACCAACTAAAGAAACAAATACACAGAAATACAGACAAACATATAATCCAGGAAGCATATATTTGGTGTTTGTCCAAAATACGTGATAACTTATTTAAAACAAAATAAAACAGAATTTAAAAAATGCTCCACATAAATATGTTTGGTACTTTTATCAATGATTTCCTAAACGTCAACCTACTGAACTTTCTGTAGATAGCTGAATATTCTCAACAATAAAATATTATTCAGCACTAAAATGAGATGACTTATAATTATGGAACTTAAAGGCACAGTATTAAATGAGGCAAATCAAGCTCCAAAGGCCATAGATCAGAAAATTCCAACTCTGTAGTGGTCAGACTAGGAAGAACATAAAAAGAAGGTCGTCACTAGAAGTTAAAAGGAAGGAAGGAATGAAGAAGAGACAGAGTACAGAGAAGGTTTTAGAGCAATGAAACTATTCTGTATAACACTATCATAGTGAACACATGTATGATGTATTTATCAAGACCCGTGGTGTACACACCAATGGTACACACTAATGAACTTGACTCGAAGTGACACTCATGTGTCACTGTGGGTTCTCTGATTGTCATGAGCACGCCACTCTGGTGTACGATGGACCTGGGGAGAGTCTATGAATGTAATAAACAGGATATATGGAAATTTCTTTGCACTTCTGCTCATCTAAAACTGCGTTGAGAATTCTATTATAATGAAAGATAATGGGGCTGTGAGATGGGTTAGTGAGTCAAATCCTCACTGCAGAAGCAGAAGGATATGAGTTTGGATCCTCCGAACTCACAGAAACCTAATGTGGCATGCCTGTAACTCCAGTGCTACTGGGACAAGCCAAGGGAGGAGATCTAGGTAAGGTCAGCACAAAATCCTGTTTGTTTTCTATTGAGGCTAGACAAAGCTGTCCAGCTAGGGGAAAGGGATCCAAAGAAGCAGGGTGACATCTATGGGAGGTCTCACCCTTTACTGAGGAGAAAGAGAGGAGGCTTAGGAGAAGGGGGCAAGAGGGAGGTACTGGGAGGAAAGGAGGGAGGGGGGAGCTCTGATTGGGATGTAAAGTAAACTAATTAATTAATTACTGTATGAAAAGTATGGATTCATAAGTAAAGAAAAAATCCTGTCCTGAGATGAAGAATAATAGAGGAAGACCCAGATCTCAACCTTTGTCTTCCACACATGCACTCATGCACCCAGGCATGCATCACACACGCGCACGTGCACACACACACACACACACACACAAACACACAAGTGTAAAGACAGTAAAAAATACAGACAGAACAAAATCTCCAAAGAAAGCAGTATCTCTCTTGTCTGCTTATATGAAAAAGGCTCTTCCCTTTCTTGTTTGCATGCTGTTCTCTGAGAAAGCTGGATGGATCCTTCTAGCATGGACAGATAACTGAATGAATTCCTGTCGTGGTCTTCATTGCTGGTTAAATGATTTTCTATTTACTAACGATGGAAAAAAAACCACCACATCCAAAGATCAATGACACTTCATTCCAGGACACTTATCATTTATTTTTTACATATCCATTTCTTTCAGTGGTCTTTTAAAATGATTATTAATCAAAAGAATAAATCACCAATTTATCGTATTAAGCTTTTAATGTACTTTGCCACCTGATCAGTTCTCTCTCTCTTTTTTTTTTAGCATCATTGATCAGTGTTTATTTTTTTTATTTGATATATTTTTTATTTACATTTCAAATGATTTCTCCTTTTCTGGCCCCTCACTCCCCGAAAGTCACATAAGCCCCCTTCCCTCCCCCTGTTCTCCCACCCACCCCTTCCCACTTCCCTGTTCTGGTTTTGCCTTATACTGCTACACTGGGTCTTTCCAGAACCAGGGGCCACTCCTCCATTCTTCTTGTACCTCATTTGATGTGTGGATTATGTTTTGGGTATTCCAGTTTTCCAGGCTAATATCCACTTATTAGTGAGTGCATACCATGATTGATCTTTTGCGACTGGGTTACCTCACTTGGTGTATGTTCTCCAGCTCCATCCATTTGTCTAAGAATTTCATGAATTCATTGTTTCTAATGGCTGAATAGTACTCCATTGTGTAGATATACCACATTTTTTGCATCCATTCTTCTGTTGGGGGATACCTGGGTTCTTTCCAGCGTCTGGCTATTATAAATAGGGCTGCTATGAACATAGTGGAGCATATATCCTCATTACATGCTGGGGAATCCTCTGGGTATATGCCCAGGAGTGGTATAGCAGGATCTTTCAGAAGTGAGGTGCCCAGTTTTCTGAGGAACCGCCAGACCGATTTCCAGAGTGGTTGTACCAGTTTGCAACCCCACCAGCAGTGGAGGAGTGTTCCTCTTTCTCCACAGTCTCACCAACACCTGCTATCTCCTGAGTTTTTAATCTTAGCCATTCTGACTGGTGTAAGGTGAAATCTCAGGGTTGTTTTGATTTGCATTTCCCTGATGACTAATGAAGTTGAGCATTTTTTGAGATGTTTCTCCGCCATCTGAAGTTCTTCAGGTGAGAATTCTTTGTTTAACTCTGTACCCCATTTTTTAATAGGGTTATTTGGTTTTCTGGGGTCTACCTTCTTGAGTTCTTTGCATATATTGGATATTAGCCCTCTATCTGATGTAGGGTTGGTGAAGATCTTTTCCTAATTTGTTCGTTGCCGATTTGTCCTTTGGATGGTGTCCTTTGCTTTACAGAAACTTTGAAATTTTATGAGGTCCCATTTGTCAACTCTTGATCTTAGAGCATACTCTATTGGTGTTCTGTTCAGGAACTTTCCCCCTGTACCGATGTCCTCAGGGGTCTTCCCCAGTTTCTTTTCTATTAGCTTCAGAGTGTCTGGCTTTATGTGGAGGTCCTTGATCCATTTGGATTTGAGTTTAGTACAAGGAGACAAGGATGGATCAATTCCCATTCTTCTGCATGCTGACCTCCAGTTGAACCAGCACCATTTGTTGAAAAGGCTATCTTTTTTCCATTGGATGTTTTCAGCCCCTTTGTCCAGGATCAAGTGGCCATAGGTGTGTGGGTTCATTTCTGGATCTTCAATCCCGTTCCATTGATTCTCCTGCCTGTCACTGTACCAATACCAAGCAGTTTTTAACACTATTGCTCTGTAGTATTGCTTGAGGTCAGGGATACTGATTCCCTCAGAATTTCTTTTGTTGTTGAGAATAGTTTTAGCTATCCTGGGTTTTTTGTTATTCCAGATGAATTTGAGAATTGCTCTTTCTAGCTCTATAAAGAATTGAGTTGGGATTTTGATGGGTATTGCGTTGAATCTGTATTGCTTTTGGCAAAATGGCCATTTTAACTATATTAATCCTGCCAATCCATGAGCATGGGAGGTTTTTCCATTTTTTGAGGTCTTCTTCTATTTCCTTCTTCAGAGTCTTGAAGTTCTTGTCATACAGATCTCTCACATTTGGTAAGAGTCACCCCCAAGGTACTTTATACCGTTTGTGGCTATTGTGAAGGGTGTCATTTCCCTAATTTCTTTCTCAGCCTGCTTATCCTTTGAGTACAGGAAGGATACTGATTTGCTTGAGTTGATTTTATAACCTGCCACTTGGCCGAAGTTGTTTATCAGCTGTAGGAGTTCTCTAGTGGAGTTTTTTGGGTCACTTAGGTAAACTATCATATCATCTGCAAATAATGATAGTTTGACTTCTTCCTTTGTTGAATGAGTATTAGGTCAGTAATACTGTAGAGGAGAATAACCAACATCTTTCTTCTTTTTAGGGGATTATGTGTGATAGACTCATAGACTACAACAAACCTAAGAGTAATGAACCCAGAGCTAAGGTTCTATCACAACATCAGCCACAACCCCTCCAAACAAGGAAAAGGATTGTTGGTGTAATAGGCTCCTGCTTGTCCAGGTTGAGCATCCTAGAGAAGATAACATTACACCTGACTCTTAAAATGGACTAAGTTTCATGTTATGGTATGAGAATGAAGTTCTTCTCATTGGCTCACGTGTGGACTGTGCATGTCCAGCTGCTCGTACTAGTTTGGAGTTTGCAGAAACATGTTGGAACCAACAGAAAAACAGAGGTCATTGGAGGTCTGCAAATGAAGGTTGCATATATTGGACCTTTCCATTCCTCTCTTTTGTTTCCTATAAGTAGCCTCAGGCATACACCCCTGCTGCCATGATCTTCCACCTAACATAGATTAAGAAACAATGCAGCTAGCCAAGACGGACCAAAGTCTCTCAGTTGAGCTTCTGAACACATGATGCTCAAAAGTCCCTCATCCCTTTAGCTGTTTTACTAAAGGTATTATAGTGCAATCATGGGAAAATTAGCACAATCAAGATGGTGGATGGAATACAAAGAAATGCATGGTGTGGTGGCAGGAGAATAGGATGAGAAATCCATAATATAATGTTAGGATGCTGCTTCAGTACTAGCATAACACATAGTGAAAAACCAGCATGTGGTTCCCAAGTTTTGACACATTTTCTTAACGACTCTTCATTTTTATAGTAGTGCAAATTCAGTAGAAACCACAGTTTGAAGTTTGAATTTTCATCTTCTCCTGCACTCTTTGCTGAAGCTAAGCTATAAGAAGGCGCTGAGCAGCAGACATGAGGAACAGCCCTAGTCAGTCATGCTCACACAGGATCAGCATCTGACTCTGCAGTTGTTGGCCCTGTTGTTAGGAGGTTGAGAAGGGCACTGGCCACACATTTTATCACTGCAACGTAACAGCCTAAGAAGAGAAGAGACTATAATAGTTTATGATTTTAGTTCATGGTATTGGCCATGTTGTAGCTCATAAGCATAAAACCTTCCATCATGGCAGCCAGGAAAGATGGCAGGAGGGATGAAGAGAGGGAGGGAGAGGGAAAGGAAGTGAGAGAAGAAGAGGGACAGGTGGGGGTGAGAAAAAGAGAGGAGAGAGAGAAATAGAGAGGAAGAAGAGGAGAGAAAGCAGAAAACATAGGATAGGGTAGGATAGGATGAAAAGGAGGGAAGGGAAGGGAAGGGAAGGGAAGGGGAGGGAAGGGAAGGGGAGGGGAGGGGAGAGGGGAGAGGGGAGAGGGGAGAGGAGAGGGGAGAGGAGAGAAAGGGGAGAGGGGGGAGAGGGGAGAGGGGGAGAGGGGGGAGGGGGAAGGGGAGAGGGGAGAGGGGAGAGGGGAGAGGGGAGAGGGGAGAGGGGAGAGGGGAGAGGGGAGAGGGGAGGGGAGAGGGGAGAGGGGAGAGAGGGGAGAGGGGAGAGGGGAGAGGGGAGAGAAGAGAAGAGAAGAGAAGAGAAGAGAAGAGAAGAGAAGAGAAGAGAAGAGAAGAGAAGAGAAGAGAAGAGAAGAGAAGAGAAAAGAACACTAAGATATGGAGAAGGTACCCAGATCCAGCTTCTGAGACCTGCTTTCTTCATCTAGACCCAATCTCCATAATGATACTTGAAGATAGCAGTGAAAATCCAGCACACAAGCATGTGGGTGACATTTTATATTTAAACAATGACTGGTGTGTTAAATGAACTTTCAACTTCTATTATTGTAAATTTTAGACATTTTCCTCTTAGCTCGGGCTAATTGGGAGGGAACTTCATTGTAAACTGGATGCATACAAGAGAGTTGAATTGACTTTAGCACGGAAGCCCGGCTTTGCTCACCTTGTTGCTTAGAACTTTTTATTTTTTTCCTGGTTACTCACCAGTTCTTTTCCAGGTCTTCATTGTCATATTTTATGAGCCAAATACATGCATTTTAGCTTTTCTATGGAAGCCCTTGTACTGCCTCAGAAGGCCTCATATTCATAAAATCTATAATGGGATCTGGTGGGATAAGTGGATCAGAGCTCTCATCCCTAACTAAGAAACTATTTCCTATAGACATCCACTTGCAAAGAAAATGTTAGCTTTCTCTAATGGAGTCTCATTGGGTAAATAAGCCACTCTTACAGGCAGGCCCTAAGCCCAGGAGTAGATGGTTGGCACAACATCGGCCCACTGATTATTTTTGTAGACTTTTTGTCTCATGCTGCTTTTTGGGGGCATTTTTTTTTTGCCTTCCTGTTCTTTTGTTAATATAGTTTCTGATTCTGTGTTCCTATAGGGTATGTGTGTTTCTCTTTGTTACTTTTAAAAATTCTAGTTGCTTGCTTTTTTGTTTATTTGAGAGAGAGACAGAGAAAGGGGAGGGAGAGGGAGAGAGGGGGAGCAGGAGGAGAAGGAGGAGTGAGAGGAGAAGGGGGAGAGGGAGGTAGAGGGAGAGACTGGAGTTGGATGGGCAGGGGTGTAAGGAGGACCCAGAAGAAGTGAGAGGAGAGAAACTGATTAGAATACAGTGCATAAATAATTTTTTCAATTAAAAACTAAAGAAAAATCCTACAATCCTGTGCTATTTTCCCTGTAAGTTTCAGCATGAACCTAAATTTGTCATTTAAGTGATTAGTAGAAGTAAGCACACAACATAAACTCTGAGAGGCCATTGGGCATTTGGCAAAATTTCATCTCAATGTTTGTTGTAGACAGTCATTATTGGATCTTAGTGTTGTAGAAAGCATTGATGATTGTGTGTGTGTGTGTGTGTGTGTGTGTGTGTATACATGTGTAAATTGGTCTGTATTTCCTTATCATTCTGTGAACCCTTACCCAGAAATGGCATTTCTACACAACTTCCATTTTGCTGTCTATCATTATTTAATTTGATAAAATTCTATTTGGTCACAGATTATTTGTAGATGGCTGAAAGGTCAAATAAATGAGCAGACATTGATCTGTAGCAGAACCTGTCACCGTGTCACCGATATAACAAATGATCGAAAATTCATGTTCTGTTGCAAGGAAGTTAGCAGAAGAACGGAGTATTTTTATACTGAATGTCTCCATGTAAACTAGAAGTGTTGATCCATTACAGACTTAGAAAATCTAACCAAGGGGAAAATAAGAATTATGATCTCATTATTTGAAAGATTCTGCTATGTGCTGAGCAAAATATAATCCAAATGTGAATTTTACTACTGCAACAAAAATAGAAAGCAAATTAAATAATCCTAAGCAGTGCCTTTATTTTATTTAGTAGATTCTTAGAGGATGCTTTCTTCTGTAATTTTAAATAGAAACACAACAGGATTATTCTCACAGACATTTCTCAAAAACTTAGAAATTAAAAATAAAACAGCACAATGCATTGACTTGCCTGGAAAGAAAGAGAAACAGTGAAGAACAAGTCAGATCTCCACTTCTGACTGTAGTTGTTCTCTGAGCTTGTTGCTCAGGCATTGGTGATGGCACAAAACTGACCTATAAGTGTGGATTCATCATAGACTTTGCACATAGCAATGTGCCTGCCACACTGGTACCTAGGGGATAAAAGTGGCTGTAGGTACCATCACATGAATCAATTGCTAACTTCTGTCAGAGAGAATTCCTGGATTTATTTTCACATACATTGTCTCCATGAACACTATTTATAAAAACCTTCTAAATATTCAGGGCATGTTTCTCCTTCCAAGTTCCCAGAACAAAATGTGCAGAGAGAGAGGAGAGAAGGGTCGGTCACTATCTCTCAGGGAGATATGTGAGCATCACAGATGTGCAGGCAAAGATTCCTTTTCCCACACACTCCATGGCTCCTCCGGAGCACAGGATGGAAAAGAAAAAAAATCCTCTAAAAAATTAACCACATGTTAGTGCTGAAACCCTGCCAGGAACACAGAGAGCCCTAGGGGCTTGTTGCAAACCTATACTGATAGAGACTTGGGGGTGGAACAAGGAATGGTGTAACTCATTCTTCATTTGCAGACCTGCGTCTTTTTATTTATAAGGGAGAGTCAGAAAAGAAACTTCACTGAGAAAGAGATCACTAGCACCCAAGCTGACTTTTATATATGAGTGCAGAATGTGGTTCACTGTTCAGTCTTAGTGAAAGCCCGTGGATGCTGAGGGGCCACGTGAGTGGAAGATGATGGTGTTTGCCTCAGTAAGGTTTCTGTTGCTATGAGGGAACACCATGACCAAAAGCAAGTTGGGGAGGAAGGGGCTTATTCAGCTTACACTTCCACAGCACAGTTCACCATCAAAGGAAGTCAGGGCGGGAATTTAAGCTGGGCAGGAAACTGGCAGCAGCAGCTGAAGCAGAGGCTATGAGGAGGGCTGCTTACTAGCTTGTTCCTCAGGACTTGTTCGGCCTGCCTTTCTATAGAATCCAGAGAAGGCCCCACCCACACTGGGCCAAGCCCTCCCCATTGATTAAGGAAATTCACTACAGGCAGCCATTTTCTTAACTGAGCCTCCTTCCACTCAGGGGACTTTAGCTTGTGTCACCTTGACATAAAGCTATCCAGCCCAGGGAATTATGACATTTCAGTTTGCCTGGTGATTGAAAATACAACCTTGTGCTGAAATTGCTACATTGGGTCAGTTTCATGATCATAATATGTCATAACACTAATGTGATCAAACAGATTGTTGTTTAACCCGCATCAAAGACAGCAACATTCCTCCAAAACCAAATCCTAAAAGACTAGACGCCCATTTGGTATGGACTGGCTTGATTATCTACAAACTAATAGCTGTTCCACCTAATCGTTTTGAAGAAGAGAACAGAAATGAAAGCCATTATGTATACACACACCTCCACCATAGCTGGCAGCCAATAGCTATACAAGAAATTTTGTTTTCTTCTTTATTTTCTGAACTTACTAGTGCTCTCTAGATTGTACATTCTATGTAAATCCACAGGATTTATTTTGTCATGTATCCCCTGTCTGTCTGTCTATCCATCTTTCTTTCTATGTATCTATCTATGTATTTATGTATCTATCTATCCATCTATCTATCCATCTATCCATTTATATATGTATGTATGTATGTATCTATCATCTATCTGCCTATCATCTATCACTATATCTATCATCTATCATTGATCTATCTATCATCTATCTATCCATCTCTATCATATATTTATCTATTATCTATCATCTATCTACCTATCATATATCAATCTACTTATCTATCCATATATCATCTACTTATCCACTTATTTCTATTATCTATCTATCTATCTATCTATCTATCTATCTATCTATCTATCTATCTATCTATCATCTATTAACTTATCATCCACGTGTCTATCTACCTATCCTTATCTATCTTATTTTTCTTTCTTTCTTTCTTTCTTTCTTTCTTTCTTTCTTTCTTTCTTTCTTTCTTTCTTTCTTTCTTTCTTTCTTTCTTTCTTTCTTTCTCCCTTCATTCCTTCCTTCCTTCCTTTCCTTCCTTCCTTCCTTCCTTCCTTCCTTCCTTCCTTCCTTCCTTCCTTCCTTTCTTCCTTCCTTCCTTCCTTCCTTTCCTTCCTTCCTTCCTTCCTTCCTTCTTTCTTTCTTTCTTTCTTTCTTTCTTTCTTTCTTTCTTTCTTTCTTTCTTTCTTTCTTTCTTTCTTTCTTTCTTTCTTTCTATTTGGAAATTGTGAAGGACTGTTTTTAGCTAAGTATTTAAATAAATATTTCCTCTTATCTCAGATAAAATTCATCTGATGAGTTCTTTACATTCCAGAAAACCTTATTCTTAGACTTGGGTCTCATTTTCTGTCTCCTTATCACCTTTTCTTGAAGACTACAGAATTTAAAAATGAAGGATAACCACTTACACTATTCTTGTGTTTACGCAGATTGGAAGAAAGGCTTGCAGAGGTAATGCTGATTTAGAAACTAGTCATGCACCCCACAGGCCCATGTTATTCCCACTTTTTCCTACCCAGTGCACATCTCAGAAGGATTCTGGGTGCTCTTCCTGATCTTGTCCTTAAACACTGACACAGCTGCCTCTCTAAGGATTTTGTTAATTCTTGCTATAACTTTCATGAGACAATGTTGGAATATCTCTTAATTTCTTTTGAGGATTAGTCTACAACATGCCATTCATAAATATGTATCTTCCTGGCATTTGTCTGATGTAGGTGTAGGACCAAACAAGAACTTGGGAGGTTCTGCTGTTTGTTCTAGCTCACTGTACCTTGAATTACTGTTTTATAATTATACAAATATATGACTGGCTCCTAGGCTCTCTCCAAGTCAACCCTGCTTAATACCTGCTGAACAGCTGTTTCAGGTGGCCAGCTTTTTCTAAAACATTCTTCAGCTATCCCTGGCAGCTCTCCTTCTCAGAAGATTTTCTCACACTTATTTGTTTGGCTTTGCAACCTCTGATCTGACGCTAGATTTTTCTCTTCTAGTCTCACGGTCATCCTGAAGACATCAGGCTTGGCTCGCAAGGACCACTTCAGTCTTTATTCACTTCCTTTTATACATTCATATTTGCATGAGTAATTCCTAGTATCCCCGTGTCTGAGGACCACTGATATATCACAAAGAGAAGAGAGGTAGTCAAAGCTTAGCTGGGTATCCTCACTACCATTGCCTAGTGAGCTTAGCATTGCGCTTTCTAGAAGTGAATATAGAAGCAAATGAACAAACAATAAACCACAATAAGCCAGAAAGCATTTTTAGGATGACATTTGAAATAATGAGCACATCCCACTTGAGATTCATAATCTAATCATGTCAATAGGCTCCCAAACTAGATATACCTTGAGATCCTGGTAGCTACCACTCATGAGCATCAAGAAACGGGACCCGGCTTTGGATGGTTGGCTCATATTTGCACTTAGGTATTTCCCAGCATTCCGTGGGCGAGCCTGTACTTCCCATGTTTACTAATTAGCACCTGTGTTCAAAAGTGAACTGAACATGTGTGTAGATTGTTTCAGTCCCCAGCATTCTGTTCTAGTAATCTAGGTATCAAGTCAAAGGCTAATTCCATACCATTCTAATTATGATAGCATTATAATTCATCAAAAATCAGGTAATATAAGGCCTTTGATTTTCTTTAAAAAAAAAAAAAAAAAACCTCAATATTCCAAAACCTTAACCTTTCTATATAAACTTTAGAACCAGCTTCTGGGTTTCTACTAAAAGTGACATCAATTAGTCATTAAGGAAATGCAAATCAAAACAACCCTGAGATTTCACCTTACACCAGTCAGAATGGCTAAGATTAAAAATTCAGGAGACAGCAGGTGTTGGCGAGGATGTGGAGAAAGAGGAACACTCCTCCACTGCTGGTGGGGTTGCAAATTGGTACAACCACTCTGGAAATCAGTCTGGCAGTTCCTCAGAAAACTGGGCACCTCACTTCCGGAAGATCCTGCTATACCACTCCTGGGCATATACCCAGAGGATTTCTCAGCATGTAATAAGGATACATGCTCCACTACGTTCATAGTAGCCCTATTTATAATAGCCAGAAGCTGGAAAGAACTGAGGTATCCCTCAACAGAAGAGTGGATGCAAAAAATGTGGTATATCTACACAATGGAGTACTATTCAGCTATTAGAAACAATGAATTCATAAAATTCTTAGGCAAATGGATGGAGCTGGAGAACATCATACTAAGTGAGGTAACCCAGTCTCAAAAGATCAATCATGGTATGCACTCACTAATAAGTAGATATTAACCTAGAAAACTGGAATACCCAAAACATAATCCACACATCAAATGAGGTACAAGAAGAACGGAGGAGTGGCCCCTTGTTCTAGAAAGACTCAGTGAAGCAGTATAGGGCAAAACCAGAACAGGGAAGTGGGAAGCGGTGGTTGGGAGAACAGGGGGAGGGAAGGGGGCTGATGGGACTTTCAGGAAGTGGGAGGCTAGAAAAGGGGAAATCATTTGAAACGTAAATAAAAAATATATCAAATAAAAAAATAAAATTAAAACATCTTAAAAAAAAAAAAAAAAAGAAAGAAACGTGACCCGGAAATGAGGGCATCAAAGATAGGCTTCATTAGGAGACACTGTCAAATGTGGGATAGTGTGAACTGTGAGCGAATATGAGAAAGAAAAATTACATGAGCAACTATGAGGTCTATCACCAATCATTCAACGATACAGTACCTACTCCCGCTACCATGAGTGCAGATTTCTCATTTCAATACTAAGAAACTATAAGTCACATATCTACAATTGGCTTCTTTAAATTCTAGTAAATGACATTTGAGAAATAATTTGCATTCTAAGAAAGCAAAACAACAACAACTCAGTCCATTTTAAGATTTTCTTTTGCATCTCATGCTTGGAGAAGTCCTGTCCACTCCTAGGGAAGAGATGTGTGGTGAAGACTGAATTACCTACCTCAGAAAGAAGTCAGGCGAGGAAGACTCTAACAGTCTTCACTTCAGTCAACTAGCAGAGACATTGTGCCTTCTGCAAGACTGTTTCCAAGAGAGGGTTGAGAAGGTTGAAGAGCGGCTATGCATAGAAATAGGACTTGGGGAGGTAAAGGCCATAGTGTTTTCCGTGTGCTTGTTAGAACACTGACTGAGGAGGACCATGCTTGAGAATGGTGACCACGTGGTGGTGTCAGCTGGTGATAGCTTCTAGTTTCTCCCTCTTCTGTCTCCCCTGTTCTTCTCTCCGTCCCCCTCTTTTTCCATCTCTACCTTCTTTCTTTGCTTTCCTTACCATACATTTTTTTCTTTTCATTTTCATAAGTGGGAAGATTAGACCTATTTAAAAGTTGAAATGTATCAATTTAGAATGAAGAAGGCATGGATGGCATGGACACTTGAGGCAAAGCCCTGGGAAGACAGCAGTAGATATAGATACAGGAGAAGGTGCTACCCACTGCAAGGAAGCCATTCTTGAGAATTGTTCATAAAAGGAATTCACATTTATTGAGAGCAGAATAGACTGTAAAAGGATGATCTGAATCATGGGCAATTTCTTTTTGTTCCAAATGGCTATTCCACATCTAGAAGTAGGTGGGTGTGTTCTGGGTCCCAGTGCAGCTTACCAGACACGACAGAATTATCTATGGGTCATCCACATTCATATACTTTATATATATATATATATATACCCAAATAAAAGTTCAGAGTATCAAAGTCTCTTTCCATAAAAGATATGAAATAATTTGACATAGTAGCATGAAATATTTCAATTACCCACTGGTTGTTATCTCAATTATGTGTCTTATAATTTGACTTTAGTCTCATGAATGTAATCAGACATTCTGTTGACATAAAAGTATCTTTTTCGGGGGGGCGTTGGCAAAGTACTGTTCCTTGTGTTCATGGATGGAGAAAAACAAATGGGTATTCTGTATAGTCATAGATTTGATGGGAACATTTCTGTTCATTTGTATAGTTTTACAATTAATGACGAAGTTACCAATGCCCATGGCACTCTAGTAACTAGCTAACAATCATATTGAGATAGAAAATGACTCACTGCTTCTTCTAACAGATAACTTTCTATGACCTCATGTGTTACCATTCTAGATTACATATGTAATCTAGTATGGTAAGTATATAAATCCACAAACTTACTAGCATTTTCTCTGAAGCTATAAAGTGTGCAGGCATGTAAGTATTGAGAATGTATATATGTCTATGTACATAAAGATACATATGCACACACACATATGTGGTGTCAAGTTTGAGTATGATTAGCAGTGGATTAATAGGAAATAGTGGGACAAGTATACTCTACACTGGGGTGGTCTACCAGTTAAATCATTAATATTTGTAAGTATAAGAAACAATATTAGACTAAAAGAAATAAAGAAATGAATGGCATTTTGAGAGTCTTGAGAATTCAAGATATTCATTAAACTTTTCATAAAAGCACACACAGGGGAGATAAGATACAATTAAATAAGAAACAGAAGAGGAAAGTTTTCTAGTCTTCGAGAGGCACATTTGAGCATCAGAGGAGCCACTTCTTGAACTTATTCTTGAAACTTTAGGTTGCCTTAATGAGCATGTAAACAAACTAGTAGGAAATCTAGATCAGAGGGTACACATTCCCATTATTTAATTTTTAAAAATAGTAGTAGGTCAATGAATAGTTTATAATTCTGTTGTGGATTCAGGTTTGTTGCCCTAAAGAGATGTTAAAATGAAGCAAGCTATAATTAAATTTGAGGCTTGTTGTACCTGTATGTGTGGCCCCATTTTGTTTTTTCCCATTAATTAATTTATTTATTCACTTTATATCCTGATCATAGCCCCCTCCCATTCCCCATTTACACAGCTCCTTCCCTTCTTCTCTGAGAAGAGGGAGAACCCCGCCCCCCAGCCCTTGGGTATCACCCCACCCTGGCACATCAAATCACGGCAGGACTAGGAGCATCCTCTTCCACTGAGACCAGATAAGGCATCCTAGTTAGCAGAATGGGATCCACAGGCAGGCGGCAGAGTCAGGGACAGTCCTTGTTCCAGTTGTTGGAGGACCCACATGGAGACCTCATTTGTAATAGAGTTTTGCAAGATGATAAGATGATACGGGGTAGGGTCAGCCAATGCAGTAACTATCCTTTTGAACAGGGAGAATTCCAGTCACACACAGCCACACAGGAGGAGAGTGAGAGTGGACAGAGGAAGACTTGACAATACACCTGCAAACTAAGAGGCATGAAGGCCTCTTGGCACCTATGAGAGGCAAAGGGCAGAAACAGGAGGACTTTCTTCCCTAGAGAGCCTTCTCTAGGGTATGGCTCCCTGACACCTAGTTCTGACTTCAGGTTTCTAAGACTATGCAGGAAATCATTATTGTTGTCTTTGATCACTTGATTCAGCCCATTTGCTCTGTAATCCTCGGGAAACTGATATATACTTTCTGAGAAATCCAACAAATGTGAAGATTACTAACAGTGGTGTAGATATACACAAAGATGTCTAAATCTTAGGTATAAGTTTCTCAAGGGTGACAAAAGGCATCTATTTCTACGGAGATAACAAGTACCATTGTCCCCAAATAGATTCATAGCAAACAGGTACCCAGAGGTTCCTAGTTTGTAACTTTGTTTTTTCATATTACTCAAATCTACATAGGGATACATTTTGATCTATAGAAATAAAGTTGTAAACTAAGTGAGTTCTCTTCTTTGGTTTGCTTCTCTGTGTTAGCCCAGAAGATCTTACGCTTTACTTGATAATAAGATCATATCAAATTTTCCTGTTCAGTGTTCAATTACCCCATCAAGATCTAATCTCAGTGAAACCTAAAGTTGTTCTGTCTCTACACCACCTTCATTATTTTCAGTGTTCCAGATTCTCCCATAAAATAAGCCCTTCCTTCCTTGTTCCTTCCTTCCTTCCTTCCTTGTTCCTTCCTTCCTTCCTTCCTTCCTGCATGTCTGTCTGCCTGCCTTCTTATCTCCCTTCCTTTATCCCTTCTTCCCTCTCTCCCTCCTGGCCTCCCTCTCTCCCTCTTTACCTCCCTTCTACCTTCTTTCCTTCCTTCTTCTCTCCCTTTCTCTTTCCTTCCTTCCCTACCCTCCTCTCCGTCTCTCCTCCCCATTTCTCCTCTCCCTTTCCTCTTCTCCCCTCCCTCCTCTCCTCTTCCTCCACTTCTTCATCTTCCCTCCCTCCTTCTTCCCTCCCTCTCTCCCTCCTTTCCTTCTTCCTTCCCTTTGCTCTTCTCCTCCCTTCCTTTCCCCTTCCTCCTCTCCTCCATCCATTTTGTTTGGCAGAATTTCGATGCCTAGGAATTAGTTCTGAAGACGCATAGGCTTAGGAGGGAATGGCAGTTTGCTGCAACTCTGACTTTTAAGACAAAGTTTCATTCAAAACTTGCTTCATGATATAAACATCCATTTCTCTGAACCATTCCCCAAATTCATAGGATAATCTTTAGAAATCATGTATTTTTATCAATGCATTTGATCAGCTGATGTTTTTAAAGTTGAAGTTTAAAACAGAAGCTTGTTAGCTTGGTCCATAACGTGCCACAGTTGGGGGTGGGATCTACACCTCACCCCTTAATGGAAGCTGAAAACTTCTTACATTTAAAAATTTTTCAAATCTGAATTTCTAAAGATGTATGTTAAAAATGAAGCTGCAGAAGAATATATTTTAAGATGTAGCCATGCCATTTTAATGTTGACAATCTTGAAATATAAGCTAGATAAATTTTAGGAATAAGTGCAACCTTCTGCCTAATTTACAGCATCATATTCTTTCTACGCCCTTGGAAACTATCAGCTTTTTTTCTCTTTTGAGAAGAACTGGAAAAATTGTTCATAAGTCATTTTGCCTGTTTAACACCTGTGGCTTTGACATCACCATGCTCAGTAAACATTAAAATGATTTTCAGCTATCTCTCAAAGATCTTTTAGAAATTTGGATGCTCCCTGGATTTCAGCTTTGTGTTTAACTCTCACACTGTTCACACTAGTTGTCATTTTCTTCCTGTTTGCACCGTTTCTACTTTTTCTCAACTCAATAAGCAGAAACCTGAAGAGAGTGGATTTTCTCTTAAATAATATTAATCAAGGGGAGGTGCAAACCAGGACTGGTAGTGGAGGACCTTCATTTTGACTGTCAGTAGACTCTTGCTGGCTTGTAGGCCCACAGTGATTTCTCATATTTTTAGAATATGTCAGTTGAGCGTCGTTTAAAGAAGAAACGCCTTTAATTTTCCGACACTCAAAACACAAGAGTTCTGTCTCATGCATGATCTAAGCAAAGTGAATCATTTTCCCATCAAGCAATAAGGTCTCTTTTCTCATGATTAATATTATGTTTATTTCTTTCAACAGTTCACATCTGCACACATGACCTCATGGGATGGCTATGCCTGCGGCTTATAAGGTCTTTCCCCGTGCTTACATATAGCAAATAACGTTGTTGTATTGCTCTGGTAAGTGGGTCGTGGGGACCAGAAAGTAGGCAGGCCTGCAGGAGCTGGGGATGCTATTTTCAGGACATGTCTGGGTACAGGCTATGTGCTTTCCACTCCCAACTAATGCCCTCTGGTCATCAGTGAAATACTACTTGATTTAAACAACAACATTAGAAGGTTGCTTGGACTCATTGAAGGTCATTTGATGCTGGCCCAAGTCCTACACAGACCAATGCCTGCTTCAGTCAATAGGTCCCAGTAGGGCTTTATGACTCTCTAGGACTCTGAATAACTTAAATATTACTGTAAAGAACAGAGTAAGGGTGAAACTATGCACAAGACATGTTGTATATAAAGTGTTTTATTTTCCAGTACTACACTATTAACTAACATACACAATCCACAGTTGTATGTGGTTTTTAATACTTTTCTCCAAAACAGTGATTTTTAATTCTATTTGCCCACTGAAGAAATCTCAAAAGCTTTGGGAATAGGAAGGTAACTCAGCATAGAAGTGCTTGCTGCACAAGATCCTGAGTTCAAATCTCCACCACCCACAAGCCTGTGCTACAGTAGAGTAATGCACGACTTTTGCAGCTTCATGGGCATTTAATCAATAGTAGTTTTGTAATCTAATAATAACTTCCACTTTTGGTTTTGAATTTTGAAATGATGATAATTCATTCTTAACCCATTCTGAAGTCAGTTTACAGATAAAACAAAACAAAACAAAAACAAAAAAAACCCCAAGTTAGGTCACATGGTTTGTAGAACTCTAAAATAATATAGAGCCTCCCCACCACTGGCAATCTTCACTTTTGCTAAGGAACTATGCTCTGGCCTTTGGCTAATACACTTTGGGTCTTTCCTGTTTCTTTCTGCTTGCTGACTTCCTAGATATTGTTGAACAGTATGTTTCCCTGTCTGCTCAGGACACTCTCTGCTTGGTTCTTTGAACTTTCTGCCTGATTTCCACATTATTGTCAGATTTCCTTCTCTGTCCTAGAATCAGGATTTCAGAGTCCATCCTCATATGAAAGAGCCCTCCTATCTCCATGATCATGCTCCATGCTCTGGCTGATCACTTTCTTGGGGACCCACAGCAACACCCTTGGCAAACTAGATCTGGAACTGCTTTGCCTATAAGGGCCAGGGAGTAAATGTTCTGGGGTCTGGCAAGCCATCCTATCTCTGTTGCAACTCTACATCTTCATTGTTCTCATGGTCCAGAGGCCACACACAATATATGAATAGAGGACTGTGACTGTCTTCCAATAAAACTCTATTTAGGAAACCAGGCCGCATCTTAGGACCTCTGATGTGCAAGCAGGGTGTCCTGCAGCTATGAATTTGGGGACTGTATGTTGAATTA
The DNA here is from genome assembly GCF_947179515.1 of Apodemus sylvaticus. Lineage (NCBI taxonomy): Eukaryota > Metazoa > Chordata > Mammalia > Rodentia > Muridae > Apodemus > Apodemus sylvaticus. The sequence goes on from NC_067489.1 coordinate 34,292,425, forward strand.
CTGATGCAATTTTTTAACATCCCAATTTAATGAGACATTTACATATAAGCCAGTGAAATTCAACTGTAATGAGCACCAGAATCAAACCTGACTTCTTTTTTTTTTAAACACATGGGAAATACTCTTTCTTAGTTCACAATCCTTTGAGAGATAAACTGTAGGTCAGCTCCATTCTCCTGTACTTCTTTGGGGATCTGTAGCAGATAGAGCTTCCGGAGATAAGAGCTTTTCATTGGTGGTTTTACTGAGCACCCTGGCCAGTGAGTAGCTAGAGGATAGCTGCTACACAGCACTTGAGAATCCCTCTTTCTAAACCAAATGATAACAATAGATTATAAACAGCTGGTGGAAGCGAGTATTTCCCCATCAGCTTTCTAACTGATGCTTTGAATACCCTTCCCAGAAGAAGAAAGAAGTGACCCAGAACACAGCTCTATGGCACTCAGTGTGTGAAATGAACAACATGGACAAAATGTGTCCCACTGAGCAAGGGATCTGTGAAGTGACAATGGGCATTAGAAGGGAGAAAAATATTCCGACCTGGTAAATTTGGAAATCTATTTCATGACTATGGGATTTTCAGAACCTTTATTTATTAGGAAAATTTCAAAAAAGAAGCTGAAGTACCCATTTTCTCATCGATTTTGTATGGAGAAATCCATTTTCCTTTCAGTGAATCTGGTTAAAACAATGTCTTATGGAATCCACATGAAGAAAAACAATTGTCTATGCCTGGTATATACTATGTGGTAATCTCTGAGGGTTGACAAGTCTCACAGACACTGTGAAAACTTTCTCTGCTATTGCTTTTATTAAGAAATATGCAAATGAGTATCAATGTCTGTGTAGAGTAAACTTTCTCATAACCGCCCCCCAGCTCATGTTGATTGGATTAGCTATGTATCTCAGTATAGTGTCTAGAAAGAGTAATGTGGCCCTAATATGTTTGGGAATTTGGTAAAACATTATAGAAGTGTTTTCTTTGATATTAAACATCCAGTTCTTTTCATGCAAGATATGACTCTGTCAAAGTGGCCATGTGTGGTGTCCCAGGGATGGAAAGCACAGTAAGAGTTCATGCTCCTTTAGATGAGAAAATAAGCCAAGGCCATCAATAGGATAAAAGGGAGTAATGTCACACGGGTAGGAGGAACAACAACTTCGTTCTTCAACAATGATCTTTCCATATTCCCACCTAGTTCTTTGTGCTATGTGACTGTCAACATAATTTGATTGAGCATGCCTCTAGGTTTGTCTGTGAGATCATTTACAGTGATTAGATTATAAGGGCTCTGACCTACTAAATGGATTAGTTCCTTGAACGATTAATAATTGTATGATAGTATTATTGAGAGGAGTAAAGAGTAGTTGATGAGGCTTAAAACCAGGAGGTGGGGCTTAAAGGGAAGAAGGAGGTCATCTGGGAGGGTCCCTAAAGGTCTCTTGTCCTGTGGGCACTTCCTGTTTTAGCTGTTTCCCGTCTGCCATGAAGACTCAATGTTCTTAACTTGCCTTTGAGACCATGGCATTCTGCCTTTCTATGAGTCCAGAAATATGGAGCCAAGTGACGAGGGGCAGAGCTGACTGTAATTATGTATCAGAATAAGTGTTTGATCCTTCAAGTTGTTCTGTCACACTGACAAGAAAAGTCCTACAAGCTATGTTTACTTGGATGCACTATCCACATATATGCTTAAAATATTTTGTAGGAACACTGCTTTATTCATACATCATTGGAAAGCAAATTCTAATTATGACGCATGATATTAATAGCCAAGCATTTCAAACATGAAATATATCCTAAAATATTTCTCCCAAAGTACTGTTATGAAGAAATCCATTCATCTCCAATATGTATTTTAACTGCTGGAATGTATGATTCTGCCTGATCTGAAAGACAGAGGGAATTTGTATTCTGTGCACATCTCGTTCTCCCTCAGTCTGTTCTCTATTGAATTTATGCTGCAACCAAAGGAGGATATGGCTTCGCTTTCTCTTCAGCTCTCAATATCTTGTCTTTTTAATACACTTGGAAAATACACTAAAGGCCAAGTATGGAGAAGGATACTTGTAATCTCAGCATTCAGGAGGCTCATGCAAAAAGATGGTTATAGGATGAGTTTCAGGCTAGCCTGGGCTATGGAGTGAGACCTTGTCAAAAAAGAAAACAAAACCAAAACAAAAAAAAAAAAACTAACCAACCAACCAAAACCAAAACCAAGACTAAAACAAAGACAAGCAAAACAACAAAAATGAAAATAAAAACAAAGAAAACTATAAACTACAGCAACAAAATATACATCACAGAATAACATGGTGAAATGTGTGACTTTGAGAAACTTCAAGGGAATCTGAGCTTCTACATGAGTATTGGCCAAATGGTCAAACCAAACATTAACTTAAGTCTATTAATAGAATGTAATTAAAAGAGGATTTCTGGTAGTTTGAGTTACAGAAGCACTATGTTGGACACATGTGTATTTCTATGTTGTAATATACCTTGGGACCTTGTATGATAATGAACATGATGAATTTATAGAAGACAGTTGGAACTGCTTTTTAAAAATATACCCATTTTAATTCTGTTATGCTGCTCTCGGGAAGCTGTGTTCTTCAAGCTAATGCCAAATATTTAGCATTGTTACTTGTTTTTTATGCAGGATTCACTACCAATTAAACATGTGCACTAAACCACTGATATCCAACATCCCAGCTCATCCAAAATTTGCAAAGCATGACATGCCAAGGGTGCTAGGTAGTTTGATGTCAGCTTGGTATAAGCCACAGTCATCTGAGAAGAGGGAACCTTCATTGAGAGAAATACCACCAGAAGCATGGTTTCGAGCATATAGGACATTTTCTTAATCAGTGATCAATGGGGAAGTCAGTTTGTTTCATAGACTCCAGAAAACAGCGATGTCTAATGTGTGCACATGTAAAGTCATGTGGTATTCAAACTCTGCATCAGAAGGATAAAGAAGAAAGGAAGAAAGGGAAGCTGGGGAGGAGGATGGCAGAGTGGATGAAGAGAAGAGAAGAGAAGAGAAGAGAAGAGAAGAGAAGAGAAGAGAAGAGAAGAGAAGAGAAGAGAAGAGAAGAGAAGAGAAGAGAGAGAATAGAGGGGAGAGGAGAGAGAGGAGAGGAGAGAGGAGAGAACAGAGAGAAGAGGAGACAGGAGAGGAGAGAGGAGAGGGGGACACAGGGGAGAGGGGAGAGGGGAGGGGGAGAGAGGAGAGGGGAGAGAGGAGAGGGGAGAGAGGAGAGGGGAGAGAGGAGGGGGAGGGGAACAGTGGAGAGGGGAGAGAGGAGAGGGGAGAGAAGAGAGGGGAGAAGGGAGAGGGAAGAGATAGTGAAAGGATTGATCCATAGATTTGTGGTTGATCTTACTGCTGTTCTTGGTCTCTTTCCACGTCTTTCCAAAACCAAGTTGTAGCCTACTGTAAAGAAGCCTGGAGCATAAACCAAACTATTTATAGAGAAAGAGTGAGCAAGTAAGTGGGGGGGTCCTGCAGGAAGAAGTACTAGGCATCGCAACCTACAAGCCAGTCGTTTAAAGACAAAAGCACCAACGTACAGGAAGATATTTACAGGGCTGGCAAGTCATGGAACAGCGCACCGACTTTGGTACCTTCTACTTTCAACTCCAAGAAACCAGCAATCAGTGAGGCTGTTGCCCAGCCACCAAAAGGAACAGACCACCTGCCTGAATCCTCATCAGCTGCAGAATGAGGACAGAATTAGCATCTAGGACAGGCTGGTGACTATAGACTTCACCAACCTTAATGACAGGGCAACTTCTTTTGTGTGTCTGTGTGTGTGTGATATCATTGTGCCCCGAGGTGCAGCAGCTTAAAAAAGAATGGGAAACAAAAATAACCCAGACAGCTCTTTTTCAGGTTAGTAGTTACTTAAAGACCTCAAGGAATTTGCAAACTCAGCATCTGAAAGTTGTCCAAAGAGCTAAACTTAATTAAGTATATCCGTGTGCCGGTGACGGTGCGAGCAAGCAGACGGTTTGGACTATTGTGCCCATATTTAGCATTCTTCGGCTCCAGGGAGACATAGTTAATCCAAAAAAGGAGTCATAGAAAGTCTGTCTTTCCTTGGTTCTATGGCTGTTGAGTGAAATAGGCATCAGCCCATTAATCTCACTGTTTATATACATGATCACTATAGAAGTGATATGTGTCAGGTCAAGGTGTGTCAGGAAAACTGTATCAGGATGAAGAAGTTGTGGATTATTTTCTAAAATTAAAAAAGGAAGGATCATTATTGGCAAATTAGGTTTCACAGTGTTAAGTGAAATGACTATAATATATACTCTGAGTCAATAGTAAAGTAATATGGGCAAATTTCATAATTTATTCCACAGAAGGAAAAAAATCATTGCTCTCCCTTTGTGTCAATGACATGTCTTCTTTCATTTGGTGATGATACCACTCCCTTAGGAATATAAGGTGTACAGGGTAATGCATCTTAGTGACATTGTCAAAATCTAACGAACCATATACTACTAAATCATTTAACGAATCTGTTCTTTTATTCACTTATTTGTGTGTGTGTGTGTGTGTGTGTGTGTGGTTGCCATGGCATTCATACAGAGGCCGGAGGACAGCTTGTGGAAGTTGGTTTTCCCCTTCCACTGTGTGGGTTGTGGGAATTAAACTCCGGTCACTAGGCTTGGTGGTAAGTGACTTTATCCTCTGAGCCTTCTCATTTTTCATCCCCTTTGTAAGAACGCTCACTTCTCTTTCTTTCCCCTTCCTCCCCCTCTCTCTTTCTCATTCTTTCTCTTTTTCCTAAATATTCATTTTGTATCATTGTCTTCTGATTTCCATAAAAGCTCAGTGGAGAAAACATGTCATCAGAGACCATAGCCTGGGCATGTTATTTAGTCAGGATGATATTTTAAGCGCATGCACCCTGGAGTCACAAGCATTCAGAGTGGTGTATATTTTTAAAGAGAAAGAAGAAGCACTCCCCTAAAAACCTGTGTAAAGTCATGTATGTCATGATTTTAAAATCTTTCTCTAAATTTCTACTGTGTCTAAGTTTGTATAGCTTTCATTTCAGTAATTAACAAGGGCGCTGTATCTACTTTTTAAAAAATATTTTTATTTCTGTGTGTGTGTGTGTGCGCGCGCACATATGTACTTGCAGAGGCTAGAAGAGCGTACTCTGTCACTGAAGTTGGAATTTTGAACTGCTGGATTTAGCTTCTGAGAGCCAACTTTGGTTCCTACGGAAGAGTCTGGAGCAGCACCGAGTTTCCTTGACCACCAAGGCCATATTTATTAATAACTTGTTTTTTAAATTTTCATTTAAGCAAAGCATACTTGATTTTCTATAGTTTTAAAAGGGTCAGCCTCAAAACTGTGATCCTCTATATCACTAATACTAAAATGTATAGATAATTTTTACTAAGCCTTTTATGAATTCTTTGCTAATATTATGGAATGTCTTTCTCTTATGATGTGACCCTGAGTAAGATCTATTTGACATCACCAAGAACTGGCTAAGGTGAATGCAGGTGTGTGGGGAATCAGTTTTCTATACATTGCCAAGTATTTTACCTAACTAGTCTGTCTTTTCTTTTTACTACACTTTCATAGTAGTTTAGAAAAGAAAAGAAAAAAGGCCCTCACTAGACAGAATGTCTTTAATTCTCTCAGGGAAGAAACACTACAAGAAAACATTACAAGAAATCTTTCTGATGTTGTTTCTTTTAGTTTGTGCAGACGATAGGTCAATATCAACAATATAACAAGATATGAAAAAACATTTTCAGTACTTACTTTTGTTCCCATATAGATATTACTAATGCTTGGTGTTTCCTTTTACCTTTTGTTTTCCTTTAGACCAACGAAAACACTTTTATTGACTCTTTGAGATTACTTTGGAAACTAAATTTTAAACAAGAAATGCCCAGCGTATAGGTTGAGTTAGTTAATGTTATTCTGCTGTGATAAGATACCATGATCAAGTTGACTTACAGAAAAAAAAGTTTATCTGACAGTAACAGTTTCAGAGGACTGTGCATTCATGACTGTCAAGGAGGGGGGAGGGGCATGACAGGTGGCAGGCAGGCTTGGAGCTGGAGAGAGAGAGAGAGACAGAGAGACAGAGACAGAGAGACAGAGAAAGAGACAGAGAGACAGAGAGAGAGAAAGAAAAGAGAGACAGAGAGAGAGAGAGAGAGAGAGAGAGAGAGAGAGAATCATTGGCATTTGAAAACTTCAAATCCCATTCCCAGTGACATAGTTCCTTCCACAAGGCCGTACCTCCCAGTCCTTCCCACATAGTTCCACCAACTTGTCACCAAGAATTCAAAGATATCAAATATATTTTATATAACACCGCATAGGTTTACCATCTTTAAAGACATTATATACATTTTAATCTGATTTTTGCAATGCTTTGAATCTCTATAGGCTACATGAATCCTTGATGTATCTAGAAGACTCAAGGATTCAGACAAGTGTCAACATGGATTATTGAATTTTAATAAAGAGATAGAATATGCATAGAAGTACCGCTTGAAAGAAATCTCATCTTGCCGAGCACTTTTAGTAGACTTTGTAAACATGACTCATGTCCCCTTGGCAATTGCTCAGCCATGTTGTGTCACCGTGGGCCTCCACTTCCACTCACATGGAGAAAAGGCCAATCATGAGTCATAGAGCTCTGCAATGCAATCGTATTTCAGAGATGTGCTCATGGACTTTCCTAGGGTGGGAAGGAGGACTTTTTCCCCTGTTCTCCTGAGAAGTCTCTTAGACAGTGTCCACACCATCCTTATAAAACCTGTCTCTTCACCTCCTTCATCCGTCCTCCTCCTAGTCTCTCTGAATTTTAGAAAGGACTTATCTTTGTCTGGAACATTTTTATTAAAGATGATGTAATTTAAATGCACTGTTGTGGTAGCATAAGGACAGACTTGGAAAAGAGGAAATATTCCTGTCTCCTTGGAGTTACAGGCGTTTTGAGGCGACTGTTTTCTTACTAGAAGCCAATTTAGCCATTTTATTTGGAGATCTCAGTGAACTTCGTCCACTGATGCCAGTTTGCAGACATTTCGTGAACTACTGAAGAGGCCAATTTAACGAACGCATTGTACCTTGCAAGCCACAGCCATACTAGAGGTTAACCTTATAAAGCAATTAAGAAAAATAATCCCAGTATTGTAAAATGACCCAAATTCAGAGGTTGCTGGACTCGACAAAGACTCTTTTTATGCAGAAAGTTAAGTATACCTTTGGGCTGGAGTAAATCATAGTCTTTGGAGATGTGGAGGTTGGCACATGGCTTGACTCCAGTGGAGTCACTATTATAGGGAAATGGGGGACACTTCTGTCTTATATAACAGGAAGGGAAAGAAAAAGCCATTGCAGAATTCATGGAGCAAATTCTCAGTGTCAACTGAGTAGTAATTGCCCTGTTCAAATAGCACATGGTGGTCACACCTATTTTAGTCATGCTAAGAAGTGGGCCTTTTTTGCTTTTTGCTTTGTTATGCCGAAGTAATATACTTTCTGCAGTGCCATGTATTATAATCTAGATATTCTATGCACTACTGTCAATCACGGAAGAGCATTTAGGAATGTGTCATGGGAGTTCAATCTTATGTCACCTTTTCAGAAGCTAGTAGTCACAGGTGGTGATATGAAAAAGACAAAGAACAACAAAACAAAAATAAAAACCTGGATCAAGAAGGTGAGAGTGTAATTGTGTATTGAAGAAAGTATTTCAGTTCAGTGACAGCTACTTCTCTACATTTATAATCATGTTCCTCCAACTGTTATTATTATGTAATTGATGATCAAAGATGCTGTTATGACTGTTGAATTTTGTTCTTGATCTTTAGAATAACTAAAGAGAACATTTACATTAGAGCATTGGTAAAAGAAATAGAAGGCTAATTCTGAAATGAAATTAAACTTTGATTGGTTAAGTGCACTTTGCCCTGAAATTATGTAGCTTACTTTCTGATTTTCTTAATGACTTTTACCTTAAAACTGAAAAAGTCTTATGCAAGTTATTCTTACAACATTAGTGGCCATGAACAAATTTTCCAAGTGAAATTATTATCTTGGGAATAAAGAATAACTCTTAGCCAGATTTTCTTAACATAGCAACGAGATAAAGGCAGATTGGGAATAAATGCACTTGCAGAAAAGATGCATAATTACTTTGATTTTTGCCTACATGTGATTTTTAAAAAATAGTTCATTGCATATTTATTAATGTTTGAAAATTAATTTATATTGATTATCCATATTAATGGATTTTATTGCTATTTCCAACTATGCAAGTATGAGCTATCCTGTATGGTTTTCTTTTGTGGCAGCTTGACATGAGCTATAGTCATTTTGGAAGATGGATTGTTGATTAGGAGAACATGACCACCACACTGATGTATTGGCATGTCTATAAGGTAGTTTCATGATTAATGATTGATGTGAGGGGGCCCATACCATTACAGGTGGTACCAGCCCTGGTAGACAGTTCTGAATTATATAAGAAATCAGGCTGAGCGAGTCATGAATAGAAAGCCAGTAAGCAGCACCCCTCCATGGCGAGCCTCTCCATGGCACGCCCCTCCATGGCCCGCCCCTCCATGGCCCGCCCCTCCATGGCGAGCCTCTCCATGGCCCGCCCCTCCATGGCCCGCCCCTCCATGGCCCGCCCCTCCATGGCCCGCCCCTCCATGGCCCGCCCCTCCATGGCACGCCCCTCCATGGCACGCCCCTCCATGGCCTGCCCCTCCATGGCCCGCCCCTCCATGGCACGCCCCTCCATGGCACGCCCCTCCATGGCCCGCCCCTCCATGATTTTTGTATAAGCTTCTGCCTCCAGATTCCTGATTTGAGTTCCTGTCTCTGACTCTTCTCAGTGATAGAAGTATAAGCTGGAACCGTAAGATGGAATAAACACTTTCTTCACCAAAGTTGCTTTTGGTCAAGGTGTTTTTATCACAGTGATAAAAAGACAACACTGAGTCTGACTTTCCACTGAATCTAGAATTCAGTTTCATGAGGGCTTTAAAATATTTCATATAAAAAAAAACTGCAGTAATCTGTAAGAGTTGTCTAAGGAAAAGTGTTTAGTGAATTTTATTTATAGTAAATATTTTTATATCTGACCATGATTTGTTTGATCTGAGTAAATTCACTTCAAAACTGATAACACAATAGGAAGTGAGATTTTTGTCCTCTTACATGTAGCTAGAAATGAGACTGGAATACTTCAGACTTGTTAGGAAAATGTCCCAGTATTCTCGTGCCCAAATTAATTATGTGATTGCCATAACTCAACAAGTTTTTATTTTTCACTTCTTTCCTGATACACACTCAACAATACAGTGATTAGGAGGAGATAAATGGCCTGTTGAGTTTGTTGCTTTCTTCTCCAGCAATATCTCTTCAATTCCTCCCAGTGCTTCCAGAAGGAAAACGTCCTTCAACGCGTACCACAGATATAGCAGAAATGACAACCGTGACCAAGGACCGCGTACTGCCCTGCATATCTGACCAACCCATATTATTATGAACAAATCTGCTAACATTTTTAGTTGTTGATTAGTCTACACAAACTCCTGCCCTCAGCTTGGTGGCTCTGGTGCTGGGGAGTGGCTACGATGTCCAAATGATGATGGTCATAACTGAGGGATCACAGAAATACCATTGGCAGCTTACTGTTTCTTGTTCTTTGCACTTCTCAGAAGGAATCCACTGCCATTGTCTTACAAAGTCCTCGCACTAACTTGGTCAGGCAATGTAATCCTTATTTTCATAGACTACAGAACAAATAGCTAAGTGACTGTCTAAACCGTAGAGTCTGGTGAGCATTTTTGCTAAGATAAGAAATATTTAAAAAATATTTTTAAATTTAAATAAAATGTTTTAAGAGAATATTTAAAAGAAATATTTTTTAAAAATTACAATTAAAATCGCAATTATTTATCAAAATTAAGAGAAAGATGATAGAACTACCTACAAGCATTAAGAAAACTCAAGATCCTCTGTACGAGTGCAATGTGTGTGGGCCAAAGCCTAGTTATACACAAGTCAGCCCTTGCCTTTGCTTTGTCTAAAGTCAGGAGTGTTGGCCAAGCAGCTGTGCTAGTTGGCCCTTTAACTTCTGGGGATTCACTCAGCCCTGCTTCCCTTCACTGTAGGAACACTGGATTGTAGATGTTGGGCTGCACCTGGCTTTTATGTGGGCTCTGGGGATCCAGACTCAGAACCTCAAGCTTGTACATCAAGCACCTTACCCACTGAGACACCTCCCTAGGCTCCGAAGAGCTAGTTGGTCAAAAAGTATTAGGAAAAGAACACAGCCTTTCTAAGTATTCAGTCTTTGTTTGTTTGTTCATAGTAATTACAAAAGTAGACACATTTCTCAGATGAGAATTAATAGGGTGGGTGGGCCAGAATATTCTCTTCTATTATTTTTACATACAAATGTTTTCTGAGTCTGAACTGGACAACCAATTCATTTGTCCGGCTCAAGGAAGCAATCTGTCACAGGAGATCGCATGACTATCCTCAATGGAATTTGCAGAAATGCCACTAGTTTGGGCTTTCTTTTTACTTATAATTTGAAACCACACCGTGGTCTCCTTAGTTACCATTGCAGAATTACTAAAGTTTAACATAGTCACAAAGATGCCTCATTTGAGAGATCTTAAGATATATGAATTACCGATTTATGCTATACATTTAAGCAAATACATTCTGAGGCTGTAAAACATGATTGTCTTCTTAATGACCATTTCCTTGATAATCACCCCCCCTCCCCAATGAGAACATGCTGTGTAAACTTCTAAAATAAAAGTTCCAAGCTTAAAGTATTTTTCCTAGTCAAATGGTAAAACTAAAATACTTTCACAACCTCTGCACTAGGATTCCTTGAATCAAAATTTTTATTTTTATTTTTTCATAAAGGGAGTGATGAAAAAGACAGAATTATTTTTTTGGACTACGTGCAGTTTGGCTTGTTCATGTAGTTAAAAAAAAAAAAAAACCAAATGTTTATCCAACAAAACGCTGAGAATCATGTCTCCTGGGAAATTTACACAAGGTCACAGTTTTATGAGCATTAAAAAAAATCCTGTAAAGCAAACTAGCATGTAATATGAGAAAGCAAAGAAGCTGAAAGAGAAAAATTCAGATTTTGTTGGCTAAAACATTTATTCAGACAAAAGGGTACTGTTTTGCAAAAATACTATATTTCATTTGCAAAAACAGATATTTGAATAGCACATTATTTTCTTTATACATACATATGTACATATATACACTCACACAACACACACACACACACAATCACACATATTCCTGAGAAGCAAAAGAGTAATGATCAAATTTCAGCACAATTACAAAGAGTTAAAGGTTTAAATAAAAGTGTCTGATGGGTATTTAATAGAGTTGTTATAATAAAAGTTTCTTAAAATTTGTAGGATGTGCAGCGCTGAGACAACCTTCCTTCAGATAAAAGGTTATAAAGGTATGGTTGTCTTCATACAGACAATATGGCTGTGTCTCCTCTGAATTCTGGGAAAAATTTCTTTTGTGCATTACTGAATCCCCACATTCCAAGTGCATGGTCTGTGGAAGACTTATGCTAATCATTTATTGAATGACTGAGAGATCACGACATGCTCACAGAAAATATGCGAGAACTGATTTGATACCAGAACCTAGGGTACTTAGGTTGAGGTGGCATCTTTGTTTATAAATAATTCCTTGTGGATTCTTTACTTGTAAATGTAAATATGATGAACAGATACAAGCAGAAGGAAAATATTTGCCTTTGGAGGAGATAGTAGATGGTTGTACGTGAGACTCACAGATGTACACAGTACTCATATTGTATGTGAGCTGTCCAGAATATGATTGTGCTCTTAGAGCTCCCCATCCTGCAAACCTCCCAAAGGCCGCCAGGACATCGAGGATGAGAACTAAGGATACTCTGAGCCCCTCGGAGTCCTGCTAGCCTCTCATCTGTTCACATTCCTGTGCCTTACTCTGCTTGAGTCATCGCTGCTTTCCTGTTCCTAGCTTAAGCTCTGGAGCCTGCAAACCTCGGGATTCTAGTTTCCTCCTCTCACCCACACCTAGGAATCATACTCTTTCCCTGACTAAAATCATTCCTTCAATGTCACCTTTCCAGTGTCTCTTCCTTGGGCCACCTTTGAACATCACATTCCAACTTCCCTCCGTTGCTCTCTGTATCCGCCCATTCTGTTTCCAGATGTTTTAATGGTACCCGCCTCCTCCAGAACAACATACTTCCTGAGATCAGGGGGCCAGTTTTGTAGTTTTTATTTATTTTTACTTTTTTTTAAAAATTTTCTCTGCATATTTCTCTAGCGTTCAGAACAGTTTCTGGAAGGAAATATTCTTTGAATTAATGAATGAACCTGGGAATGAATGAACCAAGTTAACATAATGTTAGGCCTTTCAAATCGAAGTTTTATCTATTTTCTTTCATTTCTGAATTTTTAACGGATGCTAAGTGATTGGTATGACAACTGATAAATGAAATGGCAACACTTGAAGATGAGGAATAAGAAAGTTTTGTGTCTAAAAGGGCATGGGGAATGGGGGAGGAAGTGGGAGACCTTGAGAGGGGGTAGCATCGGATTTAAACAAAATTTTAAAGACAAAGACAATTAAAAAAATCAAAGAGCAAAGAATATTCTTCTCAGATAAACAAGGGCTATTTTGTTTGTTTTTGTAATAGTAAAATTTTAGATTTAAAAAAATATTTATTTATTTATTATATGTAAATACACTGTAGTTGTCTTCAGACACACCAGAAAAGGGTGTTAGATTGCATTATGGATGGTTGTGAGACACCATGTGGTTGCTGGGATTTGAATTCAGGACCTTTGGAAGAGCAATCAGTGCTCTTAACCACTGAGCCATCTCTCCAGTACCTAGATTAAGTATTCTTAATGTATCCCCAGCTTCCTAAAAAGTTAAGAAGTCCTTGGACATTTTATAGTTATTTTTTTAATCTCTGTACCTTTTCTTTCTGTGATTATATGTATATACACATATGTATTATATGCATTTTATATATATATCATATGCAATGATGCATAAAAATAAAGCCATAAACTAAGATAGTAAATGTACTAATTCCAAAAGAATCTAGACCTACACACACTTATTCCTCTTAGTATAATGCAGATGTTTATTATGCACAACTAGCAGTGCCGTTTGTTAGTTGCTCAAGGCCACTTTTAAGAAAGTATGCGGAATGCTGGGTGCCGAATGCTGGTAAAATTATCCACTCGTGATCCCCTCTTTGGAGATCCAGACCCTCCTGATGGATGCTTCTAGACTTTATAGCAAAACTTCCTGTTTTTGTTTTTTTTTTTAATCAGAATGTTAAAATTCAGTCTCCAGCATCAGTGATCTCTACCATGTAAACGGCTAACAATCCCACACCGTCTCCAAGTCTATACAGGAGCCTCTTCGAGGGCAAACGACAGCGGCCTATGGAGGGAGGCGTGGCCTGGAGGAAGCTGACTGTAAGAGGATTGAACTCCGCTCTCATATTAAACCCTGCGGGTTTTTTTTTTCCTTCACTCTGTTCTTTGCTTTGCATTACAAATGATAAAATCTAAGACCTCACAAGCCCCAGGCACATTTTCTACCCCATTTCTCTGAGAGAAACCTCTTCCACTAATCATTGTCAAAGTTCTCAATACCAAACTCAAGGTGCTCCCAGGAACTCTGTAGCCATTGACTGAAATTTTCAATGCTACTAAGTAATCACATTGATCAAGCAGACAACAGCACAGGTGGAAGTTGAAAAGCTTGTCTTGTATCTATATTTATGTCCAGATTTGGCTTTTCCATCTATAAAAAGTTACTTAATGTTGCAATGCTCTGCTCTTCCTGTCCACTGCCTGGGCTTGCTTTCTTTTCAACTATGTCTGCCTTTGTGTGCAGGGTCATGTTCTGTACTATATAACAGTATAGTTTCATATGCACAACTGTTCTGCTTTGACTAGGGTCCGCAACACCAGGAGTCACGGGCCAGATTTATTGCAACAGCAGGAGTCACGTGCTACATTTGTTTATTTCTCTTCTTTGACTCAGGAGAATAGGCCTCCCAGTTCATGCCACTTTGTATCTTCTCAGATCTGAAAGCTGAGGTCGGCTTCAAAGACAGGTTCTATTGCCACAGAAGGAGCGCCCAGGGCAGGGTTGTTCTGATACTGTTGCTGAGTACTCACTCCAGTGCTGTTGCAGAATACTCCAGTGCTGAAGCAGAGTACTCGAGCGCTGATGCAGAGTACTCTGGTACTGTTGCAGTATATTCTGGTGCTGCTGCAGTGTATTCCAGTGCTGTTGCAGGGTACTCCGGTGCTGTTGCAGAGTACTCCGGTGCTGTTGCAGAGCTCTCTGGTGCTGTTGCAGAGTACTCCAGTGCTGTTGCAGAGCTCTCTGGTGCTATTAGAAAGCACTCTTGCTGTCCATTAAGCTGCAGAGGAGGAAGGCAGCATGTCCACATTCGTGGCTTTGAACAGCCTTACCACCACTGTATCTGGAGCTGCCATCATTCAAAGCATTGTCCATATTTAGAACACAACCTCAGTTGCGGCTTAGGAAATCAGCCATTAAATTTAAGAAATCAATTAGAGAAGTCTTTAGTCTTAATTGACTCCCTGGTTATCTGAAGTGGTAAGATGGCATTTGAGAAAACTAAAATAATAATGTATTTGCTGTTGCCTCCGAAATGACGCATAGTATATTTGAAAAGGCCTATTTAATATTAAGTCATTGGCACAAGTTTGAAATCGCAAATCTTGCCAGCCCTTGGTATGCCCACAGAGGAAAGGGCTTTGGGGGAGCTTTGGGAATCTCCCAGTCTAGAATCACAATCTTTCACACACCTCTGAACCCCATCGTGTTTGATGAGTTCTTGGGGGTGGGGAAATGCCCTGATTTTATTTCACTTCGAAAAAGTATGGTGTATCTTTTTGGGGAAAAAACCTGTACCTACTATATACTGAGTGTTGCTTCTATACCTTGGTACGTAGATGAACTTCTGTGTGTGGTGTGGTTCCTTTAGAGGGAGGAACCCAACTGATTTGCTACCCAGCAGAGGGTATTAGGCTTCCAGTCAATCCTCTCATAATGGATCCATTTCTTCTCTCCAGCTGGTGAATAATCATCCTTTTCTAGTAAGAAATGGTTTCTAAACATCCCTACAAACAATGGTTTTGATATTCTAAAAGTAATATTTCTTCAGGTCTCTACAGTTCAAGTCCTCCCCACCCTGCCTTGCTCCCTGGGGGACTCTCTGAGCTCTGTGAAGTGCTGTGTTTTTCAGCGTTCTTCCTTCCCCTCCTGCTCTTTCCACCCTTTTTCTCTTTCTTTAGGACAGGAAGTAGAATCTGTTGACCTCCTCTGGAAGCATCCCAATGTCAGAAGGTGGTCCTTTCAACAAACCAAACCAAACCAAAACCAAACAAAAAAAAACGATTCCAAGCCTAGAAAATTCTTCCTGATTTTATTTTTCAGATAACTGTGTCAATAAATAAATTGTAAACATTTTTCCTCCTTCTCTGCTCACAGCTGTATGATGACTGGACTCCTACCAGGCTAATTACTGAGCTCTTTGGTTTTGCTCTGAGAGAAATCGGTGTGTTATCTGCCTGTGCTTTGGAGCTGTGTTGTGTTTTCCTGACAGGATCCTGGTGGGGGTGGAGGTGGGGGATGGGGCGGGGGCAGGGGCGGGGGCGGAGGTGGGGGTGGGGAAGGCACAGGGAATCCTGGGCCTGAGGATACTCCCTCATTAGTGTGCTGTGTGGAAACTCTGGCCATAGCACTTAGGCATAGGCAAGCTCTGAAGAGAGACTGGGATGACTTTCTTGGCTTTTGCCCCTCCGCCCTAAGTACTGACCTTTTTAATTTTTAGAAAAAAAGAAAAAAGGAGAAGGCAGCATGTTGTGTGAAAATTGCTTCCTGTAAATAAGCATAATGGAAGAGGAAGGATTCAAAAGCCATACAAAATGCTCTATAAAAAGAGTTCTGTGCACAACCCCTCTCATAAATTGCTGCGTAGGAGGATGTCCTGGAGAGTCCACACCCGGCTCGCCCAGGGTTGCCTTGGGTGCCTTGGGCACGGAAGGCCCGCCCCTCCGCCCCCCCCCCCCCCCCCCCCGATTCTTCTCTGCTTGTTCCTGAATCATTTTCCAGTTCCACCGAGTTGACTTCCTAGTGGCCTTCTGAGCTCTCCTCCACCCACAAGCATGGAGCTCAGGGTCTGGGCTAGCGCTTGACCATTCAATTAAGGACTGCCTAACCTGAAAAATGCAGCCAAGGAGGTGACCTTGAGTGGAGTGGTGTGTAGCGATAACCCGAGGGTTATGCAAAGGATGCCGCTCTGAATTGTATCTCTTTGAAAAGGCCCATCAGTCTACTTGGTTCAGAGAAGTTAAAGATCTGTTTCTTCTCTTCTATAAACTTCCAGCTCCCAAAGTTCCTTCCTTGTAAAGTGCTTTCTTTGTAACTGACGAAAAGCTGAGGGACTGTGATTAAAATCTGAATAACACTGGCACAGGATTATCCTGAAGTTCTCTGTGAGTGTTCTATGCAGATACCTTATGTGAATTTTTGAAATAAATTTTGCTAAAGTAGTACAAATACATCTTGCAACAAATTCAAAAACAAACAAACAAACAAAATAAACAAACAAAAAACCAAAGAACAACAAAAAACAAACCTATGGCTTCTACCCCAGAGGATTTCCTAGGTCTGAAAAAAGTTAATGAAAACTACGTAGTCCAGTGTTGGATGCAGCTTAGTGGTCTGACTATGCTTAGCAAGTGCACCCCCAGTTCGATCCCCAGAACCACAAAACCAAACAGAAAGAATCAACCCCCAAATATGAGCAGTTCCAGATAATGAATCACCCGAAGACTATAGATGTAAGGCTACAGAAACACAAGGTCTTGGGAAGCCATGGTCGAAATGTTTGGCGAGGTGATAGGTGAAGATCAAATTCAACGGGTACAAGGAGAGACCTTCCTCCCACCTTTCCTCTAAGCATTTCTGCTAGTCCATGCTTAAAGGGCTCCTGTCCATGAAGACTTTACATGGGGCACCAAAGCTACGCACCCTGAAAAATTCCTGCACAAATAGCAAACTACTATAGTGCCAACTCTGAAGACAGATGTCTTGCTTGCTGGGATTAAGATAGTTTGTTTCACAATATATTTGTAAGGGAAAACGGGGCCCTATGGATAAAGTGTGTGTGTGTGTGTGTGTGTGTGTGTAGAAACTATATAAGAATGATAGAAGCTACTATACCAGGGTATTGGCCTTATCCTATGGCAATTTTTCATGAGATAATTTCTTTATATCGTTATGTAAGGATTCAACATCTCCTCAGTGTTTTTCAACATTCAGCTGCACACCCAGGAATTTCCCTCCACCCACTTAACTAACATGAACAGTTTTGTCCTCTCTCCATCCTTTCTGTTCTATTTTTGCCTTGCCTAGGACATAGCCATGCTTTGAGGTCATCCTCCTACGTGATTATCACTCTCCATCAGATAAAGATTTTTTTGTTTTTTTTTTTAATTTTTTGGATATAGTTTATGTTCTATTACTTTCATGATAAGACAGGAACAAAGGACAGCTCTTTGTTGTTATTTAATAGTGTTTATTATTGATTTTAAACTATGCATGGTCTTTTAAGAAAGCATATTTCTTCTTGCCTTCTCTATGTCCTCTTGTGGAAAATACAATGCATTTCTGATTTCTACAGAGTCCTCTTTGAAGGACTCGCCTGAGATTGCAGAGTTTATAGAGGAGAGGTTGGTAGGAGCCTCATCTCTCCTCTCTGACATCATCGTTCCTTCCGTCACCTCACAGTGCCTTGCTTCACTATGTCTAGGTTATGACACATGATATGTAAGGATGCTGCCCGAGCTATGCTATGTGGTACTTTCATGTACTTAGCAGTAACCTCGAGTGAGAGGTTTGCATTTCCGGTGGTATCTTGCTTTGCTCTGGAGATAGTGGGGTGAAAGCCTAGTTTTAGTATCTTTTGTCTTTTTCCTTTTGGTCCGTATCTGTACCACAAAGAATAAAACCAAATCATTTGGAGGATGAGACTTACAGTCCCAATCTAGCCCTAGCTGCGCTATTGCTTGGAGGCCATAGGACACACAAGCCATCATTTGGCTATTGGTTCTTCAATGTTTAGTCTATACCAATTCTATCTATACCTCTTCAACTGAGATTTTATTAGAATTCACAGTGCTCTTCTGCCCTTTCATCAAATAGTCTATAGTACCATATTCTGTAAATGCTAAGAATATTGGGGGATGGTGCTAGGTTTTGTTGGGAACTTCAATAACCTTGTGTAAAATTTATCCTGAACAAGAGGAATACAATGTCTTTCCCTTCCACACTCCTAATCACTCTTACTGTAAATGTTCTAATTCTGCATATCGAATTCCAGTACCCAGTGGGAACCGGCAGGAGTGCCATCAGGTCAACTCTAAGGTGCCAGGGCTCACTATGCACCCATGGTCTTCAGAGACGTGTGTTCCTAGGGCTCCTGGAATGTCACCCATTTGTCGATTTGTCATCACTCACTGGGATGCATGGGTATCATTAGCACAGAGAATGAAAGCAAGTTAGAAGTAAACAGCCCTTTGTCATCACAGACCTCATGAGTCTGGCAGTTTCTAATGGAAAAAGAGCTGGACTTCTGAGACAGCCTCTTATATGTCCTTAGAAAAACAAACAAGGGAGATAAGGAGATGCTCCTTATCTGGTGGTGAGCATCCAGGCAACATTATCTAGTGCGGTAACTTGGTGTAACTGAATACATACCGGCTTGCCCTGATTGTGGGAAGATGAGCCCTGGAAATCGGGTCTCAGTTGTGACTCAGTGTTTCAGAGTCTGTCTGTTAGCTCCTAAAAGGAACTGCTTGGACCGTGCAGATGCAGATGTCCTTATCATAAAGTAGCAGAGCAGTCTGGGAAAGTAAGTACTCAAATAGTGAGCACCCACAGGACGCAGATAAGTTTCTTCAGATTGATTCAAGGCATCAAAAAGAATCACTGAGGCACATTCAGATTAAATGCTATCAACTGCCTTGCTTCACTGCTCCCCTGCTCTCTTACCAATTCTTATTTAGGGAAAGGCTTCCCCTTTGTTTATTTATGAATTCGGTCTGTGGAAACTGTCTTGTGAGTTTGGTAAAGACTTCACAGCAAATTGACACAGAGGATTTGTGTGTGTATGTGTGTGTGTGTGTCTTGATCTTCTTCACGTTGGGACTGGTCATTTCTGGCCACAAGGAAGCAACATTGTTCTAATGGCCACTCAGAGCTATTATTTTTGGCTTATTGTTCTCTGATGAGGAAACAGGAACCTGACATTTTGCTGGATTCCCAGGACCTATGTCTTTAAAGACTGGAATGATTAACCTTCCCTAGAGACTTGTCCACTGGGGAAAGGGGACCATCTGGGGCTGGAGTGGCAGTTCTATTTGTGGGGACATGAAAACTTAGATGAGCTAGAGGGAGAATGTAGTAACCTACTTCCTTCTTTGCAGTCCCACGCATTAAATAAATAATTGAGATAAACTAAAAAAAAAAAAATACAGAGGAGATGTAAGGAGACATTTGGACATAGTGAAGAGGTTCAGTCTTGGAAGACCCAGGATCTGGGCTGGGTGTGTAAAAAAAAAACCACAGGGCGCTTGACTGTGAACTGAGACCTGGGCAGATTTGTAGAGCAAGTACTAGATTTCGTGGGGACACTGACAAAGAATATTCTTAAAGCTAATAGGCAGATGGACCTTTAAGTCCATAACCTAGAGGCTTATCTGTGTAAGGGAGACCCATGCTGCGTGTCCCACGCAGTCATATATCCTGGTCACTGAATATGGCTTAGAGTTCTAAGTCCCTGTTCTTGTCTTTAAGCGAGTCAAAACTCTATTTACAGAAAGTAAATCTCAAAAATAACAGTTTGAATCACAGCACTAACATAATATAATTCTTCTGAATCTTTATGGTTAAACACATACAGATCCGTTCCAGTTAAAGTTTACCCTATTTCATTTCAGTACATCAATGTATCTAGGAAGCGTGTTTCAATCACCTAAGTTACAAGGCACAATATTTAAATGTGATTCTCTGAATCTCCTGGTGTTGTATAATGAGTGGCTGACAGGGGATTCAGATCTTCTTTTATGGGTCCCCTCCCAGACCACCCACCTCCCACTGAGATATTATACTCCTCTAAGTAGTGTTGCTTTGTTCTTTATTCTTTGCTTTCCTAGAATGTAGACATTTAAATCGCACATCCAGATGTTAAAATGTGAGTCTGCCTTTATCCTTCAAGCACCTGTGATCCTCTGTGTTTTGCTCTGCAATACTGTTTTACAAAAGCTCAGTGCTGTGAGTCAACTACACACCGGTATAATGTGACTATGTGAAACACACACACTTTCTTCATTCTCTTGTCAATGGTCATTTGGATCTTTTCCAATGTGTAATTATTATAAAGATCATTAAATTTTTACATACTCACCCCAGGAGAGCACATTCAACAGTGATTCTCACATGCCCAGGGTAAGACTTTCTGATTTTTAGGAGAAATAGCGCTCAAATGGGTCCTGTGCCTCAGGTCTATAATCTTAGCACTAGGCAGGCTAAGACAAGAGAATTATATGTTCTCAGGTAACCTGGACTAGATAGCAAAACTGACTTAAAAAACGCAAGCAAATTGATCCTTAGCCACAGCCTACCTGACTCACCACGAGGCCTCGCACACTGACATAGACAGCCTAGATGAGCTACACTGACTGTCCTTCTGCTGCTCCGTCACTCCCCAGGGTTCCTGTGCAGTTTGCTTTCAACGTATGCATTACAATTTGGCATAGTGAATGGATGTGGGGCCACACACTGCACTACTGCAAAGGCTTTATTTACTTTTGGGTCCCTGGCTTTCTCTCTCTCTCTCTCTTTTATTCCTCATCCCTGGTTAAGGTCACAGACTGAGCTACCTCTAGTCCTTGAGTGTACTGGAAAGCTCTACTCTGCTAGCTGTAGACATTGCTGCTCTGGGCTCTGTAACAGAAGGCACATTGCATTTCACCTGCGTCATCTGTGAGTCCTCATTCAAGTCTCCTCCTGGTCAGAAAGTGGGTATCATGGATGAATTAAACCGGACAGAGAATACCCCCTGAAATCTCAGAACATCTGCTTATATAAACAGGTTTCCTGAGAGAGGGGTGCATGGTCACAGGGAAGATACCTGGGTGTCAGGCTGCTGCCTAGAAAATAGGCAGAGTGGAAACACCAGGGATGACTGCAGCTGGAACTTCATTATTATTCTCTCCAGAGAGAGAGAGAGAGAGAGAGAGCTCAAGGCCAAACTCTGGGGGAGATAATGACATCTTCTTTCTCTTACTCAGTCTTCAGAACATGGCCATCAAGCAACACATCTTCTGGAGATTTCCAAGTGTGCTAATCCTTTCTAGTATTTACAATTATCTATCTGGCTACCCTATGCGGGGCTTTCTGTGTGAACAGTCATCTACAAGTACTCTACCAGCGGTGGAGGTGAGGTTTAGGTTAAACAGATACTGTGATGGGAGCATCAGGCATGATTGTGAATGTTATTTACCATAGACTTCTACAGTTCTCACACTGTCAAATTAGGCAATCTCCACAATTATCTCTTCAAAGAAATACAATGATATTGAATTTTATAAATGCCCTTTCAGCATCCATTGAGACAAACAGTGTTTCCTTGAACTCATTAATAAACGCCCTGCAGACCTAATAAACTACAGAATATGTAGTCTTCTGAATACTAAATTCTTCTTTTATTCCCGGAATGAAATTAGTTTGATTGACTTTTTTTTTTTAACCTTGTTTTACTCTGCTCACTTCTCTACGCAGAAATCTATCTAGTGCTTTTTAGTCTACATTGGGAATGAGATCCCTTCTTTCCTGTTCTCTCAAAGAGTTAACAACAGACTGAAGAGAGTTCGTGTTTCAAAGCTTATTAGAGTTTCTTATGACATCATCTCGTTTTAGAATTCTCTTTAAGGGAAGAATTTGAATATGCTTTCAAAACAGTGTTGATATGGTTTTATGAATTGATTCGGTACAGTTGTACTTTTCTAGAAACGTATCCGGTTCATGTAAGTTTCCAAGCTCATTATCCTAAAGGCTTTTGTTCTCTTCTCATTTCTTCTTCAGCCATCACATTAACAAGAATTATATATTTTTATTCATAATATTATTTATTTTTCTCTTTCTTGACTTGAAAGAGTTTCACTGCTTTCTTTTTAGGTCTCCAAGGAATCAGTTTGCTATTGATTCTCCCAAATTTATGACTGCTTTTTATTTTCTTAGCATTTACTTTTACCCTAATTATTTCCTTTCCTTAATTGAATTTGCACCATTCTTTTTCCAAGTAATACTTTCCTTATCAGGAAGCTCTGAGCTTTCTATATTGAACAAAAATAAAATACGAAGCCAATACTGCTTAGAAAAATCCCCAGACCTGGGAACTCTATGAAGCACTCATTGGCGTGAGGCAGCCTTGGCCTAGGACAGCATTTACAAGAGCCTGCATTCAATCTCCAGCACCACATAAAACCCCAGCCCCGCACATCCTATGGGATGGGGATTTTACATTAATGTTTGCTCCTGGGCCAGGGTGGATTTAGAACACCGATTCCATGAGCTCAAAGTGACAATTTCTCTGGAGCTGGATTTGCCACTTTCTCATTTGTCAGAATCTCCATTATTTTCATCTATTTGTGTCGACTTTATAAGATTTGTGCTAATTAAATGAGAGAGCCCTGATAAAGAATGCAAGCATACTGGTGGCATATACTTAGTGCCCAAGTAGTGTGAATTACAGGCATCTGCCAAGGTAAAGTTTAGAGAGATTGTCTAAGAATTCACGTTCTAAAAGTTGCTCGCAAACCTACATTTGAATCTTAAGACTAACATAAAATTTACAATAATAAAAGACTTGAAAATGACATTGAAATATAAACCCTACATAATTTAATTGTGACTTTCCACTAGTTCTGAAAAATGTCTATCTAGAAGTCTGTGATATTTGCTTCGCTCAAGTCCATGAAGATATCCAGATGCCACAAGGCTCTTGAGTCTTCAGGAAGGAGTACAAAATATTTGAAGAGAAGCAAAAACATAGGCAGGTTTAGTCTAATGAGATCATCACCTCACTGTGGGAAACATCCAGGCAGCGCAGCCAATTTTGCATAAAATGTGGCAATTGGATTTCCTTTGATTTTTCTGTGGTTTATATAAAGCCCTGCCTAACAATAAATTCACTTGTGCGCTACCACCCACTTAACCTTATTTTCCCTCTCACTGAACACAGTTACTTCCTCCCATGGAAGAATTTAATAAAACCCTTGAATAAAATAATCCTTTGATACAGCTGAAAAAACACATTTGTCTCATCTGATTACATAAGTTAAAAGCACTTCACACAAAAAGGCATTTTATTGCCTATGGCGTGTATGTGTGTGTGTGTGTGTGTGTGTGTGTATGGTGTGTATGTGTTTATATGATGTGTGCTTGCAAGTGTAGGGGTGATATATGTATGTACCTGTGTATATAATGTTTGTGGCTGATGTAAGCATGAGTGTATGTGTGGGTATGTATGTGTGTGATATATGTGTTTGATGTATGTGTGGTATGTGTATGTATGTGTGAATATGTATGTATGATATGTGTACATGAGTGGGTGTGTCTACGTGTGTGTATGATGTGTGTGCATATGTGTATGTGTGTGTGTGTATTTAAGTATGAGTGTACACATGTGCATGTGTAATAGAGTCACAGCACAACCTTTGAGTAGCATTCTGTGCCTTTCCACTCTGTTTGTGATGAGGTTTCCTAGATGTGGCCGCTGTGTCTGTAAGCAAGGTAGTTGGCTCCTAGTTTCAGGAAACTCTCCGGTCCTCCTCCCCATTTCTAGCACTCATGCTAGAGTTATAGATTATGCTGTCACTGGATCTCTCTTTTATGTGGGACCTGGGCACCTGAACTCAGGTGCCCAGGCGTGTTCTGATGAGCCAACTCCTTAGGCCTTCCCTTGATTTTAAATCATAACATTCCAAATAACTATAACAGATTTGGAACATTTGTATGCCACATATCTAAAAAGGGAGTAATATTGGGAACCTAGCCAAAATAAATAAACCATAAAAAATGAACCAAAAAAATCCAACAGCAATAACATAAATGGCAAGAAGTACCCCAATAACTTGTTTAAAGTGAAGCGAAGGATCTAAAGAAGTATTTGACAAAGGAGATATACAGATTACAGAGAACTAGATGAAAAAAATCATTCAACATGACCAACCATCAAAGAAAGTGCATGTTGAAGTCATACCCAGGCAAGAGTGGTATCGGATTCAAGTCCCATAACACTGGAGGCAGAGGTGGGTAGATCTCTGAGTTTGAGGCCAGCCTGGTTTACAGAGCAAGTTACAGAATAGTTAGGGCTACACAGAAAACCCTGTTTCAAAAACCCAACAAAACAAACAAACAATTATACCAGTGCAGGTGAGAGCCCCGTCAATCTAAAAAACAGTTTTTGATGCTCAGCTCAGAATCTGGAGAGGAGACTATCTATATAATAGAAAACTATTTAGTACTAGGAAGGAAATATTGGCATTTTTGTACCACTAATTGAGGTTGGTGGCTGCTGTATTAAGTAGAATGAGCCATATTCAGAAAGACAGAAGCTCTGCACATGATCTCCCTCCCTTCTCTGTGCAGGCTCTATCAGGCATACCGATAGAAACCAAGCATAGAACAGGAGAGAATCACTAGGAGCTGCAAACCTGGAAAAGGAGGAGGCACTGATACCAGGTATAGCTTTTCACTTCGTCAAGATAAAAACCTTTCTGAAGACCTAGTAAACAACTGTCAGCAAATATCTAGAAGTTATATGCCTAAAATTTGCTGAAAAATTTTTGATTAAGCATTTAAAAATAGAAATAATAATAATAATAACATCAATAATAATAATACCCACCAAATCCAAAAACAAAAACCAGTAACTGAGTAAGGTGATAGATATATTAATTAGCTTGTGTGGGGCCATTAATTCTCAATGAATAAGAATGAGCACATATTATAAAATCATTTAAAGATTATATATTTATTTATATAGCATATTATATATTCTGTGTGTGTGTGTCTGTGTATGTGTGTGACAGAGGAGGAGGGTAGGAAAAGAAAAGAAGAGAAGAGAAAAGGGGAATTATGTTTTCATACAGTCTACTGGTACCCACCCAAGACCTAACCCCTCCCAGTGTCTGTGGATGATGTCAGTGTAGGACCTCCCCTGGAAGATCTTGGGGCTAAGGGGTGGTCATGCAGGGTTATCACTCTGGGGAGCTTGAAAATCCCCAAAGCTTTTTTAGTTGACACCCTTTAAAACTGGAGGCTTTATACACAGAGGGTCTATTTCTATTTCAGCTGTGTATCCGTTAAGATGGAAAAATTTTAAAGTCCACACAGATGGTAAATAAATTTCTGCTACATGAGGCAGTTCCTGGAATAAAGCAATTTTCTCAAATAACAAGTGCCAACTTATTTTTTCAACAGGACTTATTTTTAACTTTCCCAGGGAAGGGGAGAGACTGGGAATAGTATCCTTCAACTTAGGAATCCCAGTGGCCCTCCAGAAGAAACGAATGTATTCTAACTATAGATTTACATGCATGTGCATATGTGTGTGCACACATACACACACACACACAGAGAGAGAGAGAGAGAGAGAAAATGAAGGTAGTGGTTGTTCTCTTTCTTGGGGAGGTGAATAGTGAAGGAATGAGAACATGGAAACTTTTGTAGAAATATTTATGCTTTCATCCAACATTTAGTTTTCTATAACTTACTCCAAACAGTATAAAAATGACTCATATTCTTGCTTAGGAATTCATTAAGTCTCGGACAAGTGATCATCAATCTTTGGACATTCTTTACACACTGTGAATCTTGGCCTGTGTTCCTAGATGTCTTCTGTAATAGTCTCCAGAGACATAGTTGAACCCCCTAATGCTTTGCTAAGTCATTGGGAAGAGCCATCCATGGTCTGCAGTTGGCAGGGAATGTTGGTATCTTAAACAAAATCATTCCATGTGCTATATCAGGGTGATTCAAAAACCTTCTTGTTCTAGTAGGGATTCCCTCTTCTTAACAAACCCAGAGACCGAGCATTAAACATTTAAATTGTGTTGCTAACACTAATGACTTTGAAGAGGAAATATGGTATGGTATCTTTACAGACCATTTCACAGCTCTACAGTCTGTTAATCGCCTTATAAATATTTATTTGCTGAGCCACTGTAGGAGTAAGAAAAACAGAAATTATTATTTTGCCTTAGAGAGGTTATAGTTTAAAAAACAAGGAACTCGCTGGGAGCCAGACCTGGTGATGCTGGCCATTGCTGTATAAATCAATAGTGATATGCTCATGTGACCTGTCAGGAAAGCCCACAGTGCTCCGCAGCTGGTATCTGAGAATGAAAACTTTGCACAGACAGATAGATGGATTTTCCACAGAGAGTTCCCAAGTCCACTTTCTAGAGCTCTCATAACCTTGTGCTTGCAGTGGCAACTTTTGTTGTGTTTCTCTAACAAATTCTTATGCCTGATGAGAAGATGGACAATGCAGCAGCTCTCATTAACCACAGAGCGAATAAATGCATTGGCCAGAATGAGAGATGTGGAGAGCTACAAGGGACACCCAGGGCTCCTAATGGGACACTGTCGTTTGAGAAGATGACTGACGTGCTCCAGGTCTAATTGCTAGAGAGATGAACCAGAAAAACAACAATACTCATCCACAGTGCACTTGTGAACTTTGAGTAATGTTAATGCTGATAATAATAATAATAATAATGATAATAATATCACTACCACCACTACCACCACTGCCACTCCCCCATCATCATCATCATCATCATCATCATCATCATCATCATCATCATCAGGAAAGGGCACAGCATGTAAAGGCATTTTCTCCCAAAGCTGATGACATGAGTTGGATCCTGGAGACCCCCATCCTAGTAGGAGAGAACAGACTCCTGCTAGTTTTCCTTTGTTATTCACATGTGTCCACACAGGTGCAATCTATACACAGATGCATACAAACAAGATAAATAGAAGAATTTTAAAATGACAAATTCAATGTCACTATTCCATAGGAAGTATGAGAAAGTCTGCCATTCTGATTTATTAAGCATCAAGGACCTCTGGGATTGCTAGTTTGCAAAGGTATATGTCTCATGAAAGTTCTTATGTTGAGGGAGAAGGGTGTTTGAAAAGTAATTGAGTTTGGCGAAGGAACCCTAATGACTGAGATTAGAGTCCTTAAAAAAAGAGTACAAATCCAGATGTCACTTCATATGTCTCCAATTCAAGAACTTGCATGGTAGAAACGGGAAGATGGTGAGTTTAACGTTAGTCTGCTACATATTAGATTCCCTCTAAAATATATCGTCATATCATCAGCAACAATAACATAATCATTATCAACATCATCATCTTCAATAAGAGAAACCAGAACAAGAACAATGGGATCAAGAAGAACAAGAACAGCAGCAGCAGAAGCAGCAGCAGCAGCAGCAGCAGCAGCAGCAGCAGCAGCAGCAGCAGCAGAAGCAACAGCTAAAGACCCAGGAAATACGCCTTCCATGATCAGGGAAATAGATCACTGGCAAACCTCAAAGCTTCTGCTTCCTCTGGATTGCTCAGCCTTTAACACAATGAACCACTGATTTTTATAAACTTTCCAGACTGTGGTAGTTTATTATAGCAGCCTAAATGACTAAGAGAAATTATAATTTTTCTTTGTTTTGTTTTACTCAGCTACTACTCAAAGAAAGTATAGGCACTAATTAAATAAGAACATATCTTGAAGATATGTACAAATAACATTCTTTTATTTAAAATTGTTACATATCACATTTTTGATCCTGTTTTTCCCTCCCTTTAACCCCTCTCACAGCCTTTCCACCTCCTCCCTACTCAACCAATATGTCTGTCTGTCTGTCTGCCTCTGCCAAAACAAGCAAGCAAGAAAACAAACAAAAACAAAACTCAAAACAAACAAAAACTAATAAGTCAAATGGCAATTTTTAGAGACAAAATTATTAAAACTATAATTACAGTTTTAAAACAAAGAATGCTTAGAAATCTTTATAGATGATTTTCTTTGTTTCTCTTAATGTTTCATATTAGGAATAAAATATGATAAACAATCCTCTTAAATAGAGTACATGCTATGAAGTAATATAGATTTTTTTTCCTGAAAACCTTTACTTTAAAGAAAACCTCCATTTGTAATTTTAGTGCAAAAGGACCTTGTAATGTTGAAGTGAAAGTCTTTCTTTTTCTATGAGTCCTTTGACGAACACCACGGTTAAGATAATGAGCTTCCTGTTATTTTTAGTGTGTGCTCAGAAGCTGAGAGGATTTTTTTGATTCAGTGGATTTTTAAAAAGTGAATAAAAGATAATGAGCAATAACCATAGAAAACAAATTTTATAAACTGTGTAAAAAAGTCATAACCATAACCACAAATTTTTACCTTTTTGGTGAATTTGGGGACTAAAAAACCTGTGGCTGCCACTCAGATGGTTAGAACACACGATACAGAGAGGTATATGATGTTACAAAAAAGTGGGAGTGATTTACAATATTTGAAGTACAACACCAAGAACTGAGCCCGTGAGTTAAGTTGACCACAGCTGTTATCTTGAAAAGCTAATTAGAGATAAGTGACATCATAAAACTCTTCTAAAAAGAATGAGCCATCACTTCGTCCATTACCATGTCTATCATGTCCATCATCATGTCCATCACTATGTCTATAATGTCCATTATCACGTCCATCATCATCATATCCTTCATCATTATGTCCATCATCACGTCCATTATCATGTCAGTCACATCCATCACTTCCATCATGTTCATGATGTCCATCATCACTATCATCACTTCCACCACATCCATCATCACTTCTATCACCTCTAACACTTCCATCACATCTATCAGGTCCATCACATCCATCCCATGTCCATCACTTTCATCACTTCCATCAGTCCATTACATCCATCATGTCCATCATCACTTCCATCATCATGACCATCATCACGTCCATCATCATGACCATCATCACGTCCATCATCATGACCATCATCACGTCCATCATCACGTCCATCACAACTATCATGTCCATTACATCCATCATATCCATCACGTCCATCATCACGTCCATCACAACTATCATGTCTATCACATCCATCACATCCATCATCATATCCATCATCACATCCATCATCATGACCATCATCACTTCCATCATCACGTCCATCACATTTATCAGGTCCATCACATCCATCACCACGTCCATCACTTTCATCACTTCCATCAGTCCATTATATCCATCATGTCTATCACTTCCATCACATCCATCATCATGACCATCACCACGTCCATCATCATGACCATCATCACGTCCATCATCATGACCATCATCACTTCCATCATCACTTCCATCACAACTATCATGTCCATTACATCCATCATGTCCATCACGTCCATCACCATGTCCATCACATCCATCACCACATCCATCACTTTCATCACTTCCATCAGTTCATCACATTCATCACATCTATCACTTCCAGTGGGTCCACTGCGTCCATCACTTCTATTAGTCCATCACTTCTATCATATCTCTCACTTCCATCACCTCCATCATTTCCATCACCTCCAGCACATCCATCATGTCCATTACCATGTCCATCTTCACATCCATCAGTCTATCACATCCATCATGTCTATCACTTTCATCAGGTCTATCACATCCATCACTTTCATCAGGCCATCACATCTAGCACATCTCTGTCTCACTTCCATCAGTTCCAACATGTCCATCAGTTCCAACATGTCCATCAGTTCCATCATATATATATATATATATATATATATATATATATATATATATATATATATGCGATATATATATATATCATATCCATCATGTCCATCACATCCATCACCATGTCCATCATGTCTATCATCATATCTATCACGTCCATCATGTCCATCACCATCATGTGCATCTGTATTTTCTACAGTACTCAATCAAACTTGACTCTTTTTTATGATCAGTTTTTTTCACTGAACCCTGGATGTGTCTTATAAAATTCCCACTAAATAATCAGCTTAATAGATGTGCACACATGAACACACACACACACACACACACACAATACAGATAATTCCAGGTGGTCCAACAGAGCCACAGTAACAACAGCTACAGCCATATTATTTCTGACAAAGATATTCTAACTACTCATTGGAAAAAAGACAGTGTCTTTAACAAATGATGCTGAAAAACTGGATATCTTATGTAGGAGAATGAAAGTAGATCCTTATCCCTGCCCCCTTCTCATGGAAACCAACTCTAAATGGATAAAGAAAATCTTAACAAAAGATGTGTCACTTTGAAACTGTTAGAGGAGAAGAATGGAGACCAAGTCAAACACAGGTATGAATGTTCTTGATAGGATCCCAGTCACTGAGGAAATGAGTCCAATAACTGACAAATGAGACTCATGAAATTATAAGGCTTCTATGTAAAGAAGGAACTGTTAATTGCATTAAGAGACAGTCTAAATGATGACAAACATGTGATAGAGGATTAATATCTAGAATATATAAAGAATTCAAGTCACTAAATAAGAAGTAACTCAATCCAAAAAAAAGAAAAAATAATAATGGGACAATGATCTGACTAGAGAAGTCACAAAAGAAAACTCTCAAAAGGCCAGGAAAGACATGGAAAAGTTTTCAAAAGTATCAGCTATTAGAAAAGAGCAAATTTAAACTATTCTGTGGTTCCACCTCACCCCCATCAGAAAGGCCATCAGTGGAAAACAATAAATGCTGGAGAAGGTGTGAATCCGGCTCTATGATGGCTGGGCACACCCTCAAAGAACTTTAAATCCTAACTCAGAGATACTTACACATCCATGGTCATTGTTAGTCTTTTACACTTGGGAAATTGGATCTGCCTAGACAGTTCTCCATAGACAAATGGATAATAAGAATGCAGTACGTGTATAAAATGGAATTTCATTTAGCTGTAAAAGAACGAAATAATGCAATTTTTAGAAAATGGGTGGAAGTTGAAATGTAGTGAGGCAACCTAGGCTCAGGATTTTAGCTGCTAACTTTTATATAGGTATGCCTATGTGAGGATGAGAAGAGGAATGTGCCAGGAAACATGACAAAGAGGGAAGCTATTTCAGCAGCCAATTACTCTACAAAGAAATCTCAGTAAATGATAGTCTGTTTATACTTAAAACATCAGACATCGTGATTAATTGGATTGATGCCAGACCATTTATGAAGTATTTTGAGTGCCTGATTATGTTCTATTAGAATTCCCGTTTAATTGTCTTCTAGATGTGAAGTTTGTCCTCTGGTTGCCAATATGAGAAATAATGCTGTGGTATGTTAATTTTGGCACTTTCTATACTTTACCTGTTTCCATTGAGTTTCAGTTTGGTTTTGATTTTGATGCCTTTAATCTTTCGGTAGTTCCCATTATGTAAATGTAAATCTTGTGGTGAAAATCATGTTCTAACAACTAGGGAATATGATTTACTCCTGAATAAAATGAAGATATGGGTTAGTCTTACATTTAAAGGAAATAACAGTCTCTTAGGAAGATGCAATGGGAGTGGGCTGATGGAAAACCATGCAGAGGGAGTGGGAAGGGTGGCAGAGAAGCAGGAGAAAGATCAGAGCAGGAGGTATACAAATAATATTAATATTTATATGTTGCATTCTTAGAGGTTTGAAAATGTTCCATCTATAGAACATGAGCTTTCTACTGAAGGACATACAGAGAACACCCCATAGTATATTCTTTTAGCTCTCTCTTGTTTCAAGGATGAGACACTAGAGATAAGATTATTTTTAAAAAGTATATTTTATTTTTATTTTCAGTGTGTGTGTTTGTGTGTGTGGTGTGTATGTATGTCTGTACCTACATATGCAGCATATCCACATGTGTACAGGTACCTGATGTTTGTGCTGTTCGGAAATGAACTTTAGTTTTCTGCAATAACAGCAAGTGCTCTTGACCTCTGAACCATTGCTCTATCCCCTTAGCTAGAGCTGTCTTCAGATCCATCCTCCGTACCACGGGACCTCTACCATCTTGTCAGTTTTAGGACAACACCCTCAAAGCTGCCGCCCTTTGTGTACAAACATTTCCTCTATTGGATTATACCTAACTGCAAATATTCTTTTCTAGCGTCTATTTTCTTTGTTTCCTTTCCTGGTACATATTAAATAGTCACTTATTAAGCAGTTCTGACTATTTTCTTAATTCCTATTCTCTCTTCTAATTCCAAACTCACTGGAAGCCACTGAGCCCATCAGGCACAAGCCCTGATACCAAAGAAGGTCACTCTGGCTTGGAAGCTGTTCCAAGCTGTTCCAAGCTAGTTGTCTTCTTCATCTGCCTTGTCTTATACACAGCATTCAAAATGACCTGGATGTTCACCAATCTCGAAACCATTTCTTGCATTTTGAAATTGTGAAGTTACAGAAGAAAGCAGGCCAAACAGGTACCATGTAAAGGTAATCTGGGCTGCAGTGGGAACAGCAGTGAGTTTTGGGGCAAAGGTGGTGATGAAGAACAGGGGGATGGATATGATAGGTACTGGTGATTTGACATGATCATTTCTTTAATCATTGAGCCCACTCAGCTCACAGGGATACTTTTAAAATTCAACATGGATTCCAAATATCTAGGTCTGACAGCTCAACTTTCTATAATGACACTTATCATTTTACAGGTGTATATGTGGACACGCAGCAATATGATGCTAATAGACAACTTTATAAATCTTCAAAACTGGTTCTGGGAAATAAAGCTGGAGCTCTGGGCCCCATCCACATGTGTGCTACCACAGAACGCTGTTCTCAACACTTAATAAACATTTAGATTTCTGAAGCAAGCATTTTCTATGTGAACTGATTTCATTTTTGGAGCTAGGCATGAATTTTAATTTGAAATGCTTCAAACTCAGTTCAGCTCTTTACAGTTCTTCTCTACACGAAAAGGTGGAATCGTCTGCACAGTTGACAGATTGGTGTTGGTTTTGGCCTGCTCTTAGTGGGTTCTGTTTATTTCAAATAGTTTCACAACATAAGTGAGGTAACCCAATCACAAAAGAATACACATGGAATGCAATCTCTGATAAGTGGATATTAATTAGCCCAGAAGCCCTGAATACCCAAGGCACAAATTGCATAACAAATGACTCCCATGAAGAAGTATGGAGAGGGTCCTGATCCTGGAAAGGGTTGATCTAGCATTGGCAGGGAATATAAGGACAGAGAAAAAGGAGGGAGGTGATTGGAGAAGGGATGGAGAGAAGAAGGTTTATGGGACATATGGGGAGGGGGATCCGGGAAAGGGGAAATCATTTGGAATGTAAACAAAGAATATAGAAAATAAAAATATTTTAAAAAAAAAGGTGAGGAGGGCAGACATGTCTTACAAATGTGATGATGGAATTATGCGAAAGAAAAAAACCCTACAGTTTGGATAGTGAGGGAAGGTAAATATGTCACTATGAACATAAGCAGTCCCTCAAGGCCACCAGTGATGCGTGCCAGGAAAAGCATCTGCACCTTCTCACCTGGGTGCCCATGGACTGTGACATGGACATGCCAAGTGACAGATGTACAGGGGAACACTTCCCATGATCCTCCAGTGGGCTTAGATGGAAACCTTCATGGGGAACATCTTCTTGTGTGCTAACTGTTCTTAAGAAGCAGGTACTTCACATATGCTGAAAACAGGAAACGTTATTTTAAAATGTACAACGCCTCAGAATTTGACACAGAGCCCAATTAAGGGATAACTTATACGTGGTCATTTCTCACCTTACAGGACTCTTTCCATCGCTGATGAAAAGCAGGCTCTGGGTGGCGGCCAACACACTTCTAGTGTATCTTTTATTTCTCTCCCCTGAATCTTCACACTAGGAAGGAAACTCATGATTTGCCATTGCCCTATTTGGTTTCACTCTCTTCTCATTAAAATGAGTTCAAAAGGTGAAAACAGGCAGCATTACAAAAGCACTCATCCTTTGTGGCTGTAACTAGCTGTCTCACAAGGAGCCCCATGCTCTACTTTTCCCACCTCAAGGGACTTTGCATATGCTCAGCTTTCCTGTGACAGTCTGTGCAGCACTTGACTTTAGGAAGAAAAATGAAGGGCTCAAATGCAGGCAGCGGGTCTCTGGACCAATGTGCTGACTTTCTGAATAATGTTTCCAGAGGAGAGTGGGTATTTGAGAATAGGGGAGAGATTTATGTAGAGATTAGAAATTAAGTTTCACAAACAACTGATTATGGAGAAGCAACACAATTGTTGCCCATTCATTCTCTTTGAGCAAACAGTCAGTGTCAAAGTTAGAAATTTATGGTTACAAAAACTGTAACATATTCAATATGCAAAACATTTTTTCTATTCCATGTTGCCCAATATAGACTCACATACTTCTAAGCATGCATTTTATTTCCAGGATATATGTGTGTGTGTGTGTGTGTGTGTGTGTGTGTGTGTGTGTGTGTGTGTATATATATATGAAGGAGATGTCTGCATAAGAATATATTAAAATACACTGTCAGCTAAGAATCTTTGTCCCTTGACTTCTTAATGATTGTTCCCAGGGTGGACCTTGTTAGAAATATTATTCAGCCTGTTTAAAATTTATCATGCCTCAATCTAAACACTGTGGTCATCTGAGAGAAAGTACTTCGTAAGTTCTAAGTAGACAGAAAAAATATTTAGATAAAAGTTTATGTTCATTGTAGAGGGAAAATGCAGATAAACTGAATTTAGGGGAAAGCCATACATTAGAAGAGAATGCCTATTATAAGTAGGGCTGCTATGAACATAGTGGAACATGTATCCATATTACATGCTGGGGAATCCTCTGGATATATGCCCAGGAGTGGTATAGCAGGATCCTCCGGAAGTGATGTGCCCGATTTTCTGAGGAACCGCTAGACTGATTTCCAGAGTGGTTGAACCAATTTGCGACCCCACCAGCAGTGGAGGAATGTTCCTATTTCTCCACATCCTCACCAACACATGCTGTCTCCTGAATTTTTAATCTTAGCCATTCTGACTGGTGTAAGGTGAAATCTTAGGGTTGTTTTGATTTGCATTTCCCTAATGACTAATGCAGGTATCCCTTAGTGGAGGAATAGATACAGAAAATGTGGTATATATACACAATGGATTACTATTCAGCCATTGAATTCATGAAACAATGAATTCATGAAATTCTTAGACAAATGGATGGAGCTGGAGAACATCATCCTAAGTGAGGTAACCCAGTCTCAAAAGATCAATCATGGTATGCACTCACTAATAATTGGATATTAGCCTAGAAAATTGGAATACCCAAAACATAATCCATACATCAAATGATGTCCAAGAAGAACGGAGGAGTGGCCCCTGGTTATGGAAAGACTCAGTGCAGCAGTATAGGGCAAAACCAGAATAGGGAAGTGGCAAGGAGTGGATGGGGGAACAGGGGGAGGGAAGAGGGCTTATGGGATTTCGGGGAGTGGGGAGCCAGAAAAAGGGAAATCATTTGAAATGATATTGAATAAAAAAGAAAAGAAGAGAATGCCGTTTTATTATTAAACTACATGCCAATGGGAGCTCAGGGAAACAAACACTACATTAGATGCCATTTTCAATTAAATTTTTTTTTTGTCAACATATACCTGAAACACAGCAAAATCTTCAAGGCTATCTTTTTCCCCCTCCTGCCCACAAAGTGAACAGTTGTCTAAAATAGAGGGATAAAACATTTACTTTCATCGTTCAAAGAAAAAAAACCTTAATATTAGGTTTGCGTTACATTTTGATGTGGGCCAATTCTTTCTGATTACTTTTAAATTATAGCTTTTCTATAATAATATGCAACTCAGCATCTTCTATGTAGGGCCAGCAGCTTTGCATTGCTAGCAGGACACACCACTATTAACGCTCTAAATTACAGCTTCTTGGCCTTGTCAACACGGGCTCATTATTCCAATTAAAGTGTAGTGGAGGGATGCTTAAAGTTCCTTCCATTTGTGACATTTCTAGGAACCCATGAAAAGAAAATTCTCTTTTACTTCATATGTAAGGAGGATGCTGCTTGCACTGGTCTAGTCAAAGAAGCTATTGCTTAATGGGTAAATGAGCATGGAAAACCCATTAAACATTGCACCCTTCACAACAAAATGGAGTCAAAATATAAGGAATATCTTTAAGGAAAGGGGAGAAAATTAAAAATCCCACCCACATAATGGCAAACACATGCCGAGAATGACTGCTGTGTACATAAGAGCTAGGGCATGTGTTTCTAAATATAAGTGTTGGTCAGCCATATTGATTCAATCTTCCACTTCCTGCAGTAGGGAATGTGTTAGGTGAACTTGCTTCCTGTTTGCTTTGGTACTTCTGTGGGAAACAGGAAAGCGGACCACATTCAGCCCACTTACTAACATCCTGGTGTAAGTCACAACTTCATTCACATTTTGTCAACTCTTCTACCACAAATTTTGAAAAAGACTTTTTATGGTAAGGAAGCCAATTGCAAAATCTCAGATTGTAACTGCTTGTTACACATATGGACCATAAACTTATTATAAACCACAAACCCCCCATTTGGTGTAGGTCTCTAACAAGAGAAGATAAAAGTTAAGTCATTGCATTTCTGTTTTCTGAACAAAGTCATCCGCCAGTATTCATAACAGGCATAGAGTCCATGGGTTTTCATATGCTGTCCACTGCACACACAGTTACCCGTCGGGAGTACACAGCACTCACAGAGCCTAAAGGAACCCATGCTCTGTTCTTAATGTAAAATGTCTTTATTTACACTAAGGAAAATTGTAATTTTACATTTCTTGTCTGTTCTAGTCTTATTAACATACCCTTGGGTGGCCTCCGCCAAGTGATTCTAAAGAAAATTATGTTATTTAAGCGTTATTTTCTTGGCTTTTGGCTGTCTCTCTTTGATAGACTTTTAAATTACAGGTTTAAACCCCTCCCATGGTTAGAGTAAGCAATCATATTTCCAATGTGACTCTTAGGGCTCCAGGAGTGTGTGAAATCTGGCAGGAATGGCTACCTCAGGGCATCCTGTTTGTGGTTAGTATATTTACTGACCACGTCCAATCATCAAGCCAGGTTTCATGATCTGCACTTACTGTTCTGCTTATAATCAATTACAATTGGATCACTAACGAGCAAACTAACCTGAGTGTAATGCCAGCACCTCCTTGGCATTCACTGCTATGTAGAAACTTAGATTTATTTTTTTATTTTTTTAAATGAATTTCCAAACTGCTTAGTTAAGAAATCTAATTTTGAAAAGAGAAAACTTATTTGCTTTAGGTCAAGGTTGGGGTATCTAGTCTCACCAGCCTCCTCTATTTTCATAATAATGTAAAATAGCTGAAAAAAACCCTTTATTACTTAAAAGTGTTTATTCACACAATGGCTTCATGGCTTCAGTGAAACATTTGTTTCTTGAGACTTTATGTCTGTGTTTTTTCTTTAATACTGCTATTCTTAACAATTAAACATATAAATTAAGCAATTAAAATAGCCCAGAGACAGCCCTATCCCCCAATCCTTTAAGTACAAAATTCAGGATTCACCCTTCAAAGCTCGGGTAAGGCACAACAAAAAGAAATCCCCTATTTGGAATCAGACTCTTACCTAACACCATTTATCAGACAAATTTATACTTTCTAGCTTGAATAATACTGAACCATGGAATTATTATACTGGTACTTCAGCATGTAATATTGTTTGAAATTCCAATATTGATTCTATTGACTATTGCAGTATTATTTATGACTCGAGTTACTTATTTACTCATTATATTGCTATAAACAAGGCATAAACTCCTTTAAGTTAAAGAGCATCTGTAAGTCTGGCAAAAATTATAAAAGTCATGGGAAAGAGAAGGTACTTAGTAAAAACTCAACTGACAAATAGGCTGAAGAGAATAATGATAACGTTATATAGCTAATATTGATAGTCTACATTTGCTCTTTCAAATGCTTTTTACCCTTCATTTATTCCCAGACATTTCAGCTTACTCTCAAATATGCAACTAGATCAATTTAGTAAAGCAATTAAAAAATCACTTTTGATACTAATGATAATTATAGGCACATGGTATTTACTCTCCATCAGCCACTGTTTTAGTGGCACGTGTCTATTCACATATGTGAACACATATGCTCTTCTTAGTAACAGAGCGATGCTGTATTAGACATATGCAAACCTGAAGCACAGACAGATTATGTGATATGTCACATCACCAAGCTGAAAGCAAGAGAAAGCCAGGCAGCTTGGCCTCAGCACCTGCCTGCTTAATTCCTGCGTTCCACATCTGGCACTGGAGCAAGGAAGCTGCTCAATCTTCCCATGGACCATGTGGCCCTGCAGAAATTTTTGGATGAAAAGCTATGTCCTGGTGTACATGATGGTGCAAACTCAGGCTACATTAGCATTTGGCTGACTGGAAGCCATAATAATTTGGCAAATTCTTCATTTATTCGACAGCCAGATTTTCACCTCAATTTTTCAATGAAAAATTATTCTAACTTTACCACCTGTACCTATGCAATCACATTTTATGACTCTTTTAATGTTCATAAGGATATCGTAAAGGAAAGACAACGATCCCTAAATTCAGCGACATATATAAATCACAGAGTTTAAATCATATCACTGATTTAGGTTGGACTCAATCCCTTATCATGGCTGACTTTCTTGGCAAGAAAAATTGAGCTCAGACTAAGCTATTCATTTTCTAGAGCAAATAGTAATGCTAATTCAACATTTCTAAGACCTCTTGGTTAATTTTCAATGCACATAAAATGCAATAAACTCTTTTGAAGTTTTCACTGGCTTAAGGAATGGACCTGAAATCCAAGAGGTTCATTAATCACCTAATTCATTCCCAAGCCAATATAAAACTAGAACAGGAAGAGGGAAAAAAAAAGATGTTTTCTATTTGTTTAGTTAATTCTAATTGTTCCTAAGAAAATTCCCGGACTTATCTCAGAAAGGGACAGAGATGTTGAGGGCAATGAAGGCTGTTGTTCTTTCTAGGAACACAAGCCAGAAGACAAGCAGATCCTCTTGGCACCATTGAGTCTGGTGCCCAGATAACAGCGGCAGGGTTCTGCTGCATGGGTTATGCAATATCTTTGTCAACTCCTGTGGATATTGGCATTTTTTTCTCACGGAGGCAGTCCAAAGATCTGGTGGTTTTCTTTGGTATTAGAAGATTAATAAATTAGCCTCGGTTTATAGTAAGAGAAATTTATGAGGAGGAAACACAATCAACGTTTCTATTAGCATCATCTCTAGTGTGGAGTTGGCTCTGAAGCAACCATTCATTCTCTGAAATAACACCACACAAGCATTTCAATTCTCACTCCAATAAAAGTTGATGCCGAATAAATGTGCACTTATTAATGATCGCATTAATAAAGGGCACAAGCTGTCAGTTGGGCCCACTCATTAGATCAGAGGCCTATAACACATTATAACTAGGCTGGTTTGGACGCTACTCAGAAGTAGAAACTCTCAGATTTAATTGCTTCCTTTCAGAATATATAGGTCACACATATGTGTGCATAGACATTTATATATAACCTTTTCCCCAATGACGTTTGGCAGCGAAGCTCACTTTCTATGGCATTCTCTATAAGAGATGTTACAGAGAAACTTGCTGGGGTCTGAAACGGGCTAAACATGTTTTCCTTCCTTTTTCTGTTTCTTTCCCTGCCATCGCATCACACCCACCCTTCTCTCTTTTCGTATTCTCCTCTGTCCTCTTCCTCTTCCTTTTCTTCTTCCCCTTCCTATTTCTTACTACACTTTCCACTGTTCACTGACAGCCTTGCATGCTAGCAAGCAGAAGAGCTGCTTCACTTTTACACTGGGATGTAGGAAGCGCGTGGGGCCTCTGCTGTGTAGGTGCTGCTGGTGTTCCCAGCACATAAATCCCTCCCATACCCTCCCCAGCCTCCCCAAAGTGACATTGGCTGGAAACAACGTGGGATTCCTAGCCTAGTGGCCTCACAACAGGCTTAACTGTGTGCTTCTCTTTTAGCATATGACTATAAATATAGTCATAAACTTTTGTAGACATATGCATGCATAGATACATACATATATAAGCTTCAAAGTAGAATCAGTTTCATGTACATAAATATGTATGTATATGAAGCTGATATATGTATGTGAAGAAATATATATATATGAAGAAATTCACCTGATCTAGCATTTATGGGCATGTTCTAAGAACATGCTAAAGATATATATATATATATATATATATATATATATATATATATATATATATATATATATATACACATAAACATTCTAAAGAAAATGTTAATGGATTTTTTATTATTTTGCATTTCCATACTATTCACTTCTCTCCAGAGGCAAGTAATCATATTCTAAATACAATTTATATCTCACATGTTGTCACGTGATTAATACATTCTGATCATCACTTTTCAACTTGAGATGTACTCAGGACCAAGTCTTATATTGTATCTTTCTTTCCCTGCTTCCCTCAAGTCCTGTTGTAAAAAGGAGATGGTGGGTAAAGTGAAGGCTATTTGGTCAATGATTTTTCTACATTTGACTTGACTCTTTCTATTCTGTTATTTAATCACTTAATTATTTAGGGCTTTGGAACAAGATCTTGCTGTGTAGTTTCCTGAGGTTGGCTTCAAAATATGACCTATGATCATCCTGCCTCAATCTCCCAAGGATTACCATAGAAGACATATGACACAGAGTCTGGCTGTTTGATTTAATTGTTTCAGGCTTTTTAATTGTGTGGGAATATCATTTTTCCTGAAGAATCATTACAACCATAAGCAATTCACCTGATCTAGCATTTATGGCCATGTTCTAAGAACTGGGTAGATGTTACAAACATAAGCTTGAGTATCTACCATAAATGAGCTTATTCTGCAATCAGCAATGGTGAATTAGATGAAAATTCAGTAAATTTATATATTATATGATATAATGCAAAACTATAAGAAGGGTATATGTGATTATGTTAAGAAGGAATCACTATATGGTTGTGGACACAATGGAACAACTAACTCCAGCCAAAGTTAGAAATTATGGGTTGTTTCTTTATTCAAAAAGATTCCAATATCAAATGGTCAGTTCTGAAAACATATACACAAGTAATGTAGAGACTGAGCATGTTGTACTATGCATTTAGGAAAATACATATGATGCACATATATTTATGTGGCAACAATCAATGGGAAAAAGAGGCCATGAGTTTGAAAGGTAGCAAGGGGAGAGGATATATTGGAGACTATGAAGGAAGGGGAAAAGGAAGTAAATAACATGATCATATCATAATATACAAATATTCTAAAAGACTCCAAGGTATTGAGTATGTTGAGTGTGAGTTTACTGGAGTCTTACGCTTAGCCTGAGAAAGATGCAGCCTTTGAGGGCTGGCTGTGGGCATCAGGGGAGCTGGGGTGGAATGACCTGTTATTTATCTCTCTCTGCTCTGTCATTAGTGTGACCAGCTTCATGTTCTTGTCTCCTTGGTAAACTTCTGCTGGTGATCTCCATGACACCATGGTATCCTAGCTCAGTCTTCTGAAAATGAATGCCTTTTCTTTTCTGTTTGTGCATGAAGAAGTTGCGTGCAATGGACCAATGTTTCTTTTCCTCTCCTGTTTTAGCTTTTGCTGTTTTATCTCCTCTCCAAACCCACTCTCCCTTTTTAGCCCTCTCTATCCACTTTTCCTTTCTCTTCTTTCACTCTTCTGCGTTCAGTGACCACCTTGTATGGTTGCAACCGGAAGCTGTGCTTGAACTTTCCCCGGGGGATTTAAGGACCTATACATTATGTAGCATCAGGACTCTACTCTGTGGCTGTCCAACTTAGAACATACATCCACACTCTGCCAAATACCGAGTCTTCATTGAGTTCACCAGGCTGTATTTGTTTTTTTTTTTATCATGTTCTTGTTTTCACAAGTAGAGTTGGTTTTACAGTCAAATGTGTGACGAGCCAAAACGTTTGAACTCCAACCATCTGCAAATGTATTTGGCTTTCTAGTTGTATATTTACACAGAGTTGCTCGATGGTATAACACTGCCCCACAAAACACAAAACCAGTTGGACACAACAGGTGAAGAATTCTCACAGGAATATTTCGTTTTTCTGAACCCAATTGCCCTTAGCAATGTCATCTCATTATCAATTATAAGCCTCTACATAGGATACATTGAAAGTTTTAGGTCACAAAGACTGATAGAAAGCAACCCGATCAACATACCTGTCCTTAAAGCCAGCATGACTTCCGTGTAAAATCATCCTGGTTTTATGACTTTGCCTACTGGATAACCTCCTTTGCTCTGTTGTCCATTGAGATACAATTCATTCATGCATATTAATCCTTGCCTTGGCCTTCCTGTCACTCATCTTGTTGCCTTGGCTTGGACCTTGGTTACCCTCTTTGTGGTTTTAATTATTTCCTTAATTTTCCATTTCTTTGAATTTATGTGTCTACCCTCATATTTTTGTCAATCCCATGACTTGCATAATTCACTGGTCTCTTTCCGTCACTTGTCAGTCCATGTGACATTTATATCACTGAAAATATCTCATAGGAGCATTCAGGAGACAAGGGAAAATGAGGATGAGATTTGAGAAATGGATATGCTCTGGCCAAAGTTATGCATAATACAAAGATAGAATAATAACAGAACATTTCACTTTTATCAATCAAAACTAATTTATATATCAAATTTCACTAAATGTTTAAAGCACAGCGTGTATAGTGTCTTTTGCTCTTGGATAGTTTTTTTTTCTTTAAGAAATAATGTGGCATTTGATCAATATCACTTTAATATATGACATGGTTTTCTGACATGGAAATGTAGGATATAACAGAAAGTTAAAGTACCACACATATATGTAAAATGTAGTGGAACACATATTTAAGCTGTTATTCTGTTTACAATGCATTATGATATATACTAGACTATATTAATATTAGGTGATATTCCTTGATCTGTCTGTTGTTATCTCTCAATCTAAATATTCCTATTATTTCTTGATAATAGAAAGTTTTAGGTACACATGTTTTTCCATAGCACAGGTTCCAATTCTCAGGACCCTGAGAGCTTAGTATAGAGATGTAACTAAATTTCAGCCTACAAACTCTGAGACAAAATAATGAGTTTATTTTCTAGGTATTTTCTGTATATTGAGGTATAGCCACCCTTTACTTTTTCCCTGTCCTTTGATCTGAAAACAATTAAGATTCAAGAGAAGGAAGAAGATTGATAAAAGCAACCTGGAAAATATAGAGCCAATATATCTGCTCATTCCTGCTGAAACCCAGCCATCATGAACAGGTGGCAGAGATGGTCTAAGCTATCTTTGTGCTGTCTTTAATGACAGTGGTCAAGTTAGCCTCGCAATATTAGAGGCTAAAATATTAGATCCTATCATTAGCTTGTATTTTTGTTCTTCATCTTTTATTATGTCTGTGTGTATATACGACTATGTCTGTTCACGTAGATTTATGTGCCTGTAAGCACATGTACAGATATGTGTGTAAGAGTGTGTAGCTTAGAGATCATTTACAGGCCTTCTCAGATGTCATTTTTGAGCAACTGTCCACTTTCTTATTTAAATTAATTTAATGTTACATTTTTGTATATATGAATGTTTGCATGTGTGAGTGTATACATGCTCATGAGTGTGTGGGTATGTGTATGTGTGGGTGAGTTTGTGCACATAGGTGTACCATGGTCCATGTTGGACAGTCAGAGGACACCTGGTAAGAATTGAATTTCTCCTTCTCCTTCTGCCTAATAGCACAGGGGGCACAAACCTTAGCTTGTCAGACTTTTCCTACCTTAACCATCTTGCCAGTTTCTCTTTTTAGATAAGGTGTTTTACAGGCCGGAAGTTCAGTGAGTAATGCAAGGCTGACTAGCCATGAAACCCAGTGAGCTCCCAGTCCGCCTCCCCCAGCACTGAGAGAATACACCCGGCTTTTTAGGGATGGAATCCAGATCCGCAAGCTCCTGCAGCAATCACTTCATCGATTGACCTACCTCCCCAGCTCAACTCCTTGTAAGACCTGGTATCTCTGTAGCCCAGGCTGACTTAGAACTCACAATGTAGCCCATGGCAATCTTTCTGCGTCAGTCTATAAAGTGTTGAGATTAAAGGAATAAGTCATTATACACTCCAAGACTCATTTGTTTTTATATTGAGGGAGTTTCTTGGAAGTGGGTATTGGTGTCATTGTAAAGTTATTATTTTTGGAATACTACCTGAAGTTTAT
Source organism: Apodemus sylvaticus (assembly GCF_947179515.1). Lineage (NCBI taxonomy): Eukaryota > Metazoa > Chordata > Mammalia > Rodentia > Muridae > Apodemus > Apodemus sylvaticus. The sequence goes on from NC_067489.1 coordinate 34,336,977, forward strand.
CCTGTCATATCATATACATAGTTGATGTCTCATCTAAGTGTGCTAATTAAAAACACACTCATACATTTCTTTATAATATTATTTAAAAGCTTGGCAAATACTTAAATGTTCTTTACAGCAGATGGAAGTTGGGACTCTTTAATTAGTAAACCATCATCAATGACAAATCACACTAGTTTTCCCAAAACCTCCAACCTCAAGTCTTTACCCTCTTCCATCTTCTCATTGCTTCTGGTTTAAGAGACCACTTCTTAGGCTGACTCCCGCTTCCAGAAGTCTGTGGAATGTGTCTCAGAGAACTGCTTTTAGGGAGCTGCCTCAGCCCAGGGATTCACCAAGACCATCAGGGCACTGGTCCTATGCCGCACAGCAATGCTGCCTATTTGCTAACGTCTGCTTACAGTTCTCTTGGCTTTACTTTGATTTTTGTGGTTTTAATTTCAATCCCATGAACTATTTTAACATATCTAAGCTCAAAACCATATTATTAGCTCAAAAGCTCATTGGTAGGGTATGTTACACAGTCGTCTGTAATGGAGACTCCTCAGACATAGGTTTTTGTGTCTTTCCTGGATTGTCACAAGTATTACTGTACAAAGAAAATTATGTGAAATAAGTGCCCCACAAGTTTATAGGTCCCACAGAGAGAGAATGTGGATACAAAGCACTCTATGTCTAAAGGAGTACCAGGCAACATATTCAGGAGATCACTCATTTGTGTGTTTTGTTTTGTTCCTTGAGACAGGATCTTATTGTATAATACAAACTATCTCCATATGTATTTTATAATGAAAGTTACCTTCAGATGTTTCAGTCTTCTGCATCAGACTCCCAAGTGATGAGGGGCTTTCAGGCCTGTACTGACATCCCCTGCAGATAGAAGAATCTTGTCCCCTCTGTTTTACACTTTTGTTTTGTCTATTTTATTTCAGTCTTAGAACATTGATTATATCCCAATGAAAGAAAAATCTATGCTTGAGAATTCTATGAAGAATTTGGTATTTTTATTTGGCATTTAGTTAATGAGTTGACTAAAGTTCTCCGTTTCAGATTGTCTCACAGTCTACTTCCTGTTTCTAACCTCTCTTCTCATCTTAGTTCATGACTAAGAAATAGTTTTAGCCAGACAGAGGGCTTAACAAACTCTGGTATCTGGAACCTAACATTGTACAGACATGAAAACGTGGCTTGGATGTGTCTCTGAAGACACTGTTCTCAGCAAACCTGGTGGCACAGATTTCTAATCTCAGCTATCAAGAAGGCTAAGCAGAAAGATTGCAAGCTTGAGGCCTGCCGTAAAGCAACATAGTGATTTCTAGGTCAGCCCGGGACAGCTCAGAAAGACTTGTCACAAAATAAAAAGTTAAAAAAGAAAGAAGGTTGGGAATATAGGCCAGATATAGGTTACTTGCCTAGCATTCCCTCCCCCACCCCAGCCTTCTCTCTTTTAAACTAGTATCACCGAGCACTAACATTACAATTCAAGTTTCAGTTAAAATTCTTATTGCCAGTTTGAAAACCTATAAACACCTGCTTTCATTTTTCACAAGATAATTGTTACAGTGTCCATACATCACGTATTTCAAATATTTCTATTTAAAATACTATTTTATTTGTGTACTTTATTGGATTCATTTCACCCATAAATTTATCATTTATGAAAATTACATAGAGTACAAAGTGAAAAATTTCTTTTTTTATCTATTGAATTCCATTCTAACATCAGAGGTCACCTTGTATCTGGCTAGAAGATAGTCAGCATATTCTGAAAGCTACAGAGTTTATTTTTCTGTTTATAGTTTGGAATTTAAATAGCAATGACACACATAGACTCATGAATTTGAATACTCAGTTACCAGGAGTGACACTATTTGACAGGGTTAGGGAGAGAATGTCACTGAGGTTGGGCTTTGAGGTAGCAAAAGCCCAAACCAACTCTCTCTCTCTCTCTCTCTCTCTCTCTCTCTCTCTCTCTCTCTCGCTCTCTTTCAGCTACTATAATGTTAGTATAATATTAGGGTGTAGTTCTCAGCTTCTGCTCCAAGGCTTGCTTGCACACCATCATGCTCCCCAACATTATGATAATTCACTGAACCACTAAAATTGTAAGCAAGGCCCTCCCTGTTAAAGACTTTCTTTTATAAGAGTTAACTTGGTCATATATCTCTTTACAGCAACAGAATAGTGACCAAGACAGAATTGGTACAAGGGACTGGGATATTGCTGGGGGGTGGGGGTGGGTGGGTGGGGGAGGTGGGGGGGTAGGGGGATGTTGGATTACTGAGATTGGTAGAGTAGATATCAAGGCAGCCTAGCACTGACTGCCTCCTGTGGTTATTAGTAATCACTCACATTCAGATCTCTACTGAAAAGGAGCAAGCTGGACAAAGAGAAATACACAAAGTTCAGTTTGAGGAAAAAAGGAAGTAAAAAGTTTAAAGGAAACCCTGACTCTAAATGGAATAAAGGGAATGGTGATTTCGGGGCAAGACCTCCCCTTTTAAGCTTTCAACTTGTGAAAAAGAATTAAAGAAAAGCTTAAGCAATGAAGGAAACCATCAGCTGCAGAAAGCTGATACAAATGTATTTGAATAGAGGGCCAAATTCCAGCTCCATCAAGCAGCAGAATTTAGCAGATTCGCCATATGGTTCCGACTTCAGAACCAAGAATGCAAGGAATAGGTTGTGGAATTTTTCTCCAAGGGTAAAAATAACCACCAAGGCCAGTTATATGTCAGAGGTATCCCTGCACAAAGGCCCAGAGAGGCCATTGCACAAAGCTATGAAGATGCAGCCTGGATTTCGTGGGAGACTCTGAGATGTTGGAGATGCCAGAGTCTTGGAATACCTGCCAAAGACAGCTTCAGACCAGGTATGAAACCAGCCCAAGAAAGGAAAGTGTGTTGCAGTCAACAAGATGTTGGACATCTGAAGGGTGCTTTGATATCACACACAGAGATGCAGAATTTGGAGTTTTTCTTGATGTTTGTTTGTTTGTTTTGGTCTTGCTTCAGTTCAATATCTTCTCATGATGCACCCATTCTTCCTTTCTGGAATGGTAATGTATATTCTGTGCCATTATTTGTTGGAAGTGTGTGATATTCCTTTTTATTTTTATTTTACAGGGGTTACAGTTAAGAGATTGCCATGAATCTCAGAAGAGACTTTGAACTTTGGAATTTTAAGGTATCGAGACTGTTAAAGACTATGGGAACTTTTGAAATTGAACTAAAAAGTTTTTGCATTATGATATTGTTATAAAGCATGTAACAGGGAGTCAGGGAGTGGTGGTTTGAATAAGAATGGCCTTGAGGCTCATAGAGTTGAATGTTTAGTCAGTCACCAGGGAATGGCACTATTTGAAAGGATTAGAAGGATTAGGAGTTGTGTCCCTGTTAGAGGAAGTGTGTCACTGGAGATGGGCTTTAAGGTTTCAAAAGCCTGTGCTATTCCAGGTCCTCTCTCTCTGCCTATTGATCAGGATTAACTCTCTACCTGTGCTCTAATGCCTGTTGGTCTGCTGGCCTGTTTTCTACCATGATGCTAATGGACTAAATCTCTGAAACTGTACACAAGGCCACAGTTAAATACTTTCTTTCGTAAGAATCGCCTTGGTTATGATGTCTCTTCACAGAAATAGAACAATGCCTAAAATAAAAATATAGTTTTGATAATTTCTATATATACAAATATATTTTTCACTCAAACAAGAACATGCTATACTTACTAATTTGCCACTGTTTTCTTCCAGATGAATATGGATATATTTTAAGATGAGTAGCATGATTTTTATTTTATTGTGTGTACATGTGTATGTGTATGTGTGTGCATGTATGTGCATATATGGGTATTTGTGTCTATATGGGTATATGTGTAAGTATGTATGTGTGTCTGCATGCATCTCTCTCCCTCTCTTTGTCTCTGTCTCTGCCTCCCTGCCTCTCTCTCTCTCTCTCTCTCTCTCTCTCTCTCTGTGTGTGTGTGTGTATGTGTGTGTGTGTACTTATATCTATGTGTTCTTGGTGTGCATAGGACTGTTAGGGCATACATATGTGTCGAGGTGAGGGTAGTGGTTGACACTGAGTACTTTCCTCTGTCACTCTCCCTCTTCAATTTTTCATTTAATTTCAACTTTGTTTTGTGTCTGAGTGCTATGCCTGCATGTTGTATGTGCACCAAGTACATGTTTGGTGTCCCTGAAGGTTGAAAAAGTATTGGTTCCACTAGAATTGGAGTTAAAGATGGTTGTAAGACACCATGTGGGTGCTTAGAATTGAACCTAAGTCCCCTTTTGTCAATGCTCTTAACCATTGAGCAATCTTCCCAGCCACAACTCCCCATCTTAGTTTTTGAGACAGGTTCTCTCCTTGACCCTGGAGCTTAGCCTTTGGCTAGACCAGCTGGCCAGCAAGCTCAGGGATGCCACTGTCTCTGGACCTTGAGTGCTGGGGTTACAGGGATATCTTGCTACACTCAGATTTTTATTTGTGATCTGGGAAATCAAATTTGATTCTTCCTGCTTGAATAGTAAGCACTTTACTGACTGAGCTGTCTCTACAAGTCCCTATGTCCAAGTTCCTAATGGCTGTATAGCATTCCATATAATTCGTGGTAGTTAAATATATGTTGATCAAAATAGGCTGTTTCTTTTAGGTTTTAGTTACATGAAGCAAAGAATATCTCTGTATGTATTGGCAGTATGTATTACAATTGATTATTTTGGTAATTTTCAATTTACAGTTATTTAACACTCATTAGTAACAGACAAAAGTTATTACCCATTTTAATATTATTGATTTATACCTTAACCACATTTTCTGTAACAAATTTTGAAATTAATTGTTTGCATTTAGTCTACTCATTCCAAGGCATGCCAGAGGTTGTAATGTCAAAGGAAGTATTTCAACCAATAATCCGGTAACACGTTGGGGTGTTGAAATGCTTAAAATAGAACATTTAAGCTAGAGCTTGCAAATTAGATACAACTCTTGCATTCCACGGGCAGTCTTTAGCAGTATGCTGAAGAGAAGATCCCTTCCAGCATTCTTCATATTGATATTAATGTCCAACCATGAGCATATGTTGCAGGAATGTTTAATGTATCTGTAGGCAGTTGGGCCAGATTTGTCTTATTTTAGGGAGCCCTGTCATAAGTTAGTTAGTATTTCCTTGTGTCATTATTGCATTCTCTCCAACATATTTGATAGGACATATGGAAACTTCTGAAAATGTGACGTGAACATTCCAATCATAATAACTTCATGGGGCCCTGACATTTGAATACAACTTACATAAGGAAGAGAGCATTTGCCTGAAGCCCAGACTATTATTCTGTTGGAATATAGTCTGAACATATTGATTTTTTTGCTGTAATGTCTTTGAATTCATTTCATGTAGTTGAAACAACTACATCCAGTTTAATGATCTAGTTTGTTAACAAAACCACAGTGTTAGTAAGTAGAAATAAGAGAGAACTGGAAAGGCCCCCCTTCCAACAGCAGGCGAATGGCCCCAATTAATCAGAACTAAGAATAGCTATCTTCTGTTTTACAAAAGCTTTTTCAAAGTTTCTTCAACTGCCACCGGAAAGTAATTAAAGAAGAAACTATCCCTTAGAGTTACATTAGTTTATATATACTATGTTGTCAAAGAAAAAATGTAAAGGAAGCCTGAAATCATGAATAAGAGTTCAGTGCTAACCCACCGTCATGTAGGGACATCCTGCATCTTTTTTCCCCACTCAGGGAATCTAGAATAATTCGAAAGGCCTTGGTATAATATAATGATATCATGTATTGGCTCCTTTCAAGGAAAAGGCATAATAGTGCCTCTGCTGATAGTAGATGTACCAGTATGACATTTAAAGTAATATTAGTACATGCCAAGTGTTGTCTTTCCATATTGGAAGTGTTTGACTTTGGATTAAGATTTATTTTATTTTCAGTTCCATGTATGTGTGTGTATCTGCATGTGAGGTGCATACACAGGAGTGCAGGGGCCCACTGAGGCAGAGGCCATGCATGGGGTTCCCTGGAGGAGGAATTAGAGGCAGCAGTGATCCACTCTACATGGGTACTGAGAACTGACCTCTGGTCCTTTGGAAGAGAACTACACACCCCTAAACTCTGAGCAATCCCACCAGTCTCCAGTTGGGTTTGTTTTGGTTTTAAATATGTGACTGCCAAGGACTAAATGTGACCTGTGAAAGGAAATGAAAACAAGCCCGAGCACGTGAGACAAGATTAAACACACTGCTGCTTTTCTTATAAAAATTACATGTCCCTTTTCAGAAGGCTATGAACTACAGAGTGTCGCTGTGGTGAGTACTAAATTCCAAGGAGACTGAGCCACGCTATCTTAATGCACTTTTGAAGAGCCACAAACCATCACAACATTGTTCGTGAAACTGTCAGATTACTGTATGTCAACTCTCGCATAGTTTCATGGTTTTATCAAGTGAATGGCTTTAACTTGTACTAGCGACATGACAGGGTAAAAACAACAAAACCAAGCAAAACATCTGTGCAACCTTTCCAGTCCAAGCACACATGAAAATAAAGATATTTACAACATTTCAAAAGCCAGATGATCTATGTGTGAGGCTTACCCTTCTCTTGCGCAGTCTGACTTGATTGTCCACAGTCTCCTGGGTGGTCACTGGGCCCCTTAAGTGTAAACACTGCATGCCATCTTCCCGACTGACCCCGAGAGGGCTTTTGTTTTGATATTCTGAGAACCCACTCTTCTCCAGGTCATTTTCTGCTGACAGTCCACCAGGGCAGGAAGAAGTCTGCAGAAGGCAGCTTCCGCCATCTGCTTTTAATAATGGCAGCCCTCTGTCTGCATAAGGAGCTGCTAAGAAGTCGTCTTCTACTACACGGTGCCGTTTATTTTCCTGACCATCTTTAGGGAAGTCAGGTTTCCTGTGTTGTTGAGTGATTACTGCAGAATCAAGCAGTTGCGTCTCAGGTGTGATGTCATTCACGTGTACTGAAGAATCAAGCAGTTGTGTCTCAGGTGTGACGTCTTTCATGCGTACCAAAGAGTCAAGCAGTTGTGTCTTAGGAGTGATGTCATCTTCCGCATTCGAAGACTGGGATGCGTTTACTTTGGGCACATCTTTTGTTTCAGTTGCACTTGTATTCTTACCAAGCTCCAGGCTTTTACTTATAGTCTCAGTATCTCTCTTTTCTCCACTTTCTTCTGCTGGAGATATATCAGCTTCACCAGCCATCCTCCAGGTGTTATGAGAATCATGGCTACTTTGCATGGTGGACAGTGTCTTCATGAAGTAGCCTGCTCCTTTGGTACTATCTTGGCTGTCCCTTTCATGTCTTTCCGGAGTTAAAATCTGTGAGTCATTGATAAGGTGTAGATCAGAATCGGTATCCTCATCAGACATGTGCACTAGTGTTTCTGTGCTGGCCTCTAGCGATAGAAACTGTTCCTCCCCTTCTTGGCTGTCACTTTCATCTACCTCCTGTGAAATGTGACCCATTGGCCTCCCAGGAAAGTCTCTTGTCTCTGACCCACAACAGCGGTCTGGTAGAGAGGCACACTTCTCTTTATGGTCCACATTTAAGGTTGCATCTTTTTCCATCCTTACCTCCAAGCTGTTGGATGCCAGTCCGTGATGACATGCTATGTCATACTCATCAGAATCAAAAGGCTGCTCAGTCTGCTGGGTCACATGCTCTTCCCAGCTCCTCTTTCTGATAGCTACAGACATGTCATCATAGTCTGACAGCAGACAAGGAGATGCATTCCATATGACCCTCAAAGGGATGGAAGTCGGGGAAGGAAGATTTCGAATTCATGGGTCAAGGAAGAGAGTATGATCTGGCCTTGTTGTCAACTGTGAAAGAATTAAAAATATGCTGTTAGAGATACATTTCCAATATAACTATATTTCATGGCAAAGAATCTAATCTGTGCTGTGAGGAAGAAGTAAGAAATAATGCAAAGCTTTTACTTAATAGCATTAATGGTTTTATTTCTTAGATGCAGTTTAATATTAGAGAAAAATTTGCACTTAGTAGTTTTAGTAAAAGCTTATCAGTACTTCCCAAACCAATTGGACTGGTTTATTAATGAAGAAAGATATAAGTACCCAAACATTTTAAGCTCCATTAAGAAAATATTTGGACTGCGCTGCTTAATAAAATTCACTGGAAAAACTAACTTGTTGCTCTGGCTTCGCGTGCCTTTCTGATTTACTTTTGTGAACAAAAGCCATTAAGGAAATTGATTTGCTGCTTGGTTTGAATTGGAACAAAGGCCACCAGGGAACCTGTCCTGCAAAACTTGAGCCATGGAGACAGCATGTGCAATGCATTAGTGTATGAACTCATTAGTAAAGGAACTCATACCGGTCAAGTTGCAGTGACCAGGATGTCTCTACCCCAGGGAGTGACAAAGAAGGAGAACAATACATTGTAGTTCATATTAACTCACAACTCATGGATAAGAAAGCATGATGTATTCCATTCTAAGGCTTTAGAACAGATGCTTCTAACCCTACATTTATTTTCTGCCATTAGTAATATCATTGCAGTATTGTTGAAGTCTAAAATGGTGTGAAAATATTCAAAACAATTGATCTAGAATGTGAGCCAATGTTAAAATTAGGCAGGTATCAAAGATCAAGGTTTGAATAAACACAGGAGTTCATTGTCTCCATAGAATTGTGATATTTACACGTCATCATCTTCCGTCATGTCTTTACTGTGTGTGAACTCTAACCTCATGAAGGAATTCAAGTGTACCAAAAAGGAGATGTAAGCATCCTCAGACAGTTAGGACTAGTTTTCAAATGCTCAAGTCTCATTCTCCTTTTTTGTAAAGATGTTAGTAGATTTCTGCTAGGATTTGGACCATATGAATTTTAGCAACAAAATCACATGTAAGATAGGCAAGGTCAGAATATAAGAGCTTTCCAGATCTCCATCCTTCTATTTTGAATTGTTTAAATTAGTTAAAGCAAACAAGTTCTATCCCTGTTAATGTCAACCTTCGAAAGTTGACTAACCCAAATGTCAATCTACAGTGAAAACAAATCACTAGATTGTGAATGAAAACTCCCATTGAAAGAGCAGACATTTTTCAGTTTCTGCTCTGCACGGGAACTGCCAGCGTATAATGTTGCTCTTAGCCATAAACCAGATTAACTGCTGGGCTGGCTTCAATCCCATCTTTTGAAAAGGATTCTGACTCCCCACCAGAAATTTCAAGTTATTCCTGCTAAGCACATGTTTGAAAGGTAAATAGTCCCACCCTGTAAAGACGGGTGGAAGAAGATGCTCTAGCATTTTGGTACCCTGGTCAACCCAAATATCCCTCTGAATACTTTCTGGTTCCTTCAGAGGTCTGTGGCCATCTTTGAAATTGGCCATCACATTTTCCATGTTGGCATTCACCTTGCACTGAGAAGAAAAATATAAAGCTTCTGAAATTCCATGCATAAGTTATTATAGTGTGGGAGGCTACGGAAAGTAGGAAAAAATGCTGAGATGCAAGCCAGAGTATTTCTGCTTTCATGGGCAAATTGGAGTTGTAATAGGGTGGTTCTGTCTTAGATGCTTTCTTTTCTTTATTTTTATCCAGTGTAGAAGGAACAGGCTAACTTAAGAAATGCCAAGTGGTATTACTGTGTCATTCC